>NW_008237903.1:1437695-1476450 GCF_000691975.1 Corvus brachyrhynchos | reverse complement strand
GGGATTTTATCATATGCTGTGAGGGCAGAGACCCATTTATAGAACAACACTGAAACCACTGTGGGTCAGAAGATGAAAAAAATGTTGTGAGAGCCACTGACTGATTAAGCAGTCTGTCATCAATAATGGGCTTTGAGGAAGTGGGACAGTAAATATGTCTGGGAGAAGGAAAAATTAAGTCAAAACTGAACCTGTACTTCACACTGAGGTACAGTCATAAAGCAAAGAACACTGTGCTGTGCTTCTGGTGTTTTAATTTATGTGTGTAGATAGGAAGAAGTTGCTTCTATTTCCACTTGGAAAATGGACATTAGACTTTTAATGCACTTTCTGAGTTGAAGTCAAATAAGTGAAGAGTGCCAAGCTAGTAACAGTATAAGCAAATAGACCTCTATTACGTCAATTAAGTTGTGGCTATTTATTTTAGAGCTGATTTTGGCTAGTGTATTGTGCTCAATATATTGCATTATGGAACAGTTTGACTGTGCTCTGCAGTATGTGGGGAAACTATTAATATATAAATATATTAATCTATTAGAAATATAAACCCAAGTGTGGTTCAGTTGCATCCCAGGAAGGTTCCACACTGCAGTACTCCATGGAATGCCAAATGGGTCTGCAGGCAGCACAGCCAAAGCCTTCTGTCCCATGCTAAACCCTCACAGTGAAAGTGAATTTTATGCTGTTGGAAAGCACTTTCGAGTGGTGTGGCTTTAGAGCAGGTCTGTTGGTGAAATAAGCCACTTTGGCAAAAACAGTTTTGTGTGAGCATAACCCTATTTTTGTCCTTATGGAAAAACTATACTAAAAAATGACACCACTAAATGATCAGTACTATAAGAGCAAAGGCTTCTACAGTTAACCTGGTCTCAGCCAAATCTCCGGTGATGTTAAAAATCACAGGGGAATGGACCTGTGGGTACCTTTCAGCAGTTTGCTGGGTTGAGAGGAAAGTGAAGCAGAAGATTTCCCACCCAGCCTCATTTAAAGCATGTGGGATATCAGTATCCATATGGAATGCTTCATGATTAATCATCGTGGAGATTTGTCTCTGTGGAAGATGTTTCGTTCAGCCCAGGACTGAAAAACAAAGGATATGTTGCTGCCACACTAATGAAAAACACAGACAATCTGCTGCTCATATGTGCCAATTGTTGCTGCAGCCTTTACATAAATGCACTTAAAGATGAGAAAAATAATTGCAGGCAACCATTCTGCAGAAAGCTCATAGGAATATGGGCTCTTTAGGGGGACACTTTCAAGTGCATAGAAAGCCTTTCACAAACTTTACTCGTTACTGAGTTCTTCTTTGCGCTTGCTGTTGGTGAGTCCATCAGACCACAACACCTCAATCAAAAAAGTGCCAAGCAGAAAGTGAAACTGTAGTCAGGGGGTGGGAAATGTCAAGGGAAGTTTCAAATTTTAGGTGGTTTTGTGGGTAAGGCTAGGTACAAGCACAAAACCTGACCTGAATCCCAGAGAACCTTTTAGGGATGGCCACGACAGGTAAAACTGTGCACATATTGGCAATCCAGTCAGCTTCTGAAGGTTTTTAAGTAACAGAAAGGTGTAAGCACAGCCACTGCAAAATATTTGTATAGAAATGGTCACTTCTGTGGGCTGAATAAAGGGTTACCTGTGAGTAGATGATACCTTTGAATAGATCTGGTTTTGCTCACCAAGTTTCAAAAGGTACTTTGTAATATTGTTGGTAAATATTCAGGCTCTTGCTCAACTGAGGTTCAGATCCTTGCAGTATGAATAGATACTTCTGCAGCCACAATTATCATAAGAATTGTACTGTTCCCTTTCTCCTGCGGTTTCCAGAGGTTTCTCCTCATTTGTTGTCCCAAACTGCATGGGCTGTGGCCCTGGAGTGTTGGAGAGTTGCCACTGTGTCATTCTGCAAGCCCATACGCCACCCATGTGCAGTGCTGGCCCCTCTACTCCGAGAGAAACAAACCCCAAAACTACAAAAGGCCCTGGAAAGGGCAGAAAGAATGACCAAAGGTCTGAGCAAGGAGTGACTGGACCTCCTGGGAGGCTTCAGTTCAGAAAATAAGTGAGCAAGGTGGGATCTGATAGAAATCTACAAACCACTGGTGGTGTGGTCAGGTGGATGGATATCGGTTGCCATCTCTTAGAGTGCAAGAAATAAGGGCTGTCAAATGATCTGGGCAGGAGTCATGTTCAAAACAAAGAAGGGTAACTTCTAGAAGCAGACTTCCTGCCAACAGGTGCTTTGGATGCAAAAAGCACCTGCGTGGCTCTAAGGGGAGACAAGGCAAATACCTGGGAAGGACAGCTCTGTTGGAGGTTCCTAAGTGGCCACACCAAGCTCAGGAAACATTTGAGCTTAAAATAATTCCAGACTGGGGAAGTGCTCAAAGAAAGTGTCCTGTATGTTTGCCCCTGTTCTTAACTTAGACACGAAGTTTGCTTATGGCCATTGTTGAAAACAGAATGCTGGGCCAGGTGTCCTTTCTGCAGCTCCTATATCTGCTGTAGATAAGGTTCTGCCAAGATATTTTAACACTTGGTGTCCGAGATGTCAATGGTTTGGGGTTTTTTTCTTACTTGGTCAGTCTTTCAGGTCCCAAGTTCAGTCCAGACGTCGTTCAGATCATCTTCCTCGTGGTACCTGGAGAATTAATGCAGTGGATTTTAGTGTGATTGGAACAAGACTTTTGAAACAAAAATTCAGAGGGCTTCAGTCTATTTTCCACCCTCCAAGTATTATTATGGAAATGACTGGATCTTCCTTTGTTTCCATCTGTTATTTCTGTGGCAGTTAGGTTCCCAAATATGTTGTAAGGAACTGTGGACTTGCTGTATTGGCTATTATCCATGCATTGCTCTGCTGCTCATCCCCAAACATATCTTGTAGACTATCTTTCTCTGAATGTACAAGCCTCAGTTTCCAAGCTGAATTTCATTTAGTTATTTTATCAAAAGTACTAACCAACAGTTTTGGTTGTCGGTTTTTCTGGGATGTTTTTGCCTTCCACAAAAACCGGAGAACACCACCACTGGGACCCTTACTGGCAAACTTTTGATCCATGATATGTGTGGTACAAGAACAGCACAAGTCTCTCATCTTTGTCTTTGGCAGAATGCAAGGCAAGTACATAAAATACTTCCTTATTATAATGCTTAGTAGTAAGTGTTGCTATTAAGTCATCAGCTAATTTCTGATTCTGTGAAAGAAGCATGTTTTGGGCAGAAATTTTCCAGGCCTAGGTTTGTTACAAAGTAAATTGTTTGCTGAATAAAAAGCTTTTAAGCAGACAGACAGCTGAAAGGCCTGAAATTCAACAGTTGCAGTTTGCATGGAAATTGTCTTTATTGTGGAGATGTCTATAGGTTTTTTGTTTTGGCCTTCATTTTCAGTTGTCTCCTTCGCTCTGCCACAGCCATCTTGTTTAGTCTTTGCCATTAGAAAACAATCAGAAAACCAGTGTTGCCAAGTACAAATGCATCTCATTTTTATAGTTCAGCTGGTTTTTTTTCCTTATATGATGAATTTTGCGCAGAGGCTGCTGCATGATACCTTTCAAATATGGCCAACTCTGCCAAATCTAGCAAAACGGGCATTTTGGCCAGACGTTACTGTTGCTGCCATTGTGAGTTTTCCACCATTGCCAGACCTTCTGGGCTGAAATAGCACAGTTTTCTGCCTTCATGTATAAAGGGCTGGCCGGCATAAAAGAGAAACCTTGCATTTGTCTAGGTGCACAGCAGAAAGAAGCAGGTGCACGTACAACTCTATAGGAGACTCTGGAGGAGAGGTGCAGCACCTCTAGGATTTTCAGTATTGTCTAAAAAGCCCTCCAGGCAGACCTGCAAAATAGCTGCAAACTAGATTGTGATAAGGAGTAGAAGAGATTTAGCAGATTATTGGAGACCAAAAAGGAGAAGTCAACTCCGTGTGAAAAACTCAGCAGGGCTGAGCAGCCAAAGGAAGGTGGAGGTGAGTACAGAGGTGTAAAGCCCTGATCAAGAAGGTGTCATCATCAGCTTGAAAGCCAAAGATTTGGCAGGTGAAAATTAGTAACATTTTTAGGTATTCCAATTCCCTATCAAGACATGATGCTGAGGCTTAGTCGAACAAGCTTAGTTGAAATAACTCCTGTCTTAAGCCATCCTATAAAACAGGCTTCTGGAAGGGCTTCTGAAGTTGATTAACTTTGTTCTCCCACCTAGTTTGCTTTTCATGAAAGTTCTGGTTTCACTCAGGACTGGAAATGAGACTTGTCAGGAAGGCAGTGAGAGTTTTGTGGCACACGAGGAAACGCAAGACCTTGCCAATGGAAGCCTTTGTCTGGTGAGATTTTGTTCAAAAACTGTGTCCATGCAAATTTGAGCCATGGCCAGGCAAGTCAAATTCCTCATTCATTTTGTGACATACCGGTGAAGCTTTACATGACAGGACAACCTGGGCATGACACAGGGTGAGATTGCAATCAAACTGCATTGTCACGAGCTGGCTGAGAGACAAGCAGTGCTTCCAACCTTTGTATCCCCGGTTTGACAACAAACTGTGGAGCTTTTAGTTGGCAAGGCAGACCAAAACATGGCATTTTATGTTTTTAGCTCTGTGCATGTGCTTTTTGGGGAGCTCCCTTCTCTTTTCCTGCCTCCTCTGCGGCTCTGTGGAGCCAATATCTTTTAAGCTGGCAAGACATGCTTTTTCTTTATTGCCAAACTGGTGAAAAGTCTTTCAAGGGAAAAGATATGGGGGGTTGTTTTGGTTTTCAAAGCTTCTGCTAATATTATTTTTTCCTTCTCTTCACGTCCTCTGCACTCACAAACAAAATGATTGGATTCGAAAGAAAATGTGCTCAGAAGTCAGAGCCTTTTTTGCAGCATTTATAAGTGAAACTGCAATCCAGCTGTTGGCAAATCATAAGCTCATTGTTTTGGCAACGCTGTTTCATTTACTTTTTTTCTTTTTTGTTATACTAACTTGTTTGCTCAGGTATTGGAATTCAGAGTTTTTCCTTCTTTTTAGAAATTCGCACCCTTTCTGGCAAGGTTTGAGCTGCTTTTATTGCTTACAATTATACCTACAGGTAAAATAAATACTTTCCCACGGATGCCCTGGAATCCGGTATGGTTATGAGCTGATGTAGCTGGAAGAGCTGAGTTGTACAACGAGTATTTCTGCTGCTCTGTCTTTTCCTTCTGACACTTCTTAAAGATACAGGGCTTGAATCTGTTCTTGCTCTTGAGTTATTGAAGCAGTTCTTCATAAAGGTTGCAGGGTCTCCTCCATGCAAAGCTGGGTGGATGAGAGCAGATCCAAGAGATCTGGAGAAAAAAATACCTGTGAGGGAAACCTAATGTGGCTTTGCAACACAAATATTGCTGGGGCCTTTAGAGCATGACCGAACAGAGCTCTACACTGTGCACACAAAAAATGGCATTGGAAGGACACTTTGATGTCGCAAAGAAAAGCACGGAAAAGTTAGGAAATGCCCTAATTAAAGCTGCCTGTGTAATTCATTATGATTCATTTTTTAATTATCTGATCACATACTATTTTTTCCGCAGACCCCTCTTACCTCTGCGCACAGGATGTTCAGAGGCCTCTTAATGAGCAGCTATTCAGTACTTTGTTTCATCTTCATTGTTCCATGTGTGGCCCGAGGCCTTATTTACTGCGTGCTATTAAATCCTGTTTTGAGGGCTAAATCCATAAAAAGGCTTTGGCCTGGTGACCTTGTGTGCTGAAGGATCTGACTTCTCAGCCCCCTGCTGCCTGGTGTTGAGAGGTAGAGTTTATAGCCCAGGTGTGCTGTTGCAGCTGCAGCAGAGCAGGGCCAGCTCTCCAGCCTGGTTCCACGGTGCCATTCCAAGCCACCCCTAGCTCAGGTAACTCCAGGAAGCACGTGCCGTTCTGTGGCTGCAACCTACTGTCACCCAAAATCCAAATAATCATCTCCTTTCCCTGCACAGTTAAACGGGAGTCTAGGATTTGTGACTCATGCATCCTGTTTTCAGCATTCTGTGCTGAAAAAGCCTTGGAAGAGTATTTCACCAAAGTTGTGACCCAATTTTCCTCCCTGTAGAAAGGGAATAATGGGAGGGACCAAACCATGTCTCACAGAGGTGTTCTCTGGCTCCAGTGTTTACAAGTCCTTTGGAGTTTCAGTTATGGGAAAGACATTGTATTGCTTCTTCATCCAAAACTGAAGGTCAAAGTTGTGGAAATATCCCCTTCTCTCACTGCCTGAATTAGATTTACGGAAGAGCTCTTGGTGAAGAAGAACTCATTTTTTTTACACAGGAAAAATGGGCTACTTTCAGTGTTTTTTAAACTGGGATCTTCCAGGTGACCCCAGAAATCCCACCAACATGTTCTGGAGAAGTCCTGAGGGATTTATGGAGAGACAGTGAAGCAGGCAGTTTTCTTCTCAACTCAAACTGTCAGGATTGTGTCTGTAGCAGAACACATAGAGCCAGGGATGGTTCTCTGGCCTGGAGATCAAAGAGCATGGCATGACTCAGCTGTGTGGCTGAGCTCATCCTCCTCCTCTCCCAAAAAGCCAAGACACCTTGGCTTGGTGGAAACAGCTGACCTTTGCTATCTCTCAGATTGTGCTGAAGCAAATCAGAGAGAGGAGAAGTTGGCAAGAGCCAAACCCATGCTCGTGAGCAGGTTAGCAATGGTGTGGGCAGCACTGACCAGGCTTCTGCTCTGGTCCTTATCATTTATCAATAGAGACAGGGCCCGCGCAGGGTGCTCGGCTTTCCCTGAGAACTTGTCGCAGGGAATGTGGGGGAATCTTTAGGATCTGGTGTGTTTCATTGTTCCACCTCTTGGTGGTTTAGGAGGGTCTGGATTATGTACATCCAGGGCTAACCAGGACTCCTGTGATGTAATGGCAGCAAACCCAGTAGTCCTTGGTGGAGTTGTGGGAATGTTGCAATACTAATGTTTTATCCAGGAGAAATTTTGCAGCCTTAGACTTTTGTAGGTAAATAATTCTCTTTCTGGAATACTGCTGGGCTTTGTATTTCAGAGAGGGAGGGAGGGAGGGTCAGGAAGCAGCTACTTGAGCCGGAATCTCTTACAGTTTAGGGTAACACCCAACCTTGGAATTGCTTGCTGTATGGTTATTTTTCTTGTTTTCTGTTGTTGTTTGGAGGTAGATGTGACAGAGGTGGTCATTTTCTGTTTCTGGGAAAAAATGCACCAAGAGATTACTGGAGTTTTTCCTTAATGGGGTTTCGATGATGTTTTCAAGGGCAGAGAAACAATTTGCTGCTTATTTCTACCCCCAGGCCCTGCCAGTGTGACCTCATGTTCATTTCCAGCCAAAAGCTGCATTGATTTTCTGCATTGATTTTCTTTCATTTATATTTAATCTGAATTCAAAAGTGTGTAAATGATACTTGAATTGTTAACATACTGGAAATTTTCATCGCATTGACTGGGAGTATGCTTCCAAGCACGTGCACTCACATAGCATGTCAAATAGACCACAGTTAATATATGTAATAAGAACAGTGCCACGAGAAGCAGGCTGGCTTGTCCAAAAGGAGCAGACCTTTCTGCAAACAAAAGTTTCTTTCACCACTGAGGGCCTGATTGCTCTTTAATTCAATCCTTGGTGGGCCAACACATGGGAAACAAGCTATGGAGTGGGGAACGTGTGTAACTCTACAAATGCAGCTAGGCAATCTTGGATATGGCATAATTGATCTCTACAGGAGGATAGATTTCTTTTTTTTTTTTTAAATCTGGCAAAGAAAAAAACTATCCAAAAATCTATCCTAAATAAATCTTCCAGAAAATGGGGCTCAGACCTGTATTCAGCTTGTGTCTTTTCTCTCTGTAATCCCTGGTGCTTTTCCTCTGACACCTTCCTTGAGCCTGATCGGGAGCTGGATTTCAGTGTTGCTGGGGCTTCCCTTGTCCCTGTTGTGCAACTGCTTGGGGAATCTGATTTTGGGACCTACTTAGATACTTAGTGCTTAGATACTTTCCTGATCTCTGTCCAAACCCTTCTGGAGCACTTTGATTTCTATAAATGCGATGATTCAGCCTTGCTGGATCCTTGTTGAAGGCTATGACACAATTCGGGTTAACTTCAGAATCAGCCCTGCTGGCAAAACAGACTTTCTTGTGAGATTTATGGAGCTTCCTGCTTCTCGCTGGGCTGCGAATGGAACAAGAATAGCCTTTCTCAGAGTGTCTTGGCACTGGTCCTTCTAGAGGGAACCCAGAACAGGAGACAATGAGAAATACCAAACCTCCATAGACTTAAAAAAACCCCAAAACAAATGCCTTCACTTTTTTGCTGGGTTTGGTGGACTTTTCTTGGTTGTTAATACTTCAGTCATGCCAGTTCACTCACCATTAACTTTTAGGGAAGTGTATATAGAGAACACAAGAAGTTATAACTCTGTGGATGAAATATAATTCAAGTTGACTTGAAAAGGTGATGTTTTGGCACATCAAACTCTTAATGTCAGCAATTATTTTACTTTTCTTACCGTTTCATTTGCACTGTCACTGTCACTCTTCCTAGCATTAAGTTAAAACCCCCAAAACAGACAGTCTCTGCACATCTCTCCGAGACAGATGGCAATGAACATTAAAGTGACCTGCTGAAGACTGCAAAAGAGGGACATAAAAGAGCAGAAAATCAAGGGTTCCCGAAATCTTCAGGATGAAAATCCATTTAAAAGAAGAGGTTTCTTGATTATGATTTATTATTATTATTATTATTATTACTATTAACATTAACCTTCACGTAAAATACCTGCACGACTTTTCTCCTGCAAAACATAACTTTTCATGGTTTTGAATATGGGCAACAAAGATTTTTACACTTGAGCTGGAAGCTGGGATGATATGCATCATAAACAGTTGCAAAATAACAGGACATTAAAGATATGCTTATTGTAGCTAATCTGAATTTGTTTAGAAATTGAGTGTGCCACCCTCATATGCACATCATCAAAAAAACCCAGTAGCTAAACAGGTTAATCAAAATCACCTAAGTCCCAAAGTACTCAAGTTTAAAACCTGCTGACACTAAAAATACCCTCTTCATTTCTTCACCTGCTGGAGCAGGCCATGTAAACAAACAGACATTGTCTAATAATAGTTGCAGATGTTCAAAAATGGTGTTTATATTTACAGTCATGAGTGCTGCATTCCTGTTCACAAGCCACTTGCTTTCTTTCCTGACACTTTGCTAAATAGATAGATTTAAAAAAAAATCTTTCTAAAGCTTCTGTGGCTCATGCAGAGCTCCAGCTCATTTTAATATTACCCAAGCTCTATTGCTCCTCGTTCTGTAAGATCTTTATAGCTGCAGGTCCATGATTAATGAGCCTTAATTCATTTAGTTCTCCTTCCTTTTGCTTCACGTCCATGTAGACAGCTTCGTGTGTGTGTGTGTATGTTTTTCCTTGCCAGCAAGAGAGATGGTAGCATATGACTGGGGCCTTTTTGTCTGATTGGCAAGAATTCTTCTCTCCTCCTTCTCTTCTCACCTTTGCATGTGATTCTTTAATGTGTCAGTCTTCAAATGCAAGGTCGTTAGTTATTTTTATTTTATTTTGTTTTGTTTTATTTTATAACTTTGCCTACCTTGGGAAGCCCTAAAGCTCTCCCTTAGTCCATTCCTTTTTTTTTGCCCTCCTCTAAAATGGGTAGAAATACTTACATGTGAAACGGGGCAAAAAAATCCTAAATCCCAAATGAGAGGAAATACGCAATAAAAATTGGATGCAAGGAAAAGTACTTGTTTTTAATGTATTTTTCCTTCAAAAATACCCACTTGCAAGCAAATATTTGTCTGAAGGACCACTGCAGGTGAGCCCCTGGGTGCCTGGGGACGCCTTCCCTTGAGCCTGGTGTGTCACAGTGTACCCAAGTCATGCAGTCATGGCAACAGTCCTGCTGTGCCTGTGGCTCCTGGATGTGCAGGTTCCTTCATGAATCACCTGTTTCCCATAGCTCTCCTTTCAGTTTAAATACTTCAAGTATTTCTACCCACCCTAGTTACTCTCAAGGTAATGTCAAATGGAATAAATTTGCTACAAATTATGGGCCTAATACTCGCTTGATATTGTATTTGTGAGGGGGGACAAATGGATACACTACAGAGAAACTGATAAAAAGTGGACTGCTCTGTGATTGTTATTAAAAAAGAAACAAAACGTTTGTTTTATTAGTTTTAAATTTAATGCAATGCAATTGCGGTAAGGAGGTAGCAATTAAGAGACACTCTAGTTGTGTGCACATAAAATCCCGTGTTTCTTTCTCAAAGTAATAGTAGAATCAAAGGCTGTTACAGCTATTTGGATGTAACAATAACATCCAGCCCTGCTTTGTAACTGCTAATGGATTTCTTCTCCAGCATGCCTCGGAGGAAATTATTTTCCTTGCTTTAGTGAGATGAGAAGAAACTCAGAAAGGCTGGGAAAATCTGTTTGTCTTTTCTCTTACTGAGATATAAATCAGCCAGATCAGCCTTCAAGCCAGCGGAGTTTAAGGCAGGTTTAAATTGTTGCTCGTGAGATATGAGGTTTCACAGACAGTTGTACAGCTGCTCTGGAGGGTCCTCATCATCTCTGGGTGCAAAGCAGGGTGAGGAGTCTCCACAGCAGCTGTGTGGCAGCCGGGGCAGCCCTTAGCAAGACTCCTGGTCCAAAGCAGGGCTTTCCAAACTGTGATATGCATACCACTGGTGGGACACAAACCACTTCCAGATGGCAGATGAAGGCAGCCCCTCCACTCCTGTGTGAAGCTGCTTGTAAAGCTGCGGGGTGAGTATTTCCACACAGATACTGGAAGTCATTCCGTGCCTTTGTGCAGACTCAGTTCCTGCCTGTAGCCACTGACTGGCAGTGTGGAGGTGCCCACCCGAGCTGTGAGGAGGTGTCTGCTGAGAGGTCTGGACATCCCTTTGCAGATTTTTCAGTGGCGTTGCACAGACTTTTTGTTTTCCCCCATTGTTTTCATTGTATCAGTTTTCTGATCTTGCCCTAATTTGATGATAATTGATTATTGCAGTGGTGCTATTCTTTCAGCAGAGAAACAGGCCACACGGTTTTAACCTTTGGGAACCATGCAGACACTCAGATATTTCAAAGATAATATTTTTCAGCAGTGATCTGACAAGGAAGTGATCTATTACTGAAAGGCATTTGTTTCTGTAGAGATGTAGCAGCCTTGCTTGGCATGTGATACTCAAGGTATGCATGATGAAATGTAGAACATTATTAGGTGAATTTTATTTAGCTCTCAATGAATGTTTCTTTACCAAAAATATCTCTGGACCTTTGCTGATCATCAGGATCTTTGTTTTACATCTTGTTAGTACATTGCACCTGAATGACACAAATCTCCCACACCACTGGCTTTTGGCCAAGTCTGTGAAAAGTTACTGCTACTAAGTATGGTAAACAGAATAACAATAACCATGTATTTTTAATGATGGGAGAGAGTTTGTAGGTATCCACTTCTATTTGTTCAACTCTGCCTTTCCATTAGGACACTAAAGGACTTCTTTACATATCTGATTTCTTTCTTTTACATTCATTTTAGCTTCCTTTATGGACATAACCTCTGCGTGTGTTTTTTCAACAACATTCACTGGAGCAGAAGAAAAGGTTTATAGGTGATCCTTTGAAATGCCCACGTGGGTGAATGCAGGGACAATGCCAATGTTTATCTTCTGCTTGCATGTATTGCAGCAGAGAAACTTGACCTTCTTTTAAAATGCAAACAACAGCTGTAAACTCCCAAGTTGTCAGGGAATCCTTGGAATATAGAAAAGCAGACATATTTTTTTCCATGCTGTTGTGAACCTTGTGAGAATCATGGTTGTACATCTTTGCAATACAGCCCATCAGATTTTAGAGTTTGTAATTTCGCATAATAGCACGTTTCCCCCCAGAAGGCTTCTACCCACAAATCACAGCTTCCATACACTGAGGGTACAGAAATTCCACGTTCTGTCCCAACCTACACATCAATAGGTGTCTGAAGCATAGCTTAATAAAAGCAGCAACTGCACAGCGTGTGGCTTTTGGCCCTGATGAAAAAGTGATCCATTTTCTCAGTCAGTAGTGGTTTTTTGTGTAAATGCACACGGATGACCTACTGGTGCTTCACAGAACAGTAAGTTTGTCCAAAGCAGATCTTGGTTTTATTGTTGTAAAGAACTCCAAGTCAGCAGGTACACCAGAGAGAAGGAAAATATGCAGCTGCAAATCTGGCTGTAGCTGTAGGAGTAAGGTTGGACTATTCCACACTCAGGGACAAACAGAGCAGAATCTGACTGTGGCCTCTGGCCTCTCTCTCTCCAAAGAGACACCTCAGTATTTTGTTTCATTCTTCAGGCAATCACCACTTGGAGGTGGGTTATTAATGATGCTTGCAGGGATAAATGCCTGATCCTGCACCCAGCTGGGGGAATGTGAATCAGGAGCAGCTCAGGAGGACTATTCTGGCTGAAGGCAGATGGAGGCCCCTAGAGAGGTCACTCAACAGCTGGATTAGGAGAGGCTGGAAATCCTCCAAGGTGCCTGGCAGGGTTTGAACACGTCCCTCTGACTCACCTCGTTTACCTGCGTCTACCCCGGTTGCCAGTGTGGTTGTCAGTGACCTGCATCGTTTGCTGATCTGTGGGAACCTGCAGCACATTCCTGCTTTGAAATGCTGCCTGTGTTAGTGACATCATCCTTGAAGAGAGGAATGTTAACTCCAGTGCAACATCTGGGCAGCTGCTGGTACCTGAGCTGACCGCACAGAGAGTTTCACTGTTTCACGTGGTACATTGTTAACGGAGTTCCTGTTGGGGCACTATGGCATGTGGAAACAATCTTCCTGCCCTATAGCTCACAAGGTTGTTTTGCTATTTATCTGGAATAATTGATAGATCAGTTGTGTATCAACATAACTTGCAAGCAAGCTCTAATGTCTGGAAGTAGTCTAGGGCAAAGGCTTCAGTTTTTGGAGAAGTGCCTCTGTGCATAGTTGATACACCCAATTTGCTACTCTTTCGACCTGGAGTTCCTGGAGAGGTTTGATTTTGCATTAGTTTGTTTTTGGAGAGGTTGTCTAGTCCAGCAGTCAGAGCTCTGGATGCAAAGCCAGGAGCCCCAGGCTCTTCCCTGCTCTGCAACCTCAGAGTTTTGCCTCATGCCTCTCCCTCTCAATACTGCTATTTTTGATTTGGGGACTGGTAGTCTTCATGTTTAGGGCTGACCATTCAGAGTTCATGTCAGTGTTCAACAGTTAATGCTGTTTGAGTTTTTGGCAGATATGAAATCCCATATTCTCAGAGGCACAGATTATAAGGCCAAGAGGGACGGTTCCTCATCAAGACTGTGATCTATTTATTGGAGGTGGGTCCAAATCTAGACACCAGATCAAACATACCCAAACCCTGGGGAAGCTGAGTTCTGAATTCAGATCAGGGTGTGAGCTCATTCCCATCTCTGTAAGCACCAGACAGGAACACAAGCAAATGGTTTTGGGGAAAATCATATATATATGACAAGATAAGTAAAGTCTCTGGATCCAGAGCTGAACCTTGTTCCAAACTGTCCCAAGCACTATAAATAGGTTTCCCATATCTCCAGTTACATAACTCCAGAACTGAATTTTTCTAGCAAAGCTTACACGTCAGCACAGAACATTGTCCTCAGCATGGTTACAGTAGCAAGTTTTCAGAGAATTTGATCCTCAGGATGCTGGTAGAAACCTGGAAAAGCTCCAATACCTTTTGTGCTGGAGATTAGGATCTGGTTTACTGTGTCTCTCTCCTGCTGTCTCTTTGTATCTCCTGATTTTAGTAAACAAGAGGGGAAGGAGAGAAAAGGAAGGAACTCATCACGGGCTTTGAATGATGCAAACAGTTTAATTAGGAAGTAATGTTAGATACTGTTTCCCTTCCTTTGCTGTTTTCCAGGCAGGATGCATCCTTAGGAAACAATAATAGAACTGGGGATTACAAAGCCTTTGCAGGCATTGCAGCCAAGTGGCCACACAGGAAAGTGATACAAGGGCAGGCGCTTGTGTAACGTGAGTGGAAGTTATTCAACATTCCTTGAGGAAGCACAGCACCAGAGCTCAGTATGAAGACAAATATTCCTGTCAAGCTGAAAGGGAAGATAATGCTGGTTGCCATTTGGTATTGTCTCTCTTTGTGAAGTTTGCTGATTTTGTTCTCCTGAGCCTGGCTTCGAAATAACAGCACAACTAAAAATAACCTCACATTTGGGCCTTAAAATGCCTTCGTGACACAAGGTCAGACAATCATGGGCATTTCCTACTCTGTAACCTTTGTAGCAGGCAGAAGGAAAAGTGTTCAAAAGGGCCATTGCTACAGGGGTTAACCTGAAACATTTGACCCTGAACTGGTTCAGTTCTTAAATTCTCCATCCAGGAGAAGGCCTGTGGAAACCTGTGAGACACCAGTTTTCTGTAAGCTGAATTTCCCTCTGTGCTATCTATAACTGTCCTGACGTTTCACTGTGTGACAGCAGCGTTTGCAAACGCCTGTGCAATTAAAGCCTCACCAGCTGGGCTCTGGGAGCCAGGTCCTGCAAAACCGAGCCCACGATGCAGAAAGGCCTCATCAGCCTGAAGAGGTTTGGTCTGTAAGTTGCTGATACCCACTGGAGTGGCCGGGAGTCAGAATGCCTGTGGTCTAATCCATGGCCCTGCTGCTGTGCTGGGTGGGGGTTAGAGAGGCTCACTGCACTTGTGTACCTCAGTTTACCACTAAGATACTGAAATGATGGGAAATCTCTCTTAGATGCACATTTCTCTTTGGAATTGAAAAGCCATTGAGGAGTCATTCTGTTCTTCTCTTTTGGGGATATACTCCACATGTATTTTTCATACACTGGTCTCTCATCAGAAATTAATTGCAAAAAGAATGTTCTGTTATGCCCTCACTGTACATTCAGTGTTCAATAGCTCTGCCATTATCAAGGGATTCCTGTGCTTCCCAAATAAAGTACTCCTGTTTTCCTGTTTCTGACTCTGGAAAAAGTGAATTCAGGGATGATACTAAACAATACACCTAAAATACAGATTTTTTTTTCCCCCCTCTCTGTACAGAGGTCTTTTGAAATGAAAACTATTATCTGCCCATGCTCTCTCTTTAATCTTTGAGTACTGAATTTCTTGGTTCCCTCAATAGTATGCATAAGCCTAACTCCCCTGTCTGCCCACAGCTACTGCCTTTGAGGATTTCAGAGGCTCTACCTTCAACCTAGTCTTTTACTTGGGAGACCCTGCATGACTTAGAGATACTCTTCCCTCTTGGCTTATCATAAAAGTGATTCTTCCCACTCATTCTCTTTTGTATTTTCATGCTGCTTCATCTGGGATGCAAATATGTACCAGGAGCCCAAACCTTCCTTTGAATTCCCCAGTATCACACAAAGGGTGGTCAGAATTGGTTTTCAGGGGATAACAGGGGTTTTGACTAACTGACATTTTTCATAGAAAATGCTGTGAAGTCCGCACGGCTTCATCTTTCACATGAAAAACTAAGAAACCAAAGAATGAATTTTTTCTGGGCCAAAAGGAGAAAAAAAACCTAAACAAACCAACAAACAAATCCTTGAGGCTTGGAGGGTTTGTTTCTTCTCCAAACCGACATTTCTTCTCTTTGCTTTCATGGATATGTTTTTTCTGTCTGTATTTCTACTTAGACTTTTACCTGTGTGGGACATCTTTTGCTAAGGCTTCAAAAGAGTTCAGGGCAAAAGAAAGTCACTGACCACTGCTGCATTTCTGCAGCTCATTCTGTTAAACATCTCAGTCGCTACATGTGCCAGCAGGATGTGAATGCTAGAGCACTTTGGGGTTCCCCAAGTGTGAAAGGATCCATAGAAATCCAAACTCTTCTGTTCCCTGCTGATCAGCACAGAAAAATGCAAAGAGTCTAGTGGGATTTAAGTGATTTATGAAATACAAACCCTGATACCCAGTGGCACGTATGGAACACATTCTCTCAGTCTTGGGGGCACGAAGAACACAGCTCTGCAGAGTTTGGCAGTACAAGAAGAGAGGGACGGAGCTGATCCCCAGCTCACCTCCCAAACCAAGATCTGCCACCTCAGGGCCAGGGCTGTGGGGACGAAACACGGAGACAAGCAGTCCCATTCAACAACAGCGTGAAGAAGAGGCTCTTGCAGGTGCAAGCTCTTCTGTTTCTGACTCTGTGTGGGGCACTATGATCTTGTTTTGCTTGAGACTCCGAAGACTCAAAAGTTAGCTCTATACAGGGCTCCCAGAGATTAAATAAATTCAAAATGACGTGCCCTGCATCCTGAGGGGTCATACCATTATGCATCGCATTTTGTGCAGAACATTCATTTCTGATGAGGGCTTTTATTGATGGCATCATTAGTATCTAAAGAGAGAGAGAAGATTGATTTGCTTTGACAGAGCATCAAATATTCCTCTTAGGGTATAAACACAAGTTGTTACCCATGCAGAAAACTGTAGAAAAATTAAAAACTAAATGATATAAAAGGTATTTGTTTAAAAAAAAAAATTGCTTGGAACCAGATCTACTCAAGTCTGTGGCAAGTTTGTAGTTTGGACCACAAAATATTGAATGAAATTATTACCTTGGTTTCTTACTCGTCTGGTAAAAAATAATCCTGATACAATTGAAAAAAGAAAATCTGAGTTTGTTTCAAACTGTTGCCACCTCATGACGAATACGGGCTCCTTGGGCCAGCTACTCATGGTCCCACGAGTCCCTCAGGTATTTCTAAATTTATCTTTGTATCATGACAGGATAAGAGTTTTAATATTTGCATTGTGACAGTAGGTTTTTCATCCTACTATCAGTACTTTGAATAATTTGTTCTTATCCCAAGCTGTACATCAGAGAATTGGTTTTTCTACATCAAGATCTTTTCCTATCATTTCCAAGCAGTCTGGGACTTGGATGAGGGGAAGTGAGGAGGATGTATGTTTGAGATGAGAATATCAGGCAAAAAAATGTTGTACATTTGCTCTCCTCACCCAGAGTTTCTCAGCAGTGATATCTGCTGTAAAAGCCGCAGGAAAGGTGAGTGCACAGTTTGACTAAATATGAGCTCGAAAACTGAATTTCTACATTTGTAACCTGTTTTTGTGTAAAGATGTGAAGCTTCACCCAGGCCTGTTAATTTTCTTTCACAGATTTGCATTAGGCAATGACTCAAGGAGTTGGGCACAGTTCAGGAGACCTTGTGCCTGACCCTGATTTATCTTCTTTGCCTTGCAGTTCCAGGCTGGAGTCTCAAAGCCCAGTTGCTCTGCACAAGCTTATAAAAGCACCACGGATTTCATGGGTCAAATGCATGGTCATGAGAGCAACTCCTCAGATTACTGCGACCAGATTTTGTTCTAAGTTTTATAGGAAGTGACTGGGCCAGGAGAGTTTTCCTTTCAGTCACACTGTACAGAAGCACCTGAGACGTTCAGGTATGCAAGCCCCGGTTATTTTCTGTCAGGACTTGTTGCATTAACATCGAGGGACTATCCTTTAGCATTAGCTCCTGTTTTTCCCATCTGTGAAACAAGGAGAGCTCCCAGTCTTTTGTAGACCTGGGTTTTGGGGCTTTGTAAGTGATAGATTTCATGTAAATAATGTGAATGAAAGATTTAACCTAGTGTGGAATATAATATTTCTCTTTCTAAAAAAAAAATGAAAGCACTATTTATTTAGACATGTTGAGGCAGTTGTTTGGGTTGTGAAAGAAATTGCTGTCTTCAAAGCTGGATTAATGGCCCTTGGGGCTACACAGAGAGGATGGTGGGGAGGCGACAGGGGGTATATGCCAAGACTGAGAAAAATATGCATTAAAGTTGTGCTCAAAATGTCTGAATTGATGCTTTCATTTGTTCTGCCAAGATTCTTCTCTGATTTAATGAGTACACATAACTCCTGCTGATCTGAGTTGCCTGTGAGCAGAAGCCATCGAGATATTTCCACATCTCTGGTCCAGAGAGAGCAAGAGCTGCTTGTTGTTCTGGGATGGTGCTGATGGGCTAAGTGAGTGCACTTAACAGGTTTTGCTCCTGATGTTTTCTGGGGGGTTACCGTTTTTTGGGGGGGGTCTTTTCTTCAGGGGGAAATCTTCCAGCCCAGTCCACCTGTTGACTTCAACCTGTTCTCCCTCTCAGTTAAATCCTCGGAGTTCCTGATTTGCTCTGCAGTTGGCCTTGACACCTCTTGGGCCAGCGAGAGGTGAGGATAAGTAATACCACTCAAAAGATCCTCAGCACACTGCAGTATCAATGCCTCTGGGCACATTGGATCATAGGTTTGATTCCTTTGAGAGCTGCCAGTGAAACCTCACCATGGCAGTTTTTCCTCAATTTTTATATTAAATAGCATGCATCTTATCTCCTTATCTCCCTGTGAAACAGCAACCTGGAAGAGTGTTCAGGATCAATCTTGTGCTTCATGAAAATGACCTGGCAGTATTCCTTTGCCAGATCATTCTCACATATTTCAAAACAAAACCAAACAAAACCTCCTACCAGTGAAACACTTAGGCTGAGTTTATCCCTGGGGAGATGATGAGAAACAAACAACACGTGACAGTTGCTAATCACATTCTGTAATATATCACTGGAAGGCTCTGAAAGGCTGCAGCAAAGGGCACAGTATTTGGAACGGAGTAGAATGGCTTTGATCTGAGGTTCATTTTGGGTTATGCTGTGGAAAAAACCCCCCGACAAGCCCCAAACAAACCTTGCCCTGTTACAAGGATAAAAATGACTAAAGCATTCACATTGAAATTTATGAACAGGTATCTCAGTAGATTCTAGGAACATGCAAAGCCTGAGTAGCAGGGTTGTAAGCACATCAGTAGTATGATTATGTGCAAGAGTTAAAAACACACTAGCAACTTGCAAATTCTCCAATAATTTATTACACATTATTATTTATTTTGTAAGATAAACTAAATTAGTTATTAATTGTTCATGTTATTATTCATTAATTCATTTATTACTAATTCATTACTTCACCATTTGCAACTAGAACAGCATTTCACGTGCAGTCGGTGCACCAGGGCCAGCGAAAACCTTCAGTGACAGAATCTGAGAGGGACACAGGATGCTGTGGGAAAACACCTCCAGTTGTCTTATCCCACCTCCTGCTCAGAGCAGGTCCAGCCATGGCAAGATGCCCAAGGGCTTGTGGAGTTTCTAACCTCTCCAAGGGCGCAGAGTTTCCAGCCCTTCTGAGCTCCTGCTGTGGTGTCTGACCACCCTTCTGGTACAAAGTTCTTCTCTTTTATTTTGTCTAAATGTCCCATCGGTTGGGACATTGATTGTCTTTTTTTTAAAAGGACAGCGACTTTCCCAGTTTTTGCTCATCTAACAAAACTTTCTGCCTTCTCTCCTTTATCCCTCTACCACAAAGCACTTGGTGAAGGAATTGTGAAGCCTACAGGAAAGCCAGGCTCTGGGAAATGACTGATGTATGCCATCTTTCAAAGCAGTCTGCATGATTCTCTGTAGAACGTAGATTAGGATTCGCCTTCTAAATCACTTTTACTTGAATTGTTCTAACATAAGTGTGGTTGTCATGTGGTGACACACTCCAATTAAGTGATGGATGCTTCACAAAAAATGTTATTCTAACAAACTACTGATTGGATCAGTGCTTTCCAAAAACCAGTATTGTTTTTGTTGTTACATATCCCTAAGATAGCAGGAACTCTCTTTGGGAATTTCATGTTTATTGACTGCAAATGTTACTCCTTTTTTCCTGCCCTGTGATTGGGGCTGCCAAAGTGCTCTTGATCTTCAGATTGATTTGTGGTCAGAGGTTTGGAAGGTTAAGTCCAGAAATGCCTTTGGAAAATGTGCTGTACTCTGAAGGAACACCCTTGGTATTCACAAGATTACGTATGAACTAGGACATTCATCTTTGTTTCTCTAACTCTTGGATGCTCAAAGGTGGAAAAACATGCAGAGATAAGAGGCTGTGGCAGGTGACCACCAGTTCTCAGGTGGGAAGCCCTGGCCTGGCTCTCGGCTGGTGCTGTGACGGGAGATAGATGGCAATGCAGAGCGGGACGAAGAAACCCCGTTTCTCACCGCTCCCATTTGATCTGCTTCCTTTCTCACAACTCCGTGTGTGGGGCGAGGGGGAGGGGAAGGAGGGTGAGGAGGGGAGGACGAGGGTGGGAGTTTCCTTCATGCTTCAGCAGTGGTGCTGAATGTGAGGGAAACAATAGTTGGTCTGATTCCAGGCATTCCCTTGGGCAGGGGCTGTTTGGGGAGTGAGCGCAGACCTGTGATTCTCACCGGTACCATTGCCAGTGGCTGGAATACCTGTGGGGCATTTGGGAACCGATAGGAAAGTGGTATGCAGTTATTTGTTATTTATGCAGTTATATGTTATTTAGCTCTGTCCTAAATTTCATCCTCCGAGTTTTCAGGGAAATAGGGTTTTCTACCTCTGAATCATTTTCAAGATAACGCTTAACACTCAGCTGCCGAGATGACACTTTCTCTTCTCAAATGATAGCCCTTCATTTCATCTGAAGGCCTGGAAGTGCATATTGCTTTCATGCACTCAAAAAAACCCCCAAACCCTGAGTATTGTCACAGGAAGAGATAGGTTCCTCTGAAAAGGAAATACATGTAACCAGCTTGCTGGTAGTTGCACCACAAACCGCCTGAGCACCACGCTGCTTTCTCTCCTTACCAGCTGTGATTAAGAGGCCTGAATTGCAGATAACTGCTTCGGAAAAATGCAGGGGCAAACATCCGCTCTGCACTGGAGGCAAGAGCAACCAATGGTTCTGCACCAAAAATAATCCCTGCCCGCCCCTGCCTGACAGCAGGCAAGCTTCTCTTCTATTTTCCAATGCTTTCATTTCTCAGAAAAACGAGCTTGATTCTGAGGCATGGGTTGTGATTCACGTGGGGAAAGTTCATGCAAAACCATGTCATGTTTTGTAACATCTCAAAATAATTTGAAGTTACTGCAATTTACATCACGCCTTTTCTGCTGATGGGAAACTTTTGTGGTGAAAATGGTTTTACAAGGGCTATATGTGATTTTCTCTGGCTCAGACTTGAACACAACAGTCTGGATACTGCCAAATCTGATTTGGACTGCCCAGGCAGCCTCTCACCAGCAGAATGGGCTCAGGTAGCTAATAATGAGCTGTGTCTTGAGATTCCAATAGTGTCTTCCTCCTGATAAGAGCAATATAAGATTAGTCTTCTCATGGAGCCACAACCTTTGGCTCCAGCTGGCATCGTGATTTACCAAAAACGAGAGCAAAATTCTAGATGAACTTTATTCGAACTCTTACAGGTTTGATTTGGGCCAAGGTCAATGACAAGTCAGCTAAACATTATTTAAGGCTTGATTGTTTGTTCCAGACGCGGACCAGAAACACGGGGTGGGAAGAGCTGCACCCTGCTAGCAGGTGACTGGTGAGGAGAGACATTTCCTTTTAAAGGTCCTGCCCTTGTAGAGACTGATTTACACCTCTTGTGTCCCTTCATGGTCTCCTCATGTCTTGGTCCAACTCTGCTGGCCAGCTCAGCCCCTCTGAGGAAGTAGCTTCTGGGATGTTTGGAGGAGCAGATCCTCTGCCTCTGAGCTGTGAAGCCTAACATTTTGTGCTAGGCTGATCTAGGAAGCCCAGAGGTGGGAAAGAAAGTGATTTCTGTTCTTCCCTCCCAACCTCTACCTATAGCATGACTCTGAATGAGGATGAGTAATACTGCCCTAGATATTCTTTTTTTTTTGTTTTTTCTTTAAAGAGGGCCTTTTTCTTTCCTTCCCCCCTCTTTTCCCTACTTGTTATTAAGCAAAAAGATGCAGGAGAAGGGATGTGCATAGAAGAGTGTGTGATACAAAAAGCCAGCTCTGAGATAGCTATCTTTTTGGGAGGGGCTTGTGAGGAAAATTTTTTTTAAAAACACATGCAGAACAATGCCTTTGTTTCTCTTGGGGCTTTTGGTAGTATTTGAGGTGAATGCTTTGGCTCACTTTGGGCAGGATACTCTGTGTCTGTGTGCATACACAGGGCGAGAGCAGGGGAACACATTACGTAGCAGCACAGGGAGCTCACCCAGCCATAGTGCCTGCTTGCATGAGGCAGTGGATTCTTCAGCTCCTACATCACTCCCAGCTTAGTCAGACATACCCTGCAGACAGCAGACTGCTTAATGTGTTGCTGTTGTTTTGATTTCGAGGCTCTGAGGCCTGGCTCTCAGCTGGCTTGGACTAAAAAGGGACAAACAACAAACCCAGATAACTCAGAAGATGCAGGAAATAAAGGACATATAGGTATTTTTAAGGATATGGATGATGGGGGAGGAATTGCTGATATGGCTGTGAACTCTTGTGATATATTTAGAACCTTGGAGTAAAGTTCCAGTTCACTGAAGTCAATAAAAATATTGCTGCTGAATTCACTGGAAACAATTCTTCTGTCCTCTGTCAGAGGAAAGTATTAGTTGAAAATATACACCAACAGTGCTTTCACATCTGTGTCTCTGGGGAGTAAACGGCACTGTACTTCCATAATGCCCACGCACAGGCATACATCTTTCTTAAGATGCTGTCGTGAACCCTGAAAGCCCTGTCTTTTTTCTTCTTTTCTCAGCTTCCAGGTCAAGTCCTGGGTCAGGTCATAGGTGTTACCACTGGGGAGGAGGAAGGAAACATGTCCTACTCACTCCAGTCCAAGCAAGTCTTTGTGTAGGAGTGGAGTGTTTTGGGGTTGGGTTTTCTTTTGTTTTGTTTTGTTGGGTTGGTGGTCTTTTGCAATGAGTTATGTTTTCTGTTCTGTTTTAAAAACAAAGCAAAGTGCATGTAAGTCACATACCCAGCCACCTTCAGCTCTACCCAAGCTCTCTGCAGCAGAGGAAAGGCAATAGTACTACAAATGAGCAAATGGCATTTTGGGTTTTTTTAATAAGTACCTGAGTTCTTTGGGTCTGCCTGAACCAGATTCTAGGGATTGGTGTGTTTCATAACCAATATCAAAATAGTTTCAGTATCAGTCACTTGGATGTGGCACTCTACTCTAGCTTTGTCTCCTGTGGTGTCTTCTTGGGAAATATTAACTGAACTGACTTTGTAATTTTTCCATGGCTGCTCTCTCTGCAGGATGTGCCCTGTGCCAGATGGTTGACTTGAATGAATTCTCTTTACATAGTTAAAAATCACTTTCTTTTATTATTCATGACTTGTTTCTTCCATCTCTCATGTTTCTCAGTTTTCTCTCTGCTTCATAGACGGGTAGTCATGCCAGATTGAGACGAGGCTGTGATTTCATTTTACATTAGGAAGCCATGTTGGGGCAAAAAAGCGTATCAGAAGGACAGAGGGCATTTTCTCAGATTCCAGCTATGTTAAATCCCAGTGCCTGTGTTGTAAGAAGATGGAGAGAGCTGGTTTTCATAAAGTAACTGTACTGTCACTTTGAGGCTGTCTGCAAGTCTTTTTGTCTGCAAGAAGTGAATAGGAAATTGAAAATAAACTGCATGGGAATTTAAAGTGTCTGTAATTTTTTCAGTTAAACTGTTGAGCTGCGTAGAAATACCCCCAGCATATATGAAAATCATAATGAGTCAGTGTCCTTCAAGATAGAGCACCTACATTTCTTAGTAAGATTACAAGGCTGGCCTGATGAAAAGATTATGCACTCAGTTGCACATGCAGTACAACTAGGTATTAAAAATCAGGCTCTGAAGTATTTGTCAAAAGCAGATCTAACTCCATTGATGTCAAATGCCCTGATTTTCTTTGGACAGGGATCTATTGCTTTAAGTTTATATTCAATATAAATATCCTATGCAATAATAAATCTTAGGAGCACATGCTCAGATTATTTGATTTATAATTTTATTTAGTGTAATGCTATTCCATTTCATTCCATTCTTGTATTTCTCGTTCCCGTGTAACAACCTTGTAAAAGTGACAGGGAGGCTCAGATCTTTGCCCAGCAAACAATATATATTATTTGCTACATGAAAGTGGTGCACAACTCTCTTAAATGTTCCCTAGCAGACTCCTATTGCATTCCACAATGTGCCTGCACTTGAACCACCTCCATTCATATCAGAGTCTTTTTATCCCAGCACACATTGAGCAAGCTGCTCTGAAGCTTAATTCTCCTGACCCTTCAGTGCAGTCGGATATTGTCACCTAATCCCCTTTTTTTCCTTCTGTCCCATGTGTGGTTTTGACTTCTTTCTCTTCTCAATTCCTTTTTCCTCTTCCCTTTTTCTTTCTTTCTTATTCTATAAGCCTCTCTCCAGGCTCCACATTCCAGAATTCATCCTTGCATTAGGGCTGCAATACAATGCTCTCCCAGTGTTAAAGGATTAGACATTAAGGAGACTGTGGCAACTCCAGCCTTACTCTGTGCACAGGGGGAACATAAGGGGATGGAGGAGCGCCCGCTAAAGAGGAAGGAGGCTGAGAAACAAGGGGGGAAAATGGCATCTTAGCAAAACCAGAGTGGGTGACAAAGAGGTTTGTGTGGCTAAAAGTAATGCTTTCTGTTCAGTTTAACACTCTGGGTTGTTTCTGGAAGACAGTAAAGCAGCTGGAAAGCAAAGTGCTACACATTACACAGGCATTGGTACATTAAACGCAATTTTTATTTTAGCAGCCATCTCTGAGCAATGTCCAGTTTGAAGTTTGTCACGTGGTGGCATGCCATTCCAATGCATGAGGTGACACTGTTGTCTGAAGTGCCAAGGTTAATCAATAGTGCATAGATTTTTTTTTCCTTTTTCCCATAGATAGTTGTGCCTCTGACTCCCAGATTCCCAAAGTTCATACTACTCCCAGAGGAGGAGTCCGGGGTCTTCCAAATATTTCCTGCAGACTAGTTTTCATTTGTTTTCATCTTCCTGAAGAGAATGGCCTTTGTTAAATGTCCCTTCTACTTTTATTATTGGATTGGAAACAAATTATTGAATTGGAAAAAAGTTTAATACTTTTCAGCATGCACAGGTTCATAACAGTGTAGAAAACCCTATTTTCATGAAATTAAGGTTAATTTCTTTCTTTGTCACCACTTCACCCTGCAAAAGTAATTCTGTAAAAGCAAATTTAAGGATATAATCATGCTTCATTTAAATCAATCAGTGATCTCCAGAAGCTATCAAAGAATTAAATTGTTGAAATGGGGTCATTCCTGAAGCACGCAGACCTATTAGTGGAGCAGTAATTGTCTATTAGAATCTGTAGCATGACTCACAAAACCCCATAGAGGGGTTCTTGTTTTCCACCAAGGTTGTTTTGGTATTTGTTGATGGGGTGGGAAAACGAATGTGAAGAAGCAAATTTTGCATTTTGCATGGGAGGCGGTGGAGCTCGTGGTCATCCTAATCTATTACGGAAGTGAGGCCTGCAGTCGTGGGCCAGCTGCCGAAAAAGTTTTGTCACCCAGACTCATGAGTCTCACCCTTGTGGCTGACAGTTTCATTGTTCCTGAGGAACGTAAGTGTCATGGGAGGTCATGGTTGCATTATTATTATTCAGCTACATTTGAATAAATGTACTTGGCTCTGTAAAGAATGCTACAGGCCTACTTACCCTGCTGTACCCCACAGGCATGTGGTGAGGCTTAAAGATTGTAAAGTGCTTTGAGTTCCTTGGAAAAAAAGGCACTACATGAATGCAACAGATTCCCATTTGTTCATATAGCATCTGGTCCCACATCAGTGATGTTATGATATACGGGATCAGACCCGGAGTGCTGTACATGTGTTGGATTATTCACAAACATAAACGGAGATATGCCCCAACCCCAAGGTCTCTGCAGTGTAAAGAGCTGACCTGGCAGCCTACCAAACACACCTTCTGCAAGGCACTGAGGGGGCTTTTTAGCACCAAGCAATAAAGGGTGAGGATTGAGACTTGGAGCAGACAGGGGAAAAGGGCACAGGCTGAGCATTGGGAAGATGAGCAAAACCCATGCTGTGGGAAGAAGGATTCAAATCTTGAAATCAAGGGTTGTTTTGAGTGCAGCAGCGATGTTTTACACTGTGTAGTGCACAGTGGAAGTGTATTTCCTGAGGAAATACATTGTGAGATTTTGATGAGAACAGAAGGAACTGGAGCAGTAGCAGTGAGACAGCATCATTTTAATAATGAACAAATACTTGACCAAGGGAATAATTTTGTTAGCTAGATTCTCACCCTGTATTACCTGGCCCATATTAAGGAAGTTCTGTGGTTTCTGGTGTTTTCTTCAAGCTGCAGATTTTTTGAGATAAATACAGGTTTTGGGTTTTTTTTTTACAGAAAGGAAGTAAACTTTGGAACAAGCCAGACATTCGTACCACTTGCGCATGGAGATTCTTCTGTCAGCAGGGTGCAGTTTGCTGCCTACCTGCATTAAGGCCAGGCCATGATATTCTCCATTGCACAGACTCTGCAGGGGCTTTCAGTCTTTCATCTCCAAAGTGCCCCAGGAACGGGAAAATGGAAAGTGGGTAAAATCTGGAATCAGTACTTAAATAGCAGCTGCAACTGCTCCACACAGTGAGAGTCAAGGCTTCTGTTTTTGCACGTAAAGCTTGTGTTCTTCATGGCTAATAAAAGAAATTATATGTTGAGAGTGTTCACAAAAGCTGCAAGAGCACAGACACTGTGTAGCAGCCCAAAAGAAAATGCTTGGAGTGACACCATAATTTTCCCCACCTGTTGCCCAAACTGTCAAAAGGAAACACGACTCTTATTTCACTCTGAATAAGATGTAGTATGTTTGTGGTTTGGGAGATGATGGCTTGGTTGTCTGTCAGTTGAAACAGCTGGCTGGCTGCGAACCAGAGCTGTGGCTGAGACATCCATGTACCTGCCTTGCTTCTCAGTCTCAGGCAGAGAAACCTTTGCTTGCTGCAGTTGGGTATTTAGCAGTCTAACAGGGCAGGACATTAGCTTGGATGTATTATAACTTTGAAATGGCAAATGTGAAGAAAGGATGCAGCTGGTGAAAATTCAGAGATAAGGAGTAGAGGAATGAACAGGTTGAAGTTTTTTAAGAAACCCTCACGTGGTTATTCAGATATCCCTCTCATGTGCTGTTCCAAATAATTTTTGAAACTTAGTCTGTGCAATTTTTTGTTTTTTGGTGCAAAAAAAGTCTGTTGGCCAGACTCATCTCCCATTGCTGGGAGCCCTGTACCAACCACATAAAATTCTTTCACATCCTCCTATTTGCCTTCCTTGCCTACCGCTTTCATCTCTTCATTCTCCTTTACCTACATTCTGTCCTCGATCTGCTCCTGTGAAAATAATCCCTAGCTTTACAGATGTTGGTAACATTGGGTTAAACTGATGGGGCAGTTTGTCTCAGGAAAAAATAACCTGCTGATGGTGATGGGAAGCATGTCCAGGCCAAAATACTACCTGGGAGAGGCTGGTGGTGGTGGAGAAAGTGGGAACTCCCCAGGCTTCCCATTTTCCAAGGCTAAAAGGGCTACCTGGTGGAATTTGGCAAAGTTGCTTTTTTGTACCCTTGGACCAAAATTGTATGGCCTTGTCAAAACAAAAATGGAAGGTGAATGATTGGGCAATAAAGGCTAGATTCTGATTTAGTTTAAATGTTCTACGTACAGGTTTCCTCTTTTCCCAGTTTTTCCAAGCTGTTAAAATTTTAGGAAAAAGAAAATTCAAGCTAGAAAAAGAAAAAAGTGTCTGTAGCCTTTGCTTTGCTCAGGACCTAACCATTCTTGAATGATCTATTCCTACATTAGAAAAAATCAACAAGCACTTAGCCCCCATTCCAGTCATGACTTTTTTTTTTGGTGCTATCTTCCCAAAACTAGAAAAAAAAAAAAGGAAAATAAGAACAACTAGAGAGAGAACTACTCCCAGATGATAATAAACTGACTCAAAAAAGCTGAGAACAAGCTGGATCAACCCTCTAACAGATGGGAGTCTTTACTGTTTTACTCTTAAGAGACACTGGTAAATCATTTGGCATTATTAAAGATACCAACCACAAAAAGGATCTGTAAAAATACATGTTTCCAACTCTTCATCATCTGGGATTCTGTAGTTGTTAGTGGTCCGTGAGTCACTGCCGATATTTAAATGTTATATATTCATTTGGATAGGTGCATAGCAGCAACCTCCAAGAATGAAATAATTGTCACCCATGTGAAAAAGAAATGGTGGTTTCCTGTGCTGACATATGTAATCGAAACATCTTTTTTACTTGAAGCAGATCTTTTAAGCAGTAATCATAGACACAAAGCACAGTGGAAGTATCAGATCCATCCCACCACTATTTTAGCCTGGCTTTATTCAAGCGCAACTCAGCTGAAAAAAGCTGCAGTTACACCAACATAAAATGGAATATCTTGCCCACCAAGACAGCTCTGCACTGCCTCGTGCCCTGCTTAGTCATTTGCACCACACCGGGGAGACGCACAGAGCTCTGTGTCTGATTTTGGTTGTGGGATTTCAGTAGATGTTTGTGGTACTTTAAAAGACTCCTCAGTGTGGTTGGCAGCAGACAACCCACCCCACCATCTCTGTCGGATGCTGGAGCTGCTGGAGTGTAATTTGTTGTCTAAAAGTGGTATTTACTAATGGAGATGGACTAGGATTTCTTAGAGAAGTCCAGGTACTTTCCAACATCTCTCCTGGTCGGCATCCGGACTTCAGGACTGAGACAGGTCTAAAGGCAGCTGCCGAAATAAACATTACCGAGGCATTAGAAAACATGATATTATCGTTTCTTGCTTTGTGACTTTTGGAAGCAGAAGTTAGTAGGCAAGAGACATCATATTATATAATAACTCTGGTTCAAGTCCTGATGAGTAGTGTTTTACGTGCTTTTGGCAAGCAGAGGAGGAGTAGGTTCCCACAAAACTTTGTGTCTCCCAGTTTCTTTACATGTGGGTGCCATCTGTACCTTCCACCCACAGTGCTCCCAAGTAAATGGGCAGAATGGCATTTCAGTGGCTTCCTGCAAATGTCCCCAGTTCCCAAGCAAATTCTTGAACCTCAAAAACAAAACAAAACTAAAACAAAAAACCCAAGAAAAATGAAAGGACAGCTGAAAAACAAATGAGATGTCTAGAAAGTCAGAAGTTGATTCAACATTTCCTATTTATGCACACAAAAATGACAGCTTAATACATTTTTTCCCTAAAGAGGCAAGGGTTTAGTGTGCAGTATCCCCCTAACCACTCAGCGCTCTCCAAGCATAAACTCAGCAAAGTTTATATAAACTAACTGCAGAACCTCACAGCTGCTGCAAAATTTTGTGGGACAAACTCATTTGGTTTAAGTGGAACAAAAAATATGAAGGTCAAAACAGGGGCTCAGTCTGACCCTTCCTTTTTCCGGATAATGTATGGTGCCTTTCTATTTGCCTGATGTACTCTGAGTCTTCAGAAGGAAAGTGCACCACACCCCTACCAAGTTAAGTAGTTTATAAATAGAGAAACACACCATTTTATCACTGAAGTGAAAATGTATGGGGGAATAACTGTTTTGAGTTACTCCTAAGCTGTGAGATTCCTGGCTGATTCTTTTAGTCTGAGCTGGAGTTGTCAGCAGGTTGTCTTATTGTTCCTTTTGCTATTTAACTTGAGAGACTCCGTCCAAAATGCAGTGCCTGTGTGTGTGCACAAGCTAGACAAATAAATATCAATCATCTCCCAGATGGTGATAATATGGCCCATGGGAATGGAGGGTAGACTTGCTCTGACATTTCTGCCTGTGTGTACATTCACTGCATTTCTGAGCTCTCCAAAATCCAGCAAATCCCTTTGCTCATCCCAAATTGTGCACTCAGTTGCACTTTTGCTGGTGCATTTCCTGAATACAGCCCCTTGTTTGGTCCCTTTGTATCTGGGTGTCTTCCTCCTCAGAGCCAGCTCTTTCAGATTTTGGAGCTTGCTGGTTTATTTGATTCTACTTTCAGGCAGCTTTTATGCATCTAATTTTGAGTGTGTAATCCAGAACCTTGAATTAGGCATCCCTGCTCCTTGTAAAATGAGTGAGGAAAGTGAACTGCCTCAGCCTGGGCCTCATGGTGGTGAGATCCCTGAGCAGAGAGACTCCTTTGCTGGTCAGTAGGAAATGACTTCAACCCCGCAGCTCCTTCTCCTGCCTTTAAGTGCTTGACTGGGAGCTGCAGCGAGGTATTTCCCTGAAACCTTTCCGGGAATAAGGTACTTATGTCATTTTCCTGGAAACTATCGTGGAGATCATTCCTTTCTTTTAAAGTATAGCCAAGAAAGTACTGCCAAACCCTTTCATGCTGTGTTCACAACCCCAGAATATGAATAGCCCATTCCCTGTTCTCTTGGCTGGGTTTCAGGCCCATATGGCCGAAGTGCCCTGAGGATCCCCTAACCACTAAACCATACTTGGAGCAGGGAGCAGTTTTTATCCCTTCTGCTGAAGCCATTCTGCTTTGTAGAAAAGCCTGATGAATTTTCTGGACTAGATAAGCCAAGAGAAGGCCTACTAATGATGAAAGTGAGCCCTAGGTTGTTGGCTGTCAAGAGGACACAGGTTCCTGCTCCTGCGTTCCTGCACTAGTGACTGTTCCCACAGTTCATAATGGACAGTTGTTGGATGGGAATTCACTGAATAGTAGGCCACTTTTCTCTTAGACAGTGTCCTAATCCTGGACAGGAGACTCTGTCTCCATATTTTAGCCTCATGGAATAATCTCAATAGAAAATCTGGAGTTTATTGCTTTGTTTCTGACACACAAAATTTGGTAGGTGGCCCCCACAGAAAGAAAGGCCATGAAAGAGCTTATCTTTTACCTGCTTTTGTGAAATTCTGCATTTGTGCTTAGTGAGTTTGAGCCCTGAGATCTGTTTGTAACACTTAATAGGTAATTCTTCCAATTATTCTCCTCCAACTTCCTAACGAAACTCCAGTATTTCCATAAAAGGATTATTTATCCCTGTAGTTCATAAACATGAAGTGAAGATCAAATACAGAAAGTGTGAGACAAGTGGGCATGGAGAAGCTGTGAAATGTTTTCCTTTCCTGGCTTTTTTTTGACAATACGAGGCTGGGAGCAATAAAGGCCTCAGCTGATTATTGCTTGTGTGTGACAATTGACTGCAGAGGCAGGAGCACCCCTAGAAAATTCACGGATGCATCCATTGGGTAGGTATTTCCATAATTTGAAGATTAATGTCTAAGATGCCTTTTGCCATAAGCAGGGAATGCAGTGATTCTTTTTCCTCTGTTTTCAGCAAAATCCAACCTTTCGGATGACACAAAAAGAAACATGTTTTTCATAGTTTTTATGAGAGATTATGAAACTTATTTCCCATTATCTAGATCATTCAGCCATCCTGTATTTATGCAGGGAGATGAAAAGGGAAGATTAACCAGTGAATGTGAAGACACTCAGTCAACAGAGCTTGGGTTTTATATTTGTGTTAGTAGCTCTGCTACCAGCTACCAGCTTTCTTTTTCTATTGTATTTTCTCATTTAGAGGAAACAAAACAGTGTATTAGCTAATGATTATTTTAGGAGAAAACCAAAGCTAGTTGATTATTAATATAAAACATGCAGCACTGCCTTTTAATTTTCACTGATGGGTTCATCCTTCAATGCATATGAATGACACAGCTCAAGAGTGAAGCTGTCCTATTTTCTGTCAGCTGAGGACCTGGTTTATCACATTATAAAGTAATGTATGACTTGCATTATAATTACGACTTCAAATGAATACTTTTTTTTTAGTTTGCCACATAACTTGAGTGCAAAATATGAACTAGCACTTGCGAAGAAAATAAAAGGGGTGGCAAGTTTGCCACATAACTTGAGTGCAAAATATGAACAGAGCACTTGCGAAGAAAATAAAAGGGGTGGCGGGGAACTGCACTCAGAAAGAGGCTGCAGGTAATAAAAGTTGAAGTAGAAAAGAAATTTGCTTCGAAGTTTCTGCTCAAACACCTCCTGGAATAAGGAAAATGGTATCTAGCTAACATAGAAAATAATAGGAAGCACTAAAAATTTGTTGTTATTATTATTATCATCATCATTATTTGGGGAACGTTGATGGTTTTCAGTTGCTTTGGCTTTGCATTTCTTTTGCTCCAGTAGGTGAAAGGCAGAATAGATCCCTTAGGATAGATTGCATTTACTCTGCTATTTTAGAGCAACTAAAGCATTCTGAATCCAGTGGAAACTGGCAAAGTGAGCACGGGAGGAGACTCCTGAAAGCATAATAAGCTGGTAGATGAAGCTGGTGATTGAGTTTCATGTAAAATGATGGATGTTTTTACTGGCACAGTACTTGTATCCACCATGCAAGGACTACTGAGCCTTAAGGTAGCATGTCAGACCTCTCTAGGTGTTGCAGCAATGGCTCTGATTGCTGGGAGGGCTGGCTCAGACAGGAACAGGAGTGGGGCTCGTGTCCCAGCCATTTATTCTCTTCCTCTTCCCTGCTTTCCATATTACAGGTCACTGGTTTGCACATCTACCTACTATAGAATCTTAGAGATGAAACATTTTAATGGGTCGAATGGACCACAATTAACCCTTGCTCTGGAGCTTTTCAGTACAAATGACCTTCATTTTATTCCATCGGCCTTTACTGGTGATACAGGGTGGCTGCATTTGCTTTGTTTTCATTTTAACACACGTGAAAAATTATTTAAAACCATTGATAAAAACACTGAAAAGTCTTGGTCATGGGGGAATCCCCTAAAATGCCATCAGGCCAATTGTGATTCCCCACTGATGGACTTAAAAAAAAGCACTCATCCCATTCTTAATGCTTTTACCATGTACTTTATTGTCACCATGTGACACTTTTTTTAACCACAGTACTGTACATCACATCTGCAGAATTATACAGCAATCTACGTTGGGAATGAAATCACGTTTGTCTGACACGACCTATTTCCTGTTGAACACATTGAATGACACGAATTCTCTTTCCTCTCTTTCTTTCCCTCTTAGTTGACTCCTGCAGCAAGTGAATCATTCTTTCACCCAAGACCGGGGTCAGCCTCCCTGACCTGGTGCTGCCTGTGTCATCCTGCCTGCCCTTTTTAAACATAGTGGTCTTGTATTTCATGGGAATCTTCCTGGTCTTCCAGGAGACATTAAAAATGTGCCAGAGATTTTCTTCAGACAGGTCCTTAGGACTGCTTGGGACCAAATCTATGGCCTGCCAGGTTTAAAGTACTTTTCTGTAATTGATGTTCTTTACCCTCCTCTACAGTTACTATCAGACTGGGAAGTACTTTGTCATCCTCAAGTGAAAAAAGAACTTTATCCCCTTTTATTCCGGTATTTACTAAGTATTTACCTCCCCTCCATCGCGTTATCTTCTTCAAAACAAATTAGCCATTGGAAGCTTTCTCAGATTCTTAAAATACTTCAGAAAAATTTTTTCATGTTAGTCACATTTCTCTCAGGTAAAGAAATGTCTCTGATGATTTTAGCTTCCCTTTTTCTCAGCTCTTCATTTTTTAAAATACGTATCTTGATTGCTATCTAATCTCTGTTTCCTCTATTTCATTCCCTCTGAAGCTACATTATAGATGTGCAACAAGAAACTGTACATAAATAAATACATATTTGAGTAAGATCTCCTTGCTCCATCTGACTGTAGCCTTGAAACACTGAAAGTCTTCACATTTTGCTGAAAGAATGCGAGAATTGGAAAGCTTTTGATCCTCAGCAGTTACTGTGGGCCATTGAAGAATGGAGAATAAGTCTCCCATGCTGAGTGTGAGTGGAAGGCACGAAGGATATGAGAAGGGAAGGTTAACACTGTAGCTTGCCTGTAAGAGAACCACAATTGCTCCAGCTCAGTGATTTTGGAGTAAGTTACTTAGATTTTGCTTGGAGAGTGAGACAGCTACTGTTTCATGTATCTGCTTCATTAAGTTTAGACTATATTTGTCTCTGTTTGCTTTCCTACTTGTGCTTGGAGTGTGTCTATCTGTGCTCTGTTTCACAGAGCCTGGAGTTTATTTGCCTAAGTTTGCTTTCCACTGCCTTTGGACTGTGTTTGCACTGAGCTCTGTTTCATTCAGTCTGGACTTAACGGGCCCAGGTTTGTTCCACAGCATTTGGGCTGCGTTTGTTTTGCTTTCCAGAGCCTGGGAATGTGGCTGTGCACGGCTTGCCACTGCCCCAGAGTGTCTCTGTCTGTCCCGTGCTTGGCTGAGAGTTGTCCCGGGCTACCTTGGCCCTTGCTCACCTGCCTTGCCCAGTGCCTTGGTTCTGGATTCTCCCAGTTTGCAGTAAGGAGGGATCTGACATAAACAGAGTTGCCTGGCATGAAGTATTACATCAGAGCAAAATTTGTCCCAGCTCTGCTGCAGGCAAATCAAATTTATATGAGGTCAGAGAGGGAGGGCTACCAAATTCCCAGCCAAACACAGACAACTTCAGCTTGTGCTATTTTTAATTAAAATAGAAAGTGGGAAAAAAAAAAGACCATATCCTGTAATGCTTAGTTTTTGAGAATGAAGTTAACTAGAAATGAAAATGGTTCTCTTATTTCCAGTTTTTTTGTTTGGTTGGGTTTTGTTCCTAAATCTGTTTTTCTGCATCTTGACTGGTGTGTTCTCCAGGGATCATCTTTCCTCATCTTCTGGAGATGGGCGTTTGACACAAACACAGGCGTGCTTTGAGAGCGCTGTCTAGAACACCTTTGGGTAATTAAAAACTATTTCTTACCTCCCCTAAGAGCTATTGTTTGCTTTTCACCCAGCATGAACTGACCCCTTGCAGCACGCAGAACTCTGCAGCAACCATTTCAAGCATTTTGTTGGTTTATTAGTTTTAATCCTGTATGATTTTCCCAACGTATGAGTTCATGTAAAGCGATCATTTCTGGTGTGTTTTCTGCTTTCTGCAAAAACGAAACACAACACCATTTTAAAAAGGAAAGGTTGGGTACCAGTTTGGCTGCAGATACCTGTGGGGCAAAGTACCAGCACCACCCTTCAGCCTCCCACCTCCCTCGTTTTGGTGTTCCATGACAGAGCAATGAGTATCTCAAATACCATATTGAATTTAAATTCCATGTCGAAAAGGAATGTCCTTCACCTCCTGTGATGTGGAGAACATCAGTCTCTGCCTGCACATTTAATCTCTTGCAGTGGTCACAACCGTTGAACTGGTGCTGAACACTTGAGCTATTCCTCCTACCCCATCATAAATGGAATATGTACACGAATTTAAAGCGATTGCATAGAATGAAATATGGAAACCCCATTTCTTTTTCCCTCACTGCAGCTATTCATCCAGCAGCAGCAGAACTAGAAATATCCCAGAGAATAGCTTCAACTAAGGAGAGGGTCAGGTTGAATAAAGTGGCTTATGATGCAGTCAGAGTTACTGACAGAGGCTTCAGAGTTAACCAGCCTTTGGGGCAATGCTTTCGTAATCACTGAGACTAAAGACGAACAAGCCTCCAGGTACAGAGAATGTGCCATCTCCGTGGATGTTTAGAAACAACCAGTCCTACCTAATGGCCAGGGGATGGATTAGTCAAAGCCTGCCCCAACACAACTGTTCTTTGGTCTATAATTATAGAAAGATATGTGTGATCAGTTTTATTTGAAGGAGATAGCAATGTTGGGAAGGAAAACTATTGTGGTGTGACTTTAACATTTGGATTTAGCTGATTTTGGCAGCTGATGTTTTTAATCTTCAGGGATAAAAATAAAAAAAACAAGGTCATAAATGAAAGGGGTTAGAATACATAGATTACATATTATTTGGAAGATTTTAATATATTAAAATGCTAAAATTAAAAGTAGCAGCTGAAGATCTGCAGCCTTCACTGGACTGATCTCTAGCAAGGTTTGGTGATCAGCTTTAGATGGCTTGAGTCTGGAAAAATAAGGAGGACTGTGTTGCATACAGAGGATAAAAAAAAGTCTGACTTTAGATTTTGAATGTGTTACATAAGTTTTTCATGTTACAAGAAGCAGATCATTCCAGGGTAAGTATTCAGTAGAATTATTGTAAGATGCAATAAAAGTCTTGTAGAAGTAGGTGAATGAGAGCTTCCTCTAGAGAAAGGGAATGTGAATTTCTCCTAACTTCAGATGTCAGCTCAGCTAATAAAAACCTGCCATTGCTGTAGTATCACAGCCACTTTCTGCAGGTACGAAAGCAGAGTTTTGTCAGCCCTTAAAATTACACGAGGGGAACAGGGAAAAATGAACAGCTGCAAACGAGGCAAGCCGTGAGAAGATTTTATATTTTACAGCTTTTCTGTTGTTATGGAATCCCCTATGCAGTTTTCCACTGCTGCCATGAGCAGTTACCTGAAATCAAAAAAGGGAAGAGATTGGATGGGTCTGGCACACACAGCTGTTCATGCCTCTTCTTGCCAGTGTAGGGACTGGCACTTACCCAGGGAAAGGATGGGCAGGGAACCCCCCGTCGTACGTTTAGAGGAAAACAGAAAGGACTGACCTCATCTTCAGGCTTAGGACCTGCTACTTTTCCTGTCCAGGACTCAGGGCTCAGGATGTCCTTTCAGAATATTTTTTTCAAGCTTGTGGACAGTGCAGTTGACTTTGCTGCTTCAGTTAAATGCTTAAATGTGCTTGGTTATCTTCAGACTTCACTAAAGGAATCAAGGATAAGAGAACTGTTAAGAATGTCTGCTTTGGGAAACAGTGGTACTGCTGCTTAGCAGCAATTAGCAACACTGCATCTCGAATCTGGTTTTACCCCTCTCCAAGTCTGCTTCCACTGTATCTAGAAGGTTTCTATATGGCCATTTATCAAATCTTCTTCAAGTATGCCCTAAAATCTACTTTTGTCTACACCTCCATCACAATTTCTTACTCAGGTGATAACATTTTTTCCACTCATTTGGATTCTCAGTCCTCATAGCACTGATATTATTCAGCAAGAATGAGGCTTTAAGCAATTATTGGCTATATAAGCCCAGTCCTGCCTTCATTGCTGAGGTAACACCCACTGATGCCAATTAGGCACATTTTGTTTAGTAAAGGACCACTGGAATAGATTCAGTGGGCAGACAACTCTTAGCTTATTTCTTGTAATATTTTATCTTGGTGTGAAGCTCAAGGCTTTTTTTCCAGGCCTGTACCCAGCTGTAAAAAATAATTACAGCAATGAGACTCTCCAAGAAATGACCAGACAACCTAGGAAATGTGGTGAGTCGTATGGCTACACTCATGCTATGGTGCTTGAATCCATGCTGGATCCAAAGGGGAGCAGAAAACAGCTGAAGGGTCATATTTCAGGTCTCCATCTTCTAAATAAAGCCACAGTGTGGCTGTGGCTATAAATTAAAGATGCAGGCAATTTGGAAATGTTCTTAGTGCCATAGCAGGTGAAATGCAGACCACTGCTGGCATCACCAGAGCCAAAACCATCCTTGGATGTTTCTACTGGGGGATTAGCAGAGAGATTAAGAGAGCTACCCAAGAGCAGGGAGAAGGTCTGAAAACACAGGCAGAATCTCCAGTCCAATGCCTCAGCCATGATATTTTTCCTTAGTAGCTATGCTTTATTTATAATCAGACTTGGGAGTCTTTCCCCAGCCTCAAAACCCCAGGAAAGATTTCACTGTGGGTGTTTGCTATTTCACTGAAAAATCATCTGATTTCTAGTTTTCAAATAGAGATCAAGTGCTGCCTAATGGTTTTTGTGTCAGGAGAATGTTCTCATTTTCCCCGTGCTGTCTGGCTCTGGTTGCTGTTATGAGATGTTTAGAGAGTGCTCTTTGGAATAAAAAAAAAAGGGAAGAAAAAAACGTCAGAGGGAGCTAAACCTGATGATAAATTAGAGCCAGTGCAATGTATGGCTTTTCCTCAGTGTTTTCAAGGGCAAGGAAACAATGAGTTACATGAGATCCTGACTTTTTAGAGACCCTTGGCCAAAAGTCTGAGAGCTACCATTTGTTCTGTGGGAAGCTGGAGCTGGGAGATGTCTACAAGGGCAGCTCCTGTAGACCAGCCAGGGCATCCATAGGTGACTTCTGCTCTCTCCCAACAGTCTTGGTGTTTGCAGTTAAATGATTATTAATTAGGATTTGCTGCTTCAGTATGCAAAACCCCTTGGTCTGAGCAGAAAAGGGTGGCTAAATATCAAACTGATGGGCTGGGTAAACGTTGCACACACAGCACAAACTTTAAATGTCAGTAACAAACCCCATTTCTGTAGTTGGGTACCCATGGTAGTTTAATCTTACTTTTTCTTGAAAAGATCAAGTAGCTATCTTGACTGAATAGATAGAATGGAACAACCTATACACTTTTTGGATTTCACAGAAGGAAAAAAAACCCCTTGAACTGCTTATATTTATTCCTTTTGTTAAGTAATTTATTTTTATTGCCACCTTTCTTTATACCCTTAGACTTGAATAGCTCTTGGTGGTTGTGTTAGGTGAACTAATGGTCTAATGGGTCAGAGGATCAGAGACCTTCTGAAGGGCTAAGACCACCCACCCTTTTCCTTTCAGATCTCACAAATTTTAAAAAGATATATTTCTTCAGGCTTTGGAAGGTTGTTTTCCCATCTCCCAAAGCTAGGAAGGTCCTCCTTCAATTGACACAAATTACATAAAAAATCCATTGAAGAATGCTGAAAACCCTGAAACATTCAAGTAATTTTTCTTGTCAAATCTGATGACTGTTGAACATACTACGTTGAGTGTGCTAATATCACTAGATAAGGGAAACTGAAAATGCCCTTTGCAAAAGGCAAGGATATTCAGAGGGCTGGGCAAGCTAAACTCGAATCCTAGAGAGTAAAATTC
>NW_008237903.1:1424007-1437679 GCF_000691975.1 Corvus brachyrhynchos | reverse complement strand
GATTCAGTCTAACTTTTTTGTCTAGAGAATGTTAGGAACTTTCCTATGGTACCTAATACAGCTTTAACTCCTGGAGAGAGAAAGACGTATCTAGAGAGCTAGTTTGTCCTGCCATAGGATTGATGTTGGAATATCTATCTATCTATCTATCTATCTATCTATCTATCTATCTATCTATCTATCTATCTAAGTTCACAGAAAACCTCTGTGAGTGTCCATCATAAGATATTAACAGGGTTTTTAAAATTCCAGCCTTGGAAATATAGATAAACTGTTCACTTAGGGAGGCAAGGCTGGATCTTACAGGTCTTGACTCTTCTTTTATTTCACATGATGCTACACATACAAAAGCAAACTTAAATCTCTCAGATACAATTCTGTGCTTTACAAATGTTCTAGTTCTTGTAAGGATTCATCTTTTTGTTGGGGGAAAAATTATTTGCTCATCCATGAAGAAGAGAGAAGGAGAAGCAGTGGCCTCAAGATATGGGAAAACTATGACAGAGTTTTCAGTTTCTTGATTTAGAGGATTGGGCTTGCCCACATACCATAAACACTTCTACTTGCTTCCCTGAATTAAATATCAAATCCCAAATACTCAACCTTGAGAGGCCACAGGAATCACAACCACCCAAGACACAGAGTTCCTTTGGCAGAGTAGCAGTGGAGCTGCATTTAGCCTTACTCATGTCCACCTGTTCTATCTATAAAACATATATATATATATATATAATCTGTAAAATCTATACATACAAAGTTTTGGTGTTTATGAGACTTTTTCAGATATTAAAGCGGTTAGACATTGTTGCTCATCCATACACGAGGAGATACAAAATGGGCACAGATTTTCTGCTGGAAGTAGCCACTTACGGGAGCCATTCCAGATGCCAGAGAGACACACGCAGGTGCTGAGATCACACGTGGGGCTAAGATTTACTCCATAGTGGATTTAGAAATTTTCAATCCAAATGGACAGACAAACAGCATGGAATTGTTGCTTTAGAGCCTTCCCTGAGGTATCAGTGGATCACAGCAGCTTTGTTTCTGCAGCGTGCACAGCTCCTTTCCTGACTCCCACTGGAGGACAGCAGATTGCTTCATTGCCTCCAGAGGAGCACCACATCCACCACTTGCCACCCAGTTACGTACCCAAACCAGCAACCAAATGAGGGAAACCCGAGGCTGACTCCCACTGCTCTCCCCTCTTTCGGCAGGGAGCTGCTTCTTTCTTCCTACTCCTTACGTAGGACAGAGTACAGCAATAATGAGGGTCTTACTTTCCTTTCAGCAGCTGTACCAGTGCAGGAAGGAAAGAGGTTGTTAGCAAACTTTAGAAAGGATTGGAAATTCAGATTTCAAGAATAGATAATTGGAAAAGCAAGATGGGGAGGTTTCTTCCACACCAAATAATAAACATCACCCCCTGAAATAAATCACTTGATTATAGTATCACATTGTATTTTATACCTTTTTTAGTCAGACATTATTACTCATAAACTAAATAATATGATCATTTTTTAAGAGCTGAGATCATGCCTAGAAACTGGTCCAAACATGACTAGACATTGTAATTCATTTTTTCAAGGTTTTTGCTAGCCAAGAGCCAACATCTGTACTGAAGTGGAAAGGATTTTAGGGAGGGTGGGTTGCTCCTACAGAAACCGGTGTGTCATTTTCAGAATGCTGCTGAAATTAATGAGGGTATGGACAGTCTCCTTTCTTTCAAAAGAGATCATCAGTCCATGCTTTCCAGTGTGAAATGTAAGGATGTAAATATGGGGGGGTCAGCTGTACTTTATGAGAGGAAAAAACCAGTGCTACCTGGTGACTTAAAGCAACATAAATTCTTCATGATGGTCTTTTTTGGACTGGAGACACTGCAGACAGCACCTCTCAGGCTTCGTAACCCTGAGCACAGTTAAGGTTTGGGTCATTTGTATGCCGCTGAAATGCTTTTGCGGTGCATTATAGTGGTTTCCTTTAATAAATGTGTAGACCTCCTGTTTCCCTCCCACCAGCACTGCTGGGTTTGGAACCGAACTGGACTTGTGTGTGCACAGCCAGGGGACTGGAGCTGCTCCAGCACCAGGTCTGGAGCCATTCTAACTCAGGTCTGGCTTTTCCAATATGTTTTTATAATCACGCTTAATTATGGGCATGAGAAATAACTAATTACTGAAGTGCGTGGCTTTCCTCCTCCAAGCAAATGTGCCATGGCTATTTTGCTTATCAGATTTTGCAACCCACGCAACCCCTGTCAGCAGACAAGGTGCAGAACATTGAAAATATTATTTCCTTCTCCTGAGTGTTTAGTATAACAATATAAGCATTGACCGTTGTGTACTTTGGTATTATTTTCCTTTCCTGCTTATAGTCCCTTCTCATGTTTCTCCATCATTTTAGGCCCCTAATAGGGATAGGATGAACCCATTGATGTCGGCACATGGAGGCCTGCTAGTGGCATGCCTTTGGTTTTAGTCTCCTAGCAGCAGCCATTCATGTTATGTGGGCTTTCTTTTTTGGGCATTGCCCACCCCTGAATCTGACTTCAGGCATTTTTCACTGCCTGTTCTGCATGAATAGCCACAGGCCTCTTGCCAATTGTCCCCCCTCCTTGAAAGCCAGCCTCAGCCAAAGGCCTTTTCAAGTGTGATCCCAGAGTGCCACACAGGCTTTCAGGGTATTGTTGCTGAGATGAGGGCCCTGCACTGGAAAGTGGGGTCAGAAGAGAAAGCACAATAAGGGGTGATGGAGGCTTCATGCAGTCCTCAGATGCTGGCCTGTTTATTAATTTACAAAACTAATGTCACTGTCTTTAGAGAAGAGATTGAGTGAAAAAGATGCCCTTTGAAGAGAAGAACTGCTTTTGATGCATTACCAAAACACCGCTCCCCTTATTAAATTGATTTTATGGAAGAAAGTACAGCTAATAAAAGTTCAGAAACACCAATAAAATATTGAAGGTCTGGATTCAGTGTTTTCTTTTTTCCTCATCGGCTCAGACACAATTCATGTTAATGGGTTTTACAAGCTGTCCTTGGGCAAAAAAAATCCTTAAATTTGCAAATATCTGGTCTTCCTTATGCACGTCACACAAACTATTAGTCAAGACAGTACAATAGTGCAAGCCCTTTAGCAGAGCTCTCCTCATACATAACGTAACTAAATATTCAAGCAGAATCTGTTTACCTCTCTATGTTTTGGGGGGGGGGGGGGATCTAAAAGGGTAGGGGTCCATGAATCTTGAATATAACACACCCAAGTGGCTTGACTCGTGAAAAGATTCAAAGCTGGGCTTGAATGTTGCTCCTGCTGTCAGTGTTGGTGCAGATTAGTGGATCTGGGCAAGCGGTTCTCTGACCTGTCCCTGTCACGTGAGATGGAGTCCTGCTGTCTGGTGGGATTTCAGGTTTGCACTGCAGGTTTTAATCTAAGAGCAACCTTGGGAATAAATGTGGTTTCTTGATTCCTTATTCTTCCTTCCTTTACCTGGTCAAAGGCGAGGCTGGCTGCATCCCCCTACAGGCACACTCGTGGTGGTTTCATTTTGCTGACCAGTGCCACCGCAAACTGCGGACTCCATCTCCTGCCTCCCAAAAAAAACGAGGGAGATGCTGCTCTCTCCATCTCGGAGCAGCTCGGGAAGCAGTGTGTCACACCCAGCTGAATCCTGGTCTCTTATTACCCTGGGAAACCAGGAATGAGTGTCTTCATCCGTAGAGGCCTCGTCACTTGCACGGGCGGCTGTTGCCGTGAGCTGCCAGAGATATGGGACGATTATCATTGTGGATGCTACACAGGATTGAGTTCAGGGAATTCTGAGGCCACAACCATGAAACTCTCCAGCTGGAACTAAAGACAGCTGTCATTAGAGTTGTATCCTCTGCAGGCTGGAGGCAGAGGGAAGGCATTCCAGCCTGACCAGTGAGGTACAGATAGATGCAAGATTAGGAGTCAGTTTTAGACATGTGGCTGTAAACGTGTGATTGAATTTTAAGTGCTTTCAATTAACGCAGATCAAAAGAGACTTTTGTAGTCGGACAGACCTTCATAAGTACCAGACTTCAAGCATAAATTTGTCCAGTCTTCCTTTGTTTTTCATAACTTGTCTTGCCACGTTTGGTAATTATGGAAGGCATTCAGGACTTGCTCTGTCTCATCCAGTTTCTTCTCTTCTGTAGTGCTCCAGCAGTGAAGTCAGTGGTTTTACAATCCACTGCCTTGGATCTGGAAAGTCATTTATGGCCAGCAAGTGGGTGTAAATTGCTAATGGTAACATCTTAAGTCTACCCTGTATGCAAAGCAATGGAGATTGATCCATTGAACAAAAACAGTTATGTAATCTACTCACCTTCCTAGTAGGAGAAAATAATTCAAAAGCTTCTTATCTCTTTTTAAAATGATAATCCAGGAGAAATAAGTTTATGATGAGGAATGTTCTTACCTGAAAGCAAATACCAGAACATCACCCTGTATGATAAACGCTGGTAACATTTAATTGTACATTTATTTTGGTTTTCAGCTCTGCTGCAGAAAGAATCACATATTAATACAGGTTCAGCATTACTCTTCATGCTTCTATCAAATACATGTTCTCAGATTGATATATTTGGTTATAAATATATTCATTTGAAGCATAAAAGTGTTGAGTTTTTCCTGAATAGGACACTATTACCAATTTTGGTATATATATATACTGATAGCTAATTCTCTAAAAATTATTTTTGTTTGAGAATGACAGTAGATTTTCAAACTCAGAATTTAGTGAAGAATTAGGAGACTGGTTAGTGAATGATTCTGTGACTTTTTAAAAAAGAAGATTGTATCCTTTCATACTTGCAATTATCTGGTATGAAGATACCGCACACCTTAGTAGAAAGGTGTGAAGGGCTTCTGCATACTTCATCCACTCATTAAAATTAGCTAATTTGAGAACGGCTCCTTGAGTTAGGTTAAGAAGTCAGATCACCCAGCCTTTTACAGTGCTTTTCAGTCTCGCACTCAAGGTAGATAAATAGGTCAAATATCTTCTTTTAAGGTTGTCATGTCTTTCTTCTCTTTATTAATGAAGAATGTAGAAGTGAAAGGTTGCTAAGCTGACATTGCTTCAGTCAAGGCTGAAAGCTACTAACTGTGCCTGAAGATTCTCTAGGAAACACAGCATCTTTGCAAAAAAAGCATACCTGGGGTGTAGGAGTAGGCATTAAAGAGCTCTGCAGCCTCTGGTGAAAAATCCAACACCCCCGGACAGTTTGGAACTTGCCTGTACAAGATCTGTTTATTTTGGCTTCGAATGGTGGAGAGGATTTGCCCTCTATATGTAAACAACCACAGATAATAGGATGTCAATGAATGTATTTCAATATTTACCTTTTAAAAATTAATCAAATTAGCCACAGAAAAGTACTGAGAGTGAAATATGACAAGTACCAGAAAGTTTCTTATGAACTACTTCCCTTCTCCTTCCTTATGAACAGCTAAAAGTGGTCAAAGTACCCAGGAAAGCTGCTCTGGCAAACTTGCCACTTCCATGGCAGGAACAAGCACAGCCATGACCAGGTCAAGAAAATCCCCAGTGTGGGGAGAGGTTTTATGATGGCTTAGAGGCACTAATCGGTAAAAAAGGTGTCTGGTAAAGATAGGAGGTTGGGTAATCCTCAAAAGCTCAGCATTTTGGTTCAGATAGCAAGCTAAATAGTTTATCTGGAATATTCTGAATCCCACTGAGGTGAAGCTCAAGCAGCAATCTTATGAGAGCAAGGCTTCATGTGGCATTTCGAACTTCTGCTTTTGGTCCATTTAAAAATTAAACAAGAAGTGCAAGAATGAAACACTTCCTTAAAAACGAAGTTAATTCAACGTGTTTTAGAGTTAACTGAGTTTTGAATTGGTTAAGTTTGGATTTAGGTGTGATTTTGGACCATTTTATGCTTGTTTTAAACCATTATCTGTTCTCTAAGTAGTTTGGGAAATTTTTGTAGCTACCTGGACAAAATCTACATCAGATTCCAAACACAACCTGAGGTTAGCATTAAATGGAGTTAGTAATGCAAACTGCCACATCCTTTTTTTTTTTTTCTTCTTTTGGAGCTCTCTTACTTCCCTCACAGCTATTTATCATTGGAAGGATAAAGGAAAAGAGAGAATGGGCAAATCAAAATAAATTTTTAGAAAACAAAACCAAACAAATCCATCTTCCCCAATCAGACACTGTTTTCTTATCGCCCCACGAAAAAGATAAACTGCCTGAGAAAATCAGGTTAAATGAAGAGCAGTGACATGGTGATAACTGTGGACAGAGACTTCAAACAAAGTGGTCTAGCTATGAGGAAAAGACGCTGATGGTGTTTTGCAGCAGAAAGGATTGAGTGTCGCTGAGTTAGGTTTTGGAGACCACATGAAATCCTTCTGCAACTTTCTCCGCAGATTCTGCTTTCGCTAGCTAAAAGTCATGCTATTTTATCCTGGCTGTAATGAATGTGAAACCAGCAGTGAACAGGGAATGTCCAGATCTCACCACAACGCACAGCCTTGCTGCAGATGTGAAGTAGTTGCTTCTCCACTTGTAGGTAACCTGCTATGGGTTGCGATGTCTCAAAATTCTTTGTAGCATTTCTGCCTTTTTGCAGCAATTCTAGAAAGGCTTATGGTTTTAGCACAGGGCTGTTGGAAAGGCTCAGCTTCCCAAAAAAGCTCGAGAGGTAGATGGATTTTCAGGGGGAAATCTGGCTCCGTATCTTGCAGCAGGAGGTCACAGATATGGACTGGTCTGTAAAATTTAGTTACCCAAACAAGAGCTGTATTGTTTTGAAATCCTCACCTCAACTGTAAAGCCTGGGACTCTGGAAAAATATCTTAATTCTGCTTGTGAGTCCTTTTGATTTGCTTCTGCTTGTGGATGTCATTTCCTGACTCCTGCCTGTGTCCTTCTGTCTGTCTTGCTCCCACTGAGAGGGTGCCTGAGCCTGGGTCTGCAGAGTTTTGTTAACTCAGAATCCCTCATGCATGAATTGATTTCATTGCTTGAAATTGCGACAGAGAGCTGCTTCACCTCAAAGAGACTTTGTTTACTGTTCTTTTTCTTTGCAGAGTAGTCTGAAATGATCAGAGGATCCATGGGGATGGAAGTGCTCTGAAGGTGGGAAGGTATGGTTTCAATTGATATTCAATTTGGCAGAGTCAAAATGTTTCACAAAAATACACTAATTTTGACAGGATTAAGGCTTTAAAGTTCAGTTTTGGTTCTGGCCTGGGAGAAATAGGACACAAAAAACTGTGAGATTTTTTAAGAGAATACAAATCAGTTTTTAAAATGTTTGAAAAAATTTTAGTTTTACAGGATTGCAAAACAAAAGCAATGCTGGGGAATCAGAAATAGTGTAGAAGCAAATTTGGCATTCACTGGCTATTTCCTTGAAATACAAACATGGAAACCAAAGAATCTATCTGATTACCTTGGTATTATTGCTGTCTTCCAAGCTCTTCCACTCTGGAAGTGTGACTGATCTGTAAAGCTTTAAATGGTAATAAAGTGTTAGGAACAGGATTTCTGTGTGGTCCCTGTGCCAGCATCAGAGAAAAGATCCAATGCAGCTAATCTGTTCAAGTTTAATGAATGTCCTGCTGACTTTTAAGGGAGCTGGCTGCCTGACTACCCTCTGAGACCTTAAAAATCTCTTCCTATTTTTGTAGGATTTTGTCAGGAAACCAGATTGAGCGAGCCCATATAGAAAATGCCATTGCCATTCCTACAGGTTTCCACAAGACATTTGACCCTCTCCCCTCCCTTTCTTTCTTCTTTTTATACCTCTCTGGAATGCAGATATTTTGGTTAATTTTCTCCAGCTGTCACAGAGTCTCACAGGAAAATGACCTCGCAGAGTGACCACTTCCCCTATTCCTTGACTTAAGTAGATTTTTTTCTTCAGAGCTTTCACCACATCATCCACATCACTGTCTGGTGTCTTTCATGAGTCAGGAAAAAAGCAAAACAAAATTTTCCACCCTCTAGAAAAAAAAAAGGAGAACCAAATCAGATCAGTTTGGGTTGGTTTTACCAATTTACATTGGTATTTCAGAGCAGTTAGTGCAGCAGAACTTTAACATCACCCATTTCTACTAAAAAGTAGGGAGATATTAATATTTCAATATTTTTCTTCTAAGAATGACTTTCATCACAAAATTAGTTCATTCATTTAGTAATGACAGCAGTCTCAGGAAGTTGGAGAATCAGAACTCTGAATTCTTTTGTTCTTTTCAATATACAACCCAGAGGGGGAAATTTTATTGCAGAAACTTATTAAATTTAGTTTTCTGAAATAGCATTCTGGAAAAAAAACCCCAAACCAGCAAAGCCCTGTATGGCAAATAGCTATGGCTTATGAAATATGTAAATATATACGCGAGATGCATCTATCTCAAAAACTAATGGTTTATTAAGTACCAAGGACCTGTTGTTAAGCATGACTTCCCTCTTCCTTCAAGTTCCTCCTCTGTTTTCATGAATACCTGGTTGGGGCTTGTAGAATCCCAAGGATTTCCAAGCACAGCTTTTCCACACTGTAACAGCTCTTCTCTACCTTGTGTTTTGGATGCATATCCCAAAGTCGTGGTGCTTTCTGTGGCATTTTGAGAATTTTCCCCCAGGAAATTGTAATGAATGTGTTCTTTTTGAGTGTCCTTGTGTTTACATGAGTGCTTCATCAAGACTGTCCAAGGTGAGTAGGTTGTAGCTGTGCCTCATTTCTCTAATCTTCCAAAGCTGGTATCACCACATGCTATTTTTGTAACATAGACTTTGAAATTGTTTCATTTCAGAATTTTGGGAATGATTGCTTGGTACAGCCCCCAGCAATTTTTATAAAGAAATTCAAGATAGATTTTCATGGTTTGTGGCATCAAGTAGGTCATCTGGTATAAATATATGCCTGATAAAGGTCTAAAAGCAGGTTACTCTTGTGCAGTGACAAGATTTTGGGCTTTTCTCTCCTCTGTGCAGAATGTCCACCAGGCAGAGTAATGAGCTGGCAGATTGAAAGAGCAGCCCGAGGTGCAAAGACCCAAGTGTGGATTGTGGAGGTCACTATGGCATGAGCTTGGTATGTATCTCCTGGAGTTGGGATGAATGGGAGCTAGAAAATAAGGAGATTTCATCATGTCTCAAAGGCTGCCATGAAGGACCTGAATTAGGTAGAATTAAGTGAGCAAAATCATGGTGTAACTGATGAGCACTTGGTTTATAACCCTACTGACGGTGCCACTGTTGTGTACAAACTGTAAATCCTTACTCTTTCTCTATGTTTGTGACTACACATTGCAGGGATACCTCAGTCTTGAATGGGATCATCCTAGTTTGGGATGGGGCTGTGTGTTCCTCCTCCTCATAGCTGCTGATGTATGGGAACAGCAGCCTTGAAGATGCCCTCAGCTGGATCCCACACAGGAGATTTCCAGCACTGCTGCCCAGGTTCTGTGTGTGAGCAGATGTGCTGCCTCGGCTGCTGCTGATCCAGGTTACCCTTCCTGTCCATCCCAACCACTTCACTCATCCTCTAAAGCCTCCAGCTGGAAGGAGGTTCTGTCAAAAGATGTGGCAAATCCGAGGAAGTGGAAGGGAAGAGGGATGGTGAGAGAGTCTCTGCAGGGATGGGATGGGTCACAAACTCCTAACTGGAAGTAGCCATGGCCTGGGCTGTGCATCCAACTGTGCTCTTGGAGGTGCTCAGTCATGTGCTGTTCCCACTTCCTGGAGATCCCATCTCAGCCAGGAATGTGCTTTTGGAGCAGCACTCCAAGCTGTGAGCCTGAGAACTGAAGTGGCCATCTTGACTATATTGTAACTTGGGAATAAGGGAGTAAGAAAATGCCTCAAAATTGCGTGCAGCATTCCTTCACTTGTATGTATGCTGAATAGACCCGACGTTGTGAACAATCCCATTTATTTCAGTGGAAATTCTTTCAGAATAAGCTTTGGCTGAGATTAGGAAAAATGATGGCATCTTTTCCTGGATGATTCCTTTTTGCCGGAGCTGAATTTTTACAGCTAAAACCTTTGGAATTTAAGAAATCCGATAAACAGGTTTCCCAAGTCTTTCTAGTCTTAACCACAGAAGTGAAGGAGAATGGTTCTAATGGTATGATAATCTCATATCCATGCCCTATTTCAAATGCTTGCTTTGTACAGGATGGAAAACACTGCTAATAATAATAATAATAATAATAATAACATTAATAATATGGATGATAGGTGTAACAGCTATTTTCTTGGAATTAGTACCTGGGAGATAGTATGGCTTGGTTACTTTGCTTCAAAGAGAGACACGAAATTTCCAACTTGCAAATTTTTAGATAGGTCAATATAAAACCAAATGATCTTAGTAAATTGCTTAACCTGGAAGGTGACCATCATGTTTATGGTATTAAAATAGGTTCTTTGTACCTGCTACACACATATAATTACATAAACATCTCCCTATTAGCTTAGATGGACTCTTTGCATTTCAGACTCTAGAAATTCTAGGAGGAAAAGAGGGGATGAACCAGAGAATGAATCCCATATTCTAACTGATCAGTGTTTCCTCACGTGTATCTGTTTCAGGAAGAGACTTCAGCATATGTTTAGCTTTAAGCCTGGGCTCAGGTCTCTCTGGGTTTAAACATGCACTGGTCAGGGATGCTTTCTTAAATAGAAGCAACATGTTATCCCACTGAAATCCACTTGATTTGCCAGCTACACCCCTCCTTTGCACAGAGGTGATTTCTACAGGCATCTGTAAAGACAGGGGAAGCTGAGGTCTTTAGAGCAGCTCCTGCCTTCAGAATGGATTTAGATCTCTGTGGTACAAAGTGCAGTCTTCTTCCAGTGCCAAAGCTTTTTCCTACCAAAGTAAATGTAAAGTAGCATAATGGGACTGCAGGCTTATTTTCTGGTCTATGGGAAAATAAGAAATCACTTTATTAGGGTATTTTGCACTGTCCCTTTTTGTTCCCTGTCTTTACCATCTGACTACTCTCTCTAAAGACCAAGGCTGCACTAATGCAGAAGTTGCTTTGTTATGTAAGGGGAGAATCAAAGGTGTTGAGAGTGACAGGTCATATTCCCGTCGGTCTCCTGCATTTAGACTCCTTTCAGCTTGGTTTTTGGTGACAAACTGCACAGCTGCAATGCCTTACATTGACCAGCCTGCATGTATGAAGGATGTGTAATGTTAACTAAGCCCTTTCCCGTCCCTCATGGAAGACCACCCTGCCTGCAAAATCTCCAGAGGAAAGCACGGCATGTCCTGATCAGAAACCGCCTTTGTTGGCAGAAGTACAGTACGTTGCATTAACCAAAACAGCATTTTAAAAAACATTTTTGATGGTGGCTGCTTTCTATTTAAATATCCATTTTGCTTGTGTAAACGGATCTTGTTTGGTCCTTGCATCCCAACATCCCAGGACTATCTGAAAGCCTTGTTAACATTTAGCATTGAAAATTGCTTCAAGCCTTGCACGAAATCCTCAAAACCTGATATGCTCAGGGCAGAAGAAAGACTGGATTCTCCTCTGAACTTCCCCAGACAGCAGTTTTCTCTGGGACAACCTTTCTGGTGATGCAAGTTTTCCCTTATCGTTCCTCACCACCGACAGTGCAGTTTTTCTATTGGGTGGGAGCTGTTATTAAGCAAAAGCCACTTTCAAAACTTGTTTTGCTTCTCTCATGTTGGTTTCTCTGTGCCTTCACTTGTTGCTGTATATTCCCCAACCATGAATTTATCACTTGTCTCCTGAACAGTGAGCAATGCAGCCCCCAAAAACTGTACTTACCATAGAAATGAATCATATTCTGCTGGACACAGCCACTTACTGGCTGTGAACACAAATGTGACAACATCATTTGGTCTCTAACTGGACATCGAAAGGGAAGACCTGGGATAATTGTGTCCAGAGGAGTCACTTTTAATTTGGGCACAACTGCATTTAGAACCTGGCCCTGGGAAACTCATACCAGCACCACCAGTGTATCTGAGGATATAACAAATGTACCTGAACAGTATCCTTCTTGTTCCTGCTCAAATCATGGATATGAGGCTTCTTGCTTCAACTGTTCCTCTATATACATGTCAGCACAGCATAAAATACGCTGTCTAGACGGGCTACTTGAACTTGCAAGGTGGAAGATTTGTAGAACTAAACCCTTCTCTCTTCAACACCGTTTCAGCAGTGTAATTTCACTTAAAACAAATAAAACAAACCCTTGGTTTACCTCTGAATAACCTCAGGGACACTTGGCCAATCTCAGGGTGTTGGGTGGAATCCTATGTTAGGAAACTAAAACTTGAATTGGTGTTTTCTGACAAGTGATTTACCCATCAGAAAGGTCTGGGCTGTAGGGCCAGTGGTGACAATGAGCTGCTTCTTTGCTGTGTCCCAGTTTTCTCAAGTGTGTGATGGTTGTAATTAAGTTAATTTACCTGTCGTGGATACTGTGACATGTAAATTGCAGGAGGGCTTATAAAGGGCTATCAAATGTGTGATTCTAGATGTGAAATCTCCAGGTTTAGACAGCTACTTTTGAAGGTCCCAGGAGAAGTGTCTTTTCCTGCCCACTGTTCCTTCATTTCACAGTTCATGGAGCAGTGGCCACCCTACATCAAAATCTTGACTTCGTTTTGTGCATCTGTCTGGGGTTTTTCCATGCTCAGAGGCAGCACTCTCATCTCTCTAATCCTAAAATCCTTTTCTGAAAGAAAAGTGAATATTGCTCTTTGCAGATGGAAAGACTGAGCAAGGAGGTTAAACCCTGTAGTTTAATAACAGACAGAGATAAGAAGCATGGGAACGAGACAGATGGGCAGAAATTTCAGGCCTCTGGAAGGGTTCAGGATCACCCTGCAAATTCACCTCAAGGCTGCACACTGCATTCCTGTGCATCCAGAAGTGTCTGCTTCCCTGTGTGTCTCCTTACAACCTGGTGTAAATCCTCCCAAAGCCAGGTGCAGATGTCATTATGGTAATAATGTTACAGAGCTTTATTAGAGCGCATTTTCCATCCTGATTCTGATCCACTCAAATGTCCATGGAATATTACCCCAAATTTTCTTTCTTGTTGTGTATCATCTCCCTCTCTTCCTGTGAGATTTAAGACCAGTTTTTGGATATACAGAGGAGGTAGCTGGCATCCTCAGCTTACTCTTCACAAACTTGTATCTTCACCGGGGATGGAAAGACCAAAATCTGCCAAGTTTCTTGAAAATCTTCCGGACTACGAGGATTTGGGGGTTTTTAATGCCGGTGGTGATTTTCAGAAAGGCTTCACATAGGTCACCTCCATGCCTTTCTGTGCACAAAGCACAAGGGATATTTTCCACTTCGGTAAAAAACCAATCATAGGTATTTATTTAATCTACTTCCTGTGGTAATGTTGTGTACCAATGAAGTTAAAGAGAGAGCCAGAGCTGCGGTGACTTTCATTCGCTTGGAAAATAAGAGGAGCAAAACTTCATTAGCATAGCACAGTCTGTTAGGTCCCACACTTATACCCCCCAAAAGGTCTTCCTGTTTCCTTGTGTTTTGATAAAACGGCTGATACGCTGCTAAATTGCTGGGAAAGTCAGGAATAACATTAATTTAATGAGGGAGTTAGATTAAAAATACGCCATAGAGCTGGACTGCTGCTTTTTTAACTGCT
>NW_008237903.1:1404501-1423933 GCF_000691975.1 Corvus brachyrhynchos | reverse complement strand
CTGGACTGCTGCTTGTTTAACTGCTTGTCATTCCTGATGCTGGGTCTTGGTTTCTGTAGCCATGCAGCATATGAATCAGAGAGAACCCACCCTGTGCTTTGGCATAACTCTTTAAAGCACTGACAGTTCCTCTTTCTTCAGCAGTAATTAAACAAGTAAAAACTGGTTGCTTTGGTTAGCAGATATAAATGTGGAAAATATTCACAAATACATATCACTGGGCGTGTGTGTCTAAGGAATCTGGATGAGCTGTGGCTGGACTCTCCTTTCCCACATTCTTACAACAAAGGTGCTTTATCCAACAAAGCAATCTGGCCAAGGTCTTTTATTTCAGCTAATTCATGTTCTCTTCTCTCTTTGTAAGGCTTGAAGGTTTGCTGATAGTGCAGTTCAGTGCAGCCCTTGATGACAGGAGGCACTGTTGGGGATAGGGCTCTGTAGGGGGAAGAAATCAGTTAAAACCAGGATGAGACAGCCCCTAAAACTAAGGCCAGGCCTATCCTTAATTTATTTTTTTTTTCACTGATTTGACTCTCCCAGCGAGCCTGGCTACAGAGCTCATAGTTTGGTGCAATTGTAACTGAAAAGGTACCCCTTACTAAAATCAGCCCTCAGGTAATAACGATAGTGGTGTCAAGGTGTTCATGGTGGCACGGAGAGGTGGTGTGCTCTGGCTGCACGGGCAGGCACCTTCCAGAACAGGGCTCAAATGACTGCAGTCACACCCCAGCTGGCTGGTTAAACACCTCCAACTTTTGGGAGGAAGCCTGAGCTAATGACAAAGCATTAGCAGAGCTTCAAGGGCAGCGCACATAACAAGGACTTTCTTGGAGCCTCCATTTACAGCCATAGGACAAGACCACTCCCTTTGCCTCAGTTACTCCTCTATAAAATGGGAATAATCAGACCATGGTTTATAAATCCAGAAATCCTTCGTGTGATGACGCTTTGTGCTCACCTTTGCTACCCACTTTGTAGTGCAAACTACAGAACTTCCTCGGATTAGCTCCTGTCAGAAATATTTAGGGGAAATATATTATACCTTAGCATTTCCACTAGAACAGTTGAGAAGTTGACAATATCTAAAGTAAAAACATGAGCATAACCCTCATCCAAAAGAGGCAACCTGAGACACAATATAATATATATAATATAATATAATATAATATAACATAATATAATATAATATATACAGCAAAACATAACATAATTAATATAATATCCCAGCTGTCAATACTGAGGGGAGGAGACAGGACCTAATACTTAATAATTGAAATGCAGGCTTTTCTTTTTAGTCTGGTGTTGTTTCACTTCAAATTCCAGGAATACCTATGGCAGTTATGTTGATGATCTGCCTGTTGCATTTCCCATTTCCCACATGTATTTTTCCCTAACCTTCTCCTTGTTAGGTTGATAGCGCACTTTCCCGATTTCGTACTTTTCAGTTCGTCTCATGGCTCTTTTCCTAATGTCTACTACTTTCCAAAACTCTTGGTTCAACTGGTACCTTATCCATGCACAGGTTCTAGGGATCCTGCCTGGATTAGGCACAGGAATGGCAATGACAGAGGTGGATGAAGTTGCTCAGCACTTTGGCAGGAAAATCTTGTTAGGCTCCTTACCTGGTGATTCAAAAGTTTGTTGAATTCATCAGGCTTTAAACCTGATACTCCTGGACCAAGTAAGGGCAGTTTTCGTCTTTTTTTTTTTTTTTTTAGCAAAATAGCTTCAGTTTATCCCCGTAGGTTATTTTATTTTTCTCAAATTACCCAATTCATATTCGCCTCCCGCAGGGTTCTCTTTTCTCACTCCTGTTTATTACATGCTGAGTTGCCTCCCCTCTAATTTACCCTCGTGGTACAACCCTACTGACTAAAGAGGAGAAATTCCTGCTTTATACCAAAATAAGCAAAAGCAGAATCGGTGCCAGATTTTAACTTTGGTGAGCAAAGCTTGCTTCTCTTTGCCTGGAATCATCCAGCGATACCACAACCGGGAGCTACAGCCAGACATCCAAGTACAACAAATGTTTCTGGGTTTGCCCGCTACACTTTCCTGCTCCTCAGATTCAGGCTGGAAGGAAGAGGAAGATTAGGAAAGAAAATGTGTGCATGAATATTTCGGCAATCTGCTGTGTTAGGAAGGAAAAAATGTAGAGAGCGGATGACTGATTCATGGTGTTTTAGTTGAAAATGTTGTAGCTTTTAAACATTGCCTCAGTGTGGTCGGGGTGCTTACGGTAAATGCATTTCACACCAGATGTGGCCTCAACTGTACATGACTTAGAATTTCCCTGCACACAGTAACTGCCAGTTCTGGGAGCCTGAGGATGCCCAGGTTTCAGAAAGACTGTTCTTGTTGTAGCTCTCCTGCCCAAGGGGTGCCAGCAAAATGAGCACAGGGGTTGGGGAAGCTGCTGACCCCTAAAAATCTCGGGCTTCAAATAGTCTGTAAAACATAGATGCCAGTGTTCTGCTCCCAGGGGCTGAATAATGCCTTTTGTTCCCAAACCACGTGTCTTTGCACTTGGAGGAGCGGGCACCACTAGAAGACGTGATCTTCCATCGACCCCACAACACGCAAGCTCAGCAGAAGCAGAAGGGCCCATAGGATATTTTCCTTTCTGGAAAAAAAATGGGTAATGCATACACTGGCTATGAGGTTATTGGGTGCAAAACTAGAACAGGGACTCCAGCTGAAAAGGTATCAACTGCCTGCTATGCCTCTGTGAAATCCCTGCAAGTGATCTGGGCCAGAAAAATAAATATTATGATTTCTGCCATTCACCTGGCGCCTCAGGATTTCTAGAAAGAATTCAAAAAAGTAAAAAAAACCCCTAGGCTATTGTTGGTGAGTTGGATGTGGATGTTGAGTTATAGAAAGATACTGAGTATACAGAAAATTCCGAGTCCTTTAGTATCAGCAGAGTTTTGCCAAGGGTTTATTGCTTTTGGAACCGAAGCTGGAATTAGGCTTGAATGGGGCAAACACGAAGCTGATCTCGTGCACATGAACAGGCAGCCCCAAAGACACCTGAGAAGGAGTCTGTGTGGAGCTGCTGCTGCAAATGTGGGGCTCACCCAGTGCAAGTGTGCAGACCTGACTTAAATGCTAGCAATGCAAGAGTCTAAGGAATAAAGGGGTATTATTTCATAATGTTTGGAATATAAATCCCACTTTTTCTCCCAGCAGGAGTGAGACAGTTTCTGGCAGTGCCTCAATTAGCACCTTCTTCCCTGGGCTGTCCCAAGCTGCAGTCAGGTGTGGCATTGCAGGATGCTTTTGCAGCAGGAAACCTGCAACGCCTTGGGCTTTGGGTAAGGCACAAATGGTATTCCCCACCTGAAACCGGAGCAATTATCTGCCTCTTTGCCAGGTGAAGCCTGTGGTGCTCTGACCTCATGTTTTGAGCACTCAGACCTAGTCTGCAGCCAGTCTGAGATCCCTGCACGTGTTGCAGCCGTGCCTTGCTGTCACTGAGCGGATGGTCCAGAGGCTTTGCATCATCCTGTGACAAGAGCCAGGCCCAGACCTAGATGTGAGCCTTGGCTGCCCAGGTCCCAAAGAGCCAAATTCGTGCCGCTGAGTCTCCACAAAGCCATAGAAATGGAAGGATTTAATCATGTCTGAATGCAATTTTGGGTAACTGAGTAATTGACGTAATACCGGTCACAATATGTTGGCTGGTGAAGACCACAATAAACTGTGCACGTCAGCTAATCATGATTAAACACTGATGAGGCCAGGCTAAAACTGCACTTAGCTGACATGTGCTGAATGCTATTTGTTCTTGTCTACACCGATTCACATCGCATTCAATGCGGCATAATATAGATAAGCCCTTTGGGGAAAGTGTAGCTCTGGTCAGGCCTCAGTGTTCCCTGACTGGCCAACAGCTGCTCGAGCAGGTTTAAAAAGGGACCACTTACCCATCCTTTGATGGAGAGATAAGCCACTGTAATGTAATTACAACCAGGGAGATGGGAGAGGGGAAAGAACAAAATATGCCAATCATGAAGGGGGTACACTGAGAGCCTCAGATTCCTTCCAACCTAAACATTGTGGCAAGGAAAGAAGTCTTAATTAGGAAACGTGTAGGCATAGAACAGGAGCCCATCCTAAATGAATTGGGGTGTGATGAGCATAAAGAAAATGCTTTTTAAAAAGATCTTTGACTCCCACTGAGTGCTTGTTTCTTAGACTTCCTTGCCTAATAATGTCAGCATTTAAATGGCCCCAACTCCCAAATAACAAGGCTTTGAAGTTAACACCTCATTGAGGTATAGAGTTCATACGTTTGCTATTCCTATTATTTGGCTAGAAACCGTTTTCTGCATGGCTAGCTTAATAGGGCAACAGAATATTAAGCTGTATAGGGATTGAGAAAGCTATTCACACAAAGGAAAGAGCTACAGACTTCATGTATTTGAACAGAACCTGACAATTAAGAGAAAAGAGCAAAAGTCTGGGAAGTGCCCCGAATCACATAATTGCATGAAATTTTTTCATACCTGTGATATTTCCAGTGGCCAGGCACAAACACAAGGGATTTTCGGCTTGGACTGTGTTAGGGAGCTGTCGTCGTAATTAAGAGAGGAGACGAGGTGTTTTTTCTGTCCTGCCAAGGTTTTAAAGCCTCAGAAAGTATTCCATTCTTTAGCAGGACAGAATCAAGGTTGTTTGGATTTTTTCACTGAAAAAAGCAAAAAGATGCTGAAAAGTGACCTGGTGCTTGTTGGACCAGTTACTTAGGGAATGGGTGACTCAAGACTGCCTCTGTTGTTTTCCACCATCATAGAGGAATGCCTCAGCCACCAGGCTATCACCTATTTTAGAAACTTTACCTTTTGGTTTTGGCCCCAGCATCCAGCAGATCTCTAAAAATTACTTTTTCAGTCAGCATCTTCTTGAATCCACCAAAAAAAAGGCTTTTCATTCATCTGCATTTTTGGACCAGTTGTCTCCACTCCTGGTAAATCCCTGTGGCAAAACAATTATCCTGCCCCAAAACAGCTATTCTAAGTCAGAATTATCTGTGCCATAGAAAAGCCCAGAGCCTGCAGTTAAAGACAGGGCTCTTTGGTGCTTGCTGCCATATGGCAGATGTTTTCTTACCCTGAAAAATTCATGAATAATCTGAACAGTGCAATGGAGAGAGTAAATGATGTTATTAAGCTTATTTTCAGGGGTAGGGGGCTGAACCATAATGTGACATTTCACCAAGGCCATGTAGGAAACTTTGCAGTGCCAGGATTAAACTAAATTGATGGGATGTTCCAGGCTTTGACCACAAATAAACCACCTGTGCCCTCTAAATTCACCTCTACAGAGCATAAATTAGGCATTAGAATGATCACAGAAGTGCAAAGGATTTAGAAAAGATCCTCTTGTTCCAGTGCCCAGCTGAATAACAGCTTCTACTTTTTTTTATTTCCTATGGTTTTTACAGTTTAGAAAATGCTGGTGATAAAACTGTCTTGTGTTTGGGATTCAGGAGATTTGTGGTCATTTATGTCATTCTTTCACTGACATGGGCCAAGCTTATGCTTCAGTTATTTCTCTGAATTTAGATATAAAACCATCTACCTCTTCCAGGCTTCAGTGATTGAAGGATTCCACCTTCATTCCTACCTGGTGCAATTATTTCACATCTATTCCACAGCAAATACCACAGCAAAAGCCACGCTTGGTACTCAGCTACAAGCAACTGGCATCCATGATTAAATTAGACAATTATTCTGGGTGTGCAACCAGAAGAATCTTCTGCAGAAATCTCTTTCTTTGACTCTGTGAGGCCTCCTAGGGCTTGGGAAGCAGATTGAAGGCAATCTCATGTGTTTATATTGACTTGCTGCTGAGGATGAATCACAGTTTCCTCACAAATCCACTGAAGTGTTAATAGCATCTGTTCATTTTATAGCAACTTACAGATTTTAAAATGGATGAATGGAGAGGAAAAACAGCTCCATCACCCTGGTGGTCCTGTGTCCAAATGCCATGTTGTGCTGAAGAGCAATACTTTTCTTTATGCTGCTTCCTGAAAGAAAAAACACCCTTTTGCGTGTGTAATCATTGTTCCTTAGGCACTGTGTCCTTCTACGGTGTAAAATCACAGTGACAATAATTGCTCTGAGAAACAAAGGAGTCAGATTCCTCCTCTGTTGTCTAACAAAGTGGGAGATTGACAGGGTGGGCAGCCCAGGTGCCTAAAGGCTCTGTCCCCTCCACGAGCTGAAAACTTAGGTTCTCAAAATCCCTATTTAGCTGCAGACAGACTTACACTGCTTAGAGAGTTTAAGTCCCTTCAGCCCATTGAGCTGATCTTTAATTTGGGAAGTAGGAGATGTATTTCAAGTAAGAGTTGTATGTAACCTTACAGTGATGGTATTTATTGGGGAGGGGAGGGGGAAGGAGAGGGGGCACACACTGGAGTTCCAGTCCCTACAGCAAGGACTGGAAAAGATGCACTTGTCGGATAACAGGAAGAAGTTCTCTCTCCACTCCAGCAAAGACTGAGAGAGATTCACATCTTTGATCATCAGCTTGGACACATCTGTGATGGGAAAGATGAGGTCCTCAGCCTCTCTATCAGTTCCTGTGAGAAATATAAACCATGGCATTTTGTCATGAGAAGGAGCTGGGTTCCCAGCTCAGTGTCAGTGACAGCTACTCCTGCCACTGGTGCCTCTTTTTATTATCTCCTGCACTTAAAATCACTGATGGTCCTGTGTGCAGTGTGGCAACTTCTCCCTTGGTTGGGACAGGGAAGTTGGAGAGTGACAGTGGTGTGTTGGCACTGGGGCTGGAAGAACATGCAATAAAAATAAAAGCACAGGAGTCTTGCTCCCCTGTGTCTGAATAAAACATGATTTAAAGGTGGTGATAAAATCTGGGTTGCATATCCTGAGCCAGAGGCACAGGTAACCTTTTCCAACAGCCAAGTGCTCCCTCCCTCTCCAGCCCTGATCCCAGTCACTGTCTCATGCAGGTCCTGCTTTCCTCTGACCACATGCTGAGGCAATTTAACCCACTAATCTTGCAGAAAACTGTATTTTGATGGGTCAGTTTTTCATTAGGTTTGTGATTTGAGGCTCTCACTGTCCAGTCAAATGAGCTTTAGAGCTGACACAGCAGCAGAGGGGAGGGACTGGAGCAAGAGGAAATAAGGAGGAAGGAGTAAAGGGAGAATTGTCCCCTTCTGGCAGAAGGGATGCTTTAGATTAGCTCAGCCGTATCATCTGTCTGGACTGTGAGAGTAAACTCTGCTCTGTTTTCTGTTATTGCTTGCTTTATGCTTTGTTTGTTTTGGTTTTTGATAGGAAGAAATGTAGCTGTATATATTTGGGAGAGGATTTTGGGCAAACATCCTGGTCTGACATCTGTTCAGTGCAGCTTGGACAGGGATTTGTAGACCCCCACTCCCCCACCCCCTCCAAATTTTGGGTTTAAAATGCTTCCCTGTCCAGCACATCACAATTGCCAGTGGCCCCCAGGCTATTTCAAGAACACTGAGATGTTTAATTCAGCCCAGGCTCTGTGCAGGTCGCCCTGCTTGTGGCTTCTTCCCACGGTGCCAGCTACTGCTCCCAGTCCCTTTGAGGAGTAGCTCCAGGTCACACAGAAAACCAGGGCAAAGCCAGGAATGACATTCTCCTTTCCTGCATCACAATCTTGTATCTTTATTATTTCAGTTCTTCCTGTTCAGTGTGAGGGTCCCTCCCCTCATCTCCCATATTACTGTGTGTCTTCTAAGCATCAACAACAGAGGAAAATCATCTGCAGAAATTCAACTCTGGGGAAAAAGAGAAAAACAAAAGGTCTTATAAGCATCCATTCATTCATATTTAAGAATGAATTTTCTTCAGCCGTGCTGTGACCTCACTTATACTGTCAGGAGAACTGCTAGATGAACTTTAAATTACACTACAGCATCCTTCTTAAGTTGCCTTGTAAAGTTTGGGGGTCTTGTTCAGAACATTATTTTGTTCATCCAAAGAATGGAAAGGGGTTAAAATATGTCATCATCAGAGTCCTTGTGGTCTGCTGGAAAAAATGATCCCAGCTATCACTATCTGTGTGAATATAATATTTACCTCATTTCAGCTCATTTCCCTAATGCCTGCCTTGTTTTGGGGAACCTAAGCTGAACAGACAGGTTGCGATTTGTGATATTTGTACCAGAGGATCAGGCCCTGAATTTTTTTGTTGCTGAACTATTAAGCTATAACTGTGGAAAGGTGCCACCCAAATATAGCAGAGGAATCTTGTCAATCTTGCTGTCACAGAAGTCTGTTCTTTAGTCTTGATTTAAAATGTTTCGATAAAAAATTCTCATCTGTTCTTATTTCTTAAAAGCTTCTCCTAATAGCAGCATGTGGCTTGTGCTCCCCACCTTAAACCCGTGGAAAGCAGCAAGCCTGACATCATATTTAATGTGCTTCCAGAATTTCTTGATCAGAGCTTAACTGCTGTAGGATAACAGCAACAACCACCAACAACAAATAATGAGAACCAAATAAACCAGAGCACCGCAGGGACCTTACATGCGGTGGGTTTTGTGAAGAGAATTAACATGAAAGAGGGTTCCGTTTGGGGGTAGAGGTCAGGGCAGATAAACTCCTGTGTTCTGATACATTTCCTTAAAGCGGGAAGAGCTTTAGAGAGCGGGGCTGTGGGAAGAAGCTGTCAGCAACGGGGTGGTCAGCGGTGTCAAGGGTGGTGGCCTGTGTTTTTCTTCTGTTGCAGCCTTTCATCCTCCATCTGTCAAGCTCCATAATTTTCAAGCCAGACAGTCGATTTTTAATACAAACCTTTAACTTCTCCCAGGTCTGAAGTGCCCCTTTTATCTTGGATTCACGCAAAAATGGCAGTAAGTGGGAGATTGTTTAAAGCTGGTGTCCCCGCTCAGGTCTCCTCGGGATGGCACCAGGTTGCCACCTGGGCAGTGGGGTGTGCCCTTGGCCCCTGCTGTGGTTTCTCCCTCCACAGCCATTTGTTGCCATGCTGGCAGCCTGTGCATCCCACACGGAGCTGTAAAGGAAGGGTAGCTAGTCCGGGGAACACGGGGGACAGACGTCCTGGTGGAGCACAGCAGGCCCCATACTCGGGGCCCAGCAGACACCGGCAGTGGGATCGGTGTGGCCCTACATGCCCTGCTGACCCACTGGCCCCACTGCTGGCTCATTTGCCCAGTGCTGGCCCCAGGGACTGATGTCCCCAGGCAGGCACAAAGCTGAGCTTGGGCTAAGGACCAGCACAAGCCCAGGCTCTCTTCATGCCCCGCTGCATTCTAGCGCGTAGCTCGAGCTGACATCTTAGCGCGGCCCGTGTCATGTAATTTCAGCACGAACAAGACTTGGCCCACACTCAAAATACACAGTGGTTAAGTGTTTAAATTAAGGTTTAACTGACTCAGACACTGAATCTAGCTCCAGCTACTGGTGTTGCCGTGCTATTAAATGCTACAAACTGGAGTTCCTCCATTCCTCTGCAAGGATTATCACAGTAGAACTGGCAGTAAGTGAAGCATCCAGATGAGTTAACAAGGTGAAGCCCAGTGAAATCGGTACGAATCTTTCAAGTGGCTGTTCTGAGGCCTATATTTCATCCAACCATCCCAGCTGAAGTTCTCCCAAAGAGGAAGCTGCATATATTCCTTTACTCATTTCCCAACATGAATACATCACTTAAAAGGTCAAAGGCCTAGCACTGGAATACTTGCAATAAATGGACTTATGTTAAGAAATCATGACTTCTTAGCCTGGAAACATGGGGAAAAAAATCCTCTTTTACATATATATATATAAGTAACTCTGAGTGTAATAGGGATCATCTTATTTCTTTGTATCTCAAGACATAGCTGCTAGTTGGACTTGTGAGTTCTACTTTCCTGTGTTTTAACAGGAAAAAATCTCCTGTTCTGTTCTATACTTGCTTGCAAGTTGTAAATAACGACTGAAGACTTTTGGAGAAGGATCAGAATTCCCTTGGCAGCAGGAAGTGTTTGGATGTGGGGATATTACCTCAGGTCATGAGTCTAGAAGGACATGGAAGAGCCCACACACCTTCCTCCGGGAGAGCAGGATGAGGAAGCTCCCTGCCCAGAACTGACATTGCCCTGCTGATGTCTTTGGCCGTGAACATTTTCACATGCAGCCCACTGCTGCCTTCTGCACTGAATATTGGGGACCAGAGCCTCAGAAACATGGGAAAACAATCCCAACAGTGTGCTTCAGAGTTGGACTGCAAACTTTTAGGGACTAAGCTTCCTAATCACTACCGTATGGCTCATAAAAGGAGCAACCTGATACCAAGGACCAAGAGGTTGTTATTCCTCCTCTCTCCCCTATCCCACTCCAAATGTTAGAACAATAAATACATTTACCTCTTGTTTAAGATCACTTAAAATAAGTTGTTTTAATTAAACCTCCTGGCAATCTATCTGCACTAAGTGATTAAGTGCTTCTTCTTTCAGTGAAAGGAGAAGGGATTATCACAGGACAAGACAGACTGAATTGTGGACAGAGCTAGGACTGGATAAAGCTGCTGAATATTTTTCATCTGAATTCACGTGAAAATGCTGCAAAGTTTCAATTTGTGTGATGTTGTTCCTATCAAATATTTCCCCTCCTTTCAGACCTTCCTTCCCTCCCCACCGTTCCAGAGTCAATGAAATAGTTATTTCCCTCAGGTTAAAGTTCAGCTTTGAATATCAACTTTAAAAGCTGCCCAAGAAGAGAGCTTCCTTTACTCAATGGGCATCATTTTCAGGGAATAAACTTAAAAATGGAAAAATAGCAATTGTGTTGATGAATTATAGCTATTTAAAGTTGTAAAAAAATCGAGTTTGCACAGCAATCAGTTCTTTGCAGCTGCACCATAAAAAGTGTTTGCGGGCGTTGTTATGCTATTTTTACATTTTAACTTGAAATATCTTGTGTGAATTCAAATTGGGTAATTATTCTTCCAAACCAAGCTTTTTACATCGCTCTCAGCTCAGGAATCACACTGGTGGGTTTGTTGTTTTATTGCTGGCCATATCACTTCCAGGACGGAGAAGAGTCACAATAAAAGGCTCTTTTATGTCCTGTGCCGTGTCTTGAGATGGTTATGGCAGCATCTCTCTTTTAGCCTCCCTACTCTCAGTTTTGTCTTCCAGTTCCCATCTTTCCCTGCTTTAGCCCTGCTCTGGTTCCTGACATGATGGATTGGATGGGAAGCTGAAACAAAGTCTGGATCCTGGCACGGCCCAGGCAGGCAGGCGCTCCGGACAAACTGCTCCGCTAATTTATTTGGATTCTTTACCTGCAACCTCCCCGCTGTTTTAGTGCTGGGGCCTCTCTTGGGCAGGGACAGGCCAGTGTGCTGTGTGGTGCTTTTATGGCGATGGGGACAAATGATCATTAGGGACTGGCTGGAAACCCTTGGATATACTGGCGTGCAGGGGTGGTATTTAAAGGTAAATGCATTAACAGCGCGCTGCCATCTCCTTTTATCTCAGCCACCAGCACGCTGCAGGCCACGCAGGCACGATGCCACCTCGGGGACTGATTGCTGCCATTTGCATTTTATAACCCATCTCCAAGTGGGAGTGAGAGGGGAAAATGCAGCCAAAATGTGGGAGTTCAGCTGTAGCTGCAAAGTTGTCCCTCGGTTTTAATTTCTCCTATTAGCTAGGGAGGGCTGTGGAGTGTTAGGCTGAGTGGCTTAGGCTCTGACTTCCACTGATGAGCAAAGGAAAGAGACACGGTAAAATGTTATTCCCACTGTCCTTCCTCTGGGTGGGAATTCGGTAATTTTAGCTCCTAGTTTTAGAATTTTCTGAGGTGAACAAGACACAGCATCAGTCCCAAACATGATTTTTTCTTTGTTCTTTGTCCTAATGCATGGCATTGCCATTGCTGGCATGATCTCTTTCTTTGTCTTTCTGAGACTAAAAATAAAAATAAATTAACCTAGGGACTTTTTACAGTGTGGCATCTCAGAATACATGTGAGTGTGGAAGGAGTGAGACATCACTGCTCTGCTTTAGGGAGATTTAGCAGGGACTTGAGCAACTGAGAGAATCTGCTGTCTGGCCTCCTGACCAGCTAAAATGAATTTGGGATTTTTCAGCAGAGGATCGTGGCCATTCTGCCTTTTAATCACCCAGTATGAATTTTGCATCCTGCATAATTACAGCAAAAATTTGGTCTTTTCAGGTTGGGTACAGAGCTATATGTTACTGGAATGTTCTGCAGTATAAAAAAACTCCACTTGAGAGAGTCTGTCTTGCAAATAACATTTACTTTTTTTCCTAATTGGAAAGAATCAAACTTTTATTCAGCTGTAAAGATAGGGTTTGATGTTTTTAAAGGAAAGGAATTCCCAAAGGGATGTTTCATCAGTAGAATGAATTAATAAATAAAAAGACAAAATAAAAAGAAAGAAAAAAAGAAAGAAAATTGAACAATTCCTAAATATTTTCCAATTCAGATGTCTAAAATACATGCGATCTTCCAGCTACATTTTCCTCTTGCAAACCACAGTGGGGTTTTATTAAGGACAAGTTTCATTTTATTGCCTTGTTTTCCTGTAAAATCAACAAGTTAAACCAACAGGATTTAATTTTGGGTTGGCAGGCCAGCTAAGAGATGATACATCGTGTGCCCCGCTTTTATCTTTTTCTTTTCCTTCCTCCTCCTGCTTCCTGGTCTCCTCGAGGTGCTCCACTCTGCTGCTCAACTTATTGGCCTAAAAAAGCCCAAGAAATCTTTGCAGGTGATTTATAGAACCCGATGGTTATTGTATGGCTAATGATTCATGGAACTTCATTAAATACCAAGTATGTGCCTGCTTACTGTCTGTGCACACTGCATATTAGAACCTTTGCACTCCCCCTTGCAAATTGCCCCCATTAAAGCCGCAGACAAAAGGTCCTCTCAGTAGCTTACATATTTTCCCACATGTGAGAGAGCAATTGGAAACTTCCTCTTGATAACTAAAAACTTTTGAATTAGAATTTATGAGAAGGGTCTTTTGGTCTCGTTGCCTAAGGGCTGAAACAGATCCCAGTGTGTACAAGCGTTCCTTTGATGCGTGGAGCTGCACAGGGTAACATTTTTTAACAGGATCAAAAAGCGTAATGCAGGGACAATGTGTGGAGGCCCTTGCTCTGACACAAGGAGTCGGAGCCTGTGTTTTTCCAAGGCTAAAAATCCAAAAGTAAGTGTCCAGGGCAACAACAGCATTTTATATTCTTTTTAATTGCAGTAAAGTCCTAGATAAAATAATGGCAGTGTTAGAGTGTTACAACTTCCTTTTCTTTAATGTTCCTCTAAAAATGCTTTGAAGCAGCTTTTACCTTTGGGAAAGTATTGTATATGTGTTAGGGGAAAACATATCAAAAAGAAAATAAAGGGCCAGCTCTTTAATTGGTGGAAATCAGCATGGCTCTATTACAGGTATTGGAATTTCTCAAGCTGTGGATCTGGCTAAAAACTTTCTGTCGTTTCTCACCATGGCTCAATATACTCCTGCCCACTTATTTGGTTGGACCATCCTAATGTGAGTTGACTATTGACAAAACATTTTCCAATCACATTTCTTTACAAAGGCAGCAGAAGATTTAAACCTGGATCTAACTTTCAAAGGGTGAGTATTTCCCATGATTTCAGCTGCACTATTCAAGGAGGCGCAGCCATATGTACTGGCTGATCCAAAGTCTCCACAAAAAGCTCTTGGTAACTAGAATTTTTCTCACTTAATAGCAAAAGGAAATGTCTCAATACTCATTTAGATGCCCTACATATGGTCTTCCGTTATATCTCACTTCACACTGCCTCTCTATATGCAAAGAAGAGTGAAAAAAGAGGAATTTTCTCATGTTATGGGGCCAACACACTGCAGGCATCACCATGGTGATGACCACATTACACCCACCTTGTTGCATTATTAAAACAGAGATGTTTTTGAGGCCATTATTTTCTGCATTCACGCTGAATATTCATTCAATAGTTGTGAAATCTGTCATGATATCCAAGTCATGCATATCAGCTAAAAGGGACGTTTTCACCAAGCAAAAGAATCGGGTTTGAAAACCTCGATCTGTCTTTAATGGAGCACTCCAACTTACTACTTATTCTGCAGCTGATAAATTAAATGTCCCTCTCTTTACTCCAGTTGTAAGTCTTCCAAATGAGACAGAAGATTTAACCCTTGATTACTTCTGTGGTCAGTTAAGAGCCAAGTAAAGTTTTCACCACAAATTTGGCTTGGTCTCAGAGCTGGAAATCTTCTTCTTCGCCAGTAACACACTGCCAGATTGTTTGGACCTCAGTGGTGACCTTTAGAGAGCACAATATATTGACTATAAAAAGCCCAGAGAAGTCACTATCTGAAAGACCAGAAAAACCTCCCACATGAGTCAGAGAATGTAATGGAATTGGTGGTGGACAATGAGAAACTTCCCGGGGATGGAATGTCTCTGCTTTTATGGTGACTGTGTCTTCCGCTAATTTTGTTTTCTTGTATTTGCTTATTATTAATATCATTTATAAACATGTATGCATGTTTGCTCTATGCCATAGCACCAGCTTACTCTCAGGGCCATATTTCAATTATTTGCCCCTGACCTCATCTCATTTTGGATGTATTAAATTACAACTCCAGTACATTTGGGCTGCTAAACTGAGACAAAAAGATCCCCCAATCCCTTTTCTTTTTCCATGGCAGAATGGACACACATAAACACAATAAGGTGTCTGACAGTAAGGGAGTGAGTGAGATGGCAAACTACCTTCCCCCCAAGCTTCAATCTGTAACTTCAATGGGAATTTGAAATACACCCCTCAACAAAGGTTTGGGTGCACATATGAAAGGTGCTTGCTGCAAAACATTCTTTTCTTTCCATATGGGCAGTGTGTAAAGCAGTGGCTTGGTCGGAGTCATGGCTTCCTTAAACTGGAGTGTCCCAGACTAAAAATTCCAGGACAGTCAATGGGGAGAAAGATTTTTCTTTGTGAAATGGTTTTGGAAGTTACAAATTCAGACATTTCACCCATTCTCAATAAACTCCTCTGTAAGTACTTCATCAAGACAGATGTAGAAATTTCTGGCTGTTAGGTCAATAGAAAGTAAGGTATGTTTAGAGCAAAATTAGGCAACAGAAGAGGAGAATTATTAAGTGTAGGTAAACATAAGGAATTTGTTACACCACTTTAGATAAATACTGTCACAGTGGGATAATAGCAATACACTTGTTGTTGGACTAAGCAAGAGGTTTCTCTGCTTCACAGAGGCACAGGTGGAGTTGGCCCTATGCTGAGACTTCTTTTGCTGCCTCTCCTCTTTCAGCAGCAAGGTTTCGTAATTCTCACAGGGAAATCTGGGAAAGCAACATTGGGAAATGATGGTGATTTTGAAAGTTCAGTCAATTTGGGTGACGTTTGGCATCATCATTTTTTCCTTGTGGTGGGATGCCATTAACTTTGCTTGCTTTCTTGGCAATAACTAAGAACACTATATGGTTTTTAACTGCAATATGGGGACCTCTACCAGGAAGACTTCAGGGCAAAACAGCGGCACCCAGCCTGTTCTTCCTCCTCTTCCTGAGTTTAAATAAAATATGGTCTTATCTGAATATGCACCCAGAAGACTGGATGGTTATTTAAGCCCCGGTTAGGGAACATATTTAAGAATATGCCTAATTTTAAGCATGTGCTTAAATCAATGCGACTTAAGCAAATGCTTGAAGTCAGGCATGTGGTTGAGGTGTTATCCTGAATGTGGGTCCTAATCCTTAAACAATAGCAAAGCCCAGAGGAAAGGGCAAGCTATCTGGGTTCCTTTCTTGGCTCTTTTGTTGGTCGTGTTATAGTCTATAAAACAAGGATCATTATTCTTATCCCTCTTTGTGAGGCACATTGAAAATTATCAGGGAAAAGCACTCTGAATACTGTTATTATTGGCTATACTTCTTGAGGCTGAAAAAAATTTAGAGACAGACATTCTCAGTGGATTTCTGGTTCTTCCTCCTTTCACTCGGGCAGGAAATACCATGAGAATGGAAAGAAGGATGCGTACCCATGATCACAAATAATCTTAATCTCCTCCTTTGCGCCGCCGCTTTAAATAATTAGATATTGCTACACTATTGTTTCTGGAAGTTCCCGCGGCGCTGCAGCCTCACTGTGTGCAGGGGTACCTGCTCTTGGTATCACAGGCGAGCTGGAAGCTGTGCTGGGAGATAATAGGACAATGGGGAGTGTTTGGGGGAGGAGGGGAGGCCCTGAGCTCACACCAATGGTAGAAAATAGGAAAGAGGCTCACAAGTCTGTGTGAGTTTGTGAAAGGAACACTCGGCTCGGGGCTGCTGAAGGGGCAGCACATGAAGGCAAGTCCTGGGCTTCACATAAATGCTGCTCCCACCAGAGAGGTGTTGCAGGACCAGGCCCCGTGGTGCTCAGCTGCCGTGTTACTGCTTGGCTGGAAAAGCTGGCGGCAGAAAAGGCTCTGCTATTGATGATAATTCAGAGTTCCTCACATTCTCACTACCTTAAGTCAGCGCTCATTCCCCAGCTTCCATGTGAAGGGCCCGGAGCCAAGGCTACGAGCCTGTGTGTATGTGTTCAGGACAGTTAATATTTATGATGCATCTTACTGGGAAAATTAGTATAAAGCTGTGTTCCAACAGTACATTTATCCCATGACCTAGTTTTATGAATAACGTGCTGAAACACAGCCCGCTTGATTTAAACCTTTGTCACCCTTTCTGATGGATACAGTGCCTAGCTTTGGCTTAGGCAATACAAGCCAGGATTTGTGCAAAAATGTGATGTGTATTAGTGCAAGGTAAACAGATGGTAATGCTTTTGTTAGTACCAAGTGCATACAAAGATATTTATCAAAGGACCACATGTAAGGTCCATAGTTCTTGGCAGAGATCCCTGCACTGTTACATCAGCTAATAAGGATAACCATTTTATTGCATTGCACACAGTTTTTGTAGGGTTGCTTTAGACTGTGCAGGCGGCTCCCAAAACTTGCCACAGTTCATACACTAAGAATTTGATTCTGAATAGTGTTGAACATCTATAATATCCTGTTGTTTTGTTGTTATTTTTATTTTATTGCTATGACTCTTGGCATTTCTCCAGCTCAAATCCCTTCTAGGGAATTCCACTGCTGCTTAGCAGCTCTGAAATAAGTGTAAGAGAGCCAGGTGGTGAATACACTGAAATGTTGGAGGACAGACACAAGGAATGGTAGTGACAGATTTCAAAGGAAAAGAGGTTGAACTGTAAAGATTGGAAGGGAACTGTGAGAGCCCTCCAGCCACAGAAAAATGCAGGCAGCTCTGAAGAAGTTTCTGAAGAAGTGCAGCTAAACACAATTTATATCAAAGAATGTTGCATCTGAAAACAACAAAGCTGGTTGAGGTTGGCAGAATTTCCTCATCTGGTTTATACTCTCTTCTTCTACCACCATCACCAGCAGAGATTATTTGTATCACATACTGGGGATCTCAGTCCCTGCAACATTGGCAATGCCCTGGGAGGGTTTAACTGGGAACTCTGCAGAAGGGGGAAAGTAGCTTTTCATCACTGCAACCACATGATAAGAATTTTGTCATCCTTTCCTGTCCCCCAGGCTGTTCCCACCCAATAGCACTTCATCTCTTAAGCTGGCAGAGCATGACTGACTCAGTGGCCACACAGTGAAACGATTTGGAGAATCAATTTGGCTGAAAATGGACAAATTTTGACTCTGTTTCCCTGCCAGGTTTGTTTTCAGCCCGATCAAGTTTCCTAATCTGTTTTACCTTTGCACTGGCTTGTGCCAGGATGAAGAAACACTGCTCAGGAGAGGGAACGAGCAGGTGTGGAAGGACAGAAGGGCTTTTAGGTGACAGTGCTGGGCCACATTGACCTGAAGTGCTTCTACAGATATTCCAAACCCACCTGTCTGTGTTCCTGTGTAACTTGCCTTGGCAGAGGGGTTGGCCTGGAAAATCTCCCAACCCTAAGGATTCTGTAATTCTGTGTACCACTGTTCCATGAAAGCATGGAACTACTCCTGTGGGAGCTACCTCATGACCTGAAATTCTGCACTGAGACAGAAACGTGGGCAAGGTCCTGATGGAAGCCAGCCCTTCCTCAGGTGCCAACTCCCACTGACCTCAATCCTTAAGCACATAATGTGGTCTTTCCTGGATATGCTTCCCCAAACCTCAGCATGCAATGAGTCAAAAAAATGATAGAAGAGTGTGTGGGTGGGGACATTTCTGTCAAACATCCACTTTTTCACCTCACTGTCTGCAGTGGGTGAGATCTGGATCCCCTTATTCAGTGGTACTTTATTCCATAGCACTGAAGTTATTGGGATCCTCATGGGTAAAGCATCACCACAAGGTAAGTGAGGGTAGGGTCGTGGGCTGTGTTACTGTAGCACCACTTCTGTCACTAAGATGGTTTCAGACTTCCAGCTCCTTTTTCCTTGGAGACTTTCTTTCAGCAGACATAGTTGCATTGACTTCAGAAATCTGACTACGGACTTTCCTCAGAGATGTAAGATCCTCATTATCTGGACTTTATTTTTTATTATTGTTTATTATTATTATTATACTGCCTTCCTGTAATTGTAAAGATAATTTACTCTTTCAAAGACTAATTTATAGCATTACTTCCATTCTCTTCTAAATAGATAAGAAGTAGGGATGAAGAAAGGACTTCTACTGTGAAAGACTTAATACATAGGAATTTAACTTCACCCAACTCGACACTGCTCAGTCAAATTCTTAATTTTAAGAGCTTTAAATCCTTTGATTTTGGAACAGCGGTGTGATGCAGAAGCAAATAGTGTTACATTAGCTCTTGCAACCATCTTCCTGTGAATTTTATATTCAGGATTTTCTGAAGTTAAAATCCAAAAATCCATCCCCTGTTCACTGGGACAGCTCCCAGTAACCGTAAGCAGAAGAAACATGGCAGCAGAGCACATGTTCTCTACAAATCATTTGCCTGCATATCTGCAGCAAAGCCACTAAACCAGTCAACTTCTTGGTCTGAGGTTGCTTTGAAACATTTTTCTGTATTGTAAACATTCCACTCAGATTTCTTCTGTGCTGTGGCAAATGCCAGGACTCAAAGGGCTGTCATCAGCTGCCACAATGACCACTGCCCCTTCCCTGAGACAAAACATGCCACTGCAACTTTCCTAGGACTGCATTCATGTTGGCAAGTTTCCACCCTACAGCTTCAACAGCTCAGTATCCTTCCATCTGATGCATTTTATGCCCCAAACTTTTTTACGGTTTAAAGCCAGCTTGAAGAGACCCTTCATGGGCTTAAAGTAGTTGGGAATGAAGTGGATGTGCAGTGGGTAAACAGAATACTGGCTGTTCCTCTAGGGTAATGATCACTCTGAGGCCAAAAGGGAGCTGGGAGGATGGATC
>NW_008237903.1:1385459-1404357 GCF_000691975.1 Corvus brachyrhynchos | reverse complement strand
TCCTGCCACTGGAGCTGTTACATTCTCTGTCAGCTTTTGGCCATTTTGATTTCTCACATTTTTGTTACAATTTTACAAGTGTTTCAACCACTTGCCAGCAGGTGTGTCAGGTGCCTCGTCTAATCTTTCCTTTTGCTGATTCTTGTTTCCTTGGGTACCTCAAAAAATCCTTAGAATTAGGAAACGGTCCAAAACAGCGGTAGTCTGTAGCCATGACATTCAGGGAAGTTTGCATTTAAAACTAGAAATTTAAATTTCTGCTAAAATTGCAACCAGATCAGAACTTCAGGTTCGGTTTTTTTTTTTCCCTCTGAAGAATATGAGTAGATTTTTTGGAAGCCTGAGTTACAATTTACATCAATCAGATGCAGGTTTATATCCATCCCTACCAATTCCCTCTTGAGTACCTCATCTTTCAAATGCAGTTGGCTGGACCTTTGGAGACCAGGAAGAAAGCTGAGGGTTTAGGCATTAGATAACCCCTGTGCTACAGCAGCAAATTAAAATAAATCTACCTGAAATAATTGTTTATACAACTGCTCTTGCCAGGAGCAGGAGTGGACATGAAATAACTTTTATTTCAGGGCTACACACGGTACCTGATTAGGCCAGGATGCCCAAGGTTCCACTGCAGTTTTTTCAGTTTGCTTGACAAGTTGAAATATGTATCAGGGTGCCACATGGAAAATGAAGGCCTTGATTAGGCAACCCATTTTCAGCTGAATGATCCCATTTGGTCAGAGTGGATCATTTGTGCTTGCAGGACCTGCTTTTTATTTTTCAATTAATAGATAAAACACTACTTGTGGAAATGGGGTGATATTTCTAAAGGCAATTGATAATTCCTGCAATTCATAGCATGACAGGGAAGTTTTATGTGGATTTGTTTCCCTCAGAGGGCTAGCAGGAGTAGCAAGTGGAAGAATAGGATCCTCTTTCTGTGACTCATTCATTTTAGAAACGTTTCTTTTGTTAAAAATTAGTCCAGCAGCCCTGGGACAAGGCAGAGGCAGGGAGGGGACTTTATTTTGCCAAGGGCAGAATGTCAAGGCTTACGGCTCTTCTGCTTGAATGAAGAGGAGAAAATGGATTGTATCAGTGGGGCTGCTCCCTTCACAGGCAGCCTGGAAGGGCACAGGGACCCTGCACCTCCAGAACAAACCTCTCCTTCACAAACGGGTGCCGCTCTGCTCCCTGTGGCTGCACTTGAGGTGCAAGGTGTTTGCTTCTCCCAAGTGGGTGCTCAGGTAGTGTCACATTCCACATGCCTCCCGTGGGGAAAAAAAAAAAAGAAAACTCCAGTAGTGAGAGGGCCAAAATTAGCTTCTCCTTAAAAGCCTGAAAAGGCAAAGAGGAGATTAAAGCCTATGTGGGTCACAGTAACCCTCTCAAAATGAAGAGACTGATACAGAATGCTGAGGATGAACTTTCTTTCCCATTTCCAGACCAAAAAAAAAAAAAAAAAGAAAAAAAGAATAGGTGCTTCCAGGCTCTGTTTATAAAGGCAGCAGCTCTGATTCCAGGTCCAGTGCCATCTATTTTCAACTGTCTGGACTGTCCCATATCAAAAGGAAAACCTTTATTAGGTTTCATCCCAAAATGTAAATGAATTATGAAAGTCGACTGAGCCAGGTATAAGCTGGGGAGGGAGGAATTGTGTGGTGTCAAAAAGAGAGAGAACAATAAAAAAGCCAAAATTCAGAATATTTTTGAAAAGTACATAGTACTTTAGACATAGATATGGTAGAGGGTGATAAACTCTGTATCCAAGTTGATCAAAGCATTTAGGAATTAGGAAGAGAATATGCGGACATTTACTACACAAGGACCTGGTATGATTTCTGCCCCTTTGCTGGTGGTTAAATACCTGTTTAGAATAACCTAAAACTTAAAAAACTACTTTTAATAGAATTTTCGTGCCAGCATAATGCTAATAAAATCTAAATATATGTGCTTTATGAGTACAGCTGTGCAAATACATTTTCTGTAAGAACCAAAAGTGGGGAAAGAGGAAGGAATTGGGGGGCAGTGAAATCAGCTTAGGAGCAAGAAATGGGAGGGGAAATGCACTTCAGACTGAATGAGACAGCTCATTTGGAGGATTCCATTTTACTTTTTTTTTTTAATAGAATGTAACTGAACTTCTAAGTGAAACTCTTATACAAAATAAAAATTTAAAATATCCCGTCTTGATAAACTGTGAGAGAAATAATTTAAATTTTCCAACTGAAGCCAATATTTGAAAAAGTGTTCAACACAAAACCTTAATCCTTTTGGCTGTAAAGATTCATATAGGATTTAAAAAGCACTTGACTGAGAATTTCATTAATTTCTTGTTATACAGATATTTTTCTCATGCCAGCATTCAATTGATTGAGCAGCATTCTGGAATGTAGATATCAGAATTTAGAGACTGGGGTTTACATCAATATTCACATATTATTTTATTTCCTCTGGTCCCTGTGTAGTTTTATACCTTGGTGTAATAATTTTAGATCCTTTTAATATTTTTTCATTTCTTTTTCCTCTAACCAGAGTCACGAAGTTGGTGTTTGTGTGATTGCTAATACACTCCAATCTTACAGAACACATTTTATCTTTTCTCTTTCTGGACAGGACAAGTCAGCTACACCAATGCAGTTAAATTATAGTGCAAATCAGGGGGGTAGAGAGTCCTAAATACTGAGGCCATGTAAAATTTGGTGCTGTCATACCAGGTGTATGAGTTATTGCCTTCTCAGCCAGGATCTCTGCAAAGAATATGTGTAAGTGATTACAAGCAGTCCCTTGATACTTTTATTGAATTGTCCACGCTCTACTTCTTCTCCAACAGCAGTAGGCACCTAAAAATAATCATGCCCGGCACAAATCTCCAGAATGAGCACATGAATCCTATTCTGGAACACAGCAATACCTCATAAAATCCCCGGGGTGAAAAGTGTTTCCTAAGTTCTCCAGAGGAGACACGGGGGAGTGTGATGGGTGAGTGGGTTTTGGGGGGGAAAAAAAAGATACTTCTTCCTTCAAAAAAATATTGGCTTGTGTGATTTTTCTGTTCACCTACCTCCTTCTCTTTTTAAAAATTAGATTAGTTTTCAATGGAAAAATGCGTCAATTTGCCCTAATAAAGGGTCTTTTGAGCTCTGACTAATGCTTGGACAGCAGGCCTCTGAGGAATGTCAGGAGATGGAGCAGCAGCATTCTTCTGGCTGCTGCTCCATTCGAAATCAGCATCACAGCCCGGCTGCCTTACTACGCTCCTGGAATTCCTGTCAGTCAGATTAGATGTGAAGCTCAGAGCTGAATCACAGAACACGCAGTTGCCTTTTTCCCTAGACTTTAAAGTCGCGGCCAAATCACTCGGATATTTTGATCTTTGGAGTTGTGTGTTCTCCTACCCAAACTCCTGTTACTATTTCTGTTTGAAATGTCAGTGTTTACTCAGTTTCTGTCCATGCTTTTCTGTCCCGTTTGCCAGCTTGAGCCCTTTTTATCCAAGGTGGTTTACACTAACTGGAAGATAAAATTATTTGGTCTGAAAGATTTCTGTGCAGACTGCAAAAAGCTATTATTTAAATAAAGGGGTGTACAAAGCCACCTTTTACAATTAAACCAGTTTATACACGTGGAACATGCAGGCTATGTTATGGAGAAACAATCGTTTCAAATTTAAAACATGCTCTCTCTCATTACAGAAATATATTCTGCTTTTTTTTTTTCTTTTGCTCTATCTTTTTACTGTTTTCTTTTTTCTTTTCCTCCTCCCCCCTCCTCAGTTCATTTAAACAGAGAGGCCATTCCTTTCTCCATCTGAGTTAAATACCACAGTATCCTTTTCGGCAGGCTTCTAAGCTAAATCTAATCAAGCTGTGTCACAGCTCTGTCAGGCAGGTTGCTCTTTCTTTGGCCTTGAATAATTGGAAGAATGTTGGCACTTGTGCCTGGGCCATGAGAACGTGACCCGAGTTGATATTTAATCTACTTCAGTGCTAGGCTGCACTAGGACTGGGGTCTAAGCCAGGCCTCGGGAGCAGTGTGTTAGCCATCAGCAGCACTCATTTTACCTTGAAATGGATTCCATTTGATGTATCATTACACCGCTCCAGGAGAATGCTTTAATGAGACAGATACATGCGCTGGAAAGGATTAAATTGTTGTCCTTTAAACTCTTTTTTTTTTGTCTCTTTTTTTTTTTTTTTTTGCTTTTCTTGCTTTGCTTACCTAATAGCTACAAGGTGCTGGGAAGTACCTGGGAAAGGCAAAAAAGGTTACAGAGGCGGCCAAAAATAGCTAAAACTGAAGGTATGTCATCTGTGGGTCTGCAAGCACTTTGCAACGATTGCAAATGTCTGGTCCACCCTTCTCTTTCACAAACTAGAAGCGCTGAATTTGTAGTTATGTTTTCACCTCCTTTCAGGGAAACCTGGTACTGTTGGAGAATTATCAAAATTGCTCCGCGTGTGTGTGTGATTTGGAAGTGCACAAACCAAACGCTCATCGTCACTCGGGATGTGGGAGAGGAAAGCTTTCCTTCCTCTTCTCACAGGCATACATAAGCTCCAGGAGCCCTCGGGAAAGAAGAAATTCCTCCCCGATCTATGTGTCGCTCCTGCTGGGCAATCCGAAGTCACCATGGATTTCACTCGTTTCGTTAGCACTTCCATGCAGATTTCGGTGAGAGCCTGTGAGGTCGGGGGTGGTGGAGGGGGAGAAACAGCGACTGGGACCTTCTCCAGGGAGAAGTGTAAATTGCCCTTTTCTTGCCTCACAAGAAAGTCTTGTGCCCTGGATGACTCGCTGAGGCCGAAGTGTTTGGAAATGCCCCACCCTCAGGTCACACACCCGAGCAACTCTTTGAACCCTGCCAAACGGAGAGGGGAACGCACCCACGATTTGCAAAGGAGTCTGCGGGCGACGTTTAATTTGCATTAAAAAAAAGGGTGGTCCCAATGACCCTTTATCTCCGATAATGAGACGTATCCATGTGGACACCGCAGCCAGCAATCTCCATGTTAAATCTCCATCGCAGAACTGTTTCCTGCCGTCCCCAGTGCCGCACCGCTTGTCCCCTGTGCCGCGGAGGGATGCTGAGGGCCAAGGGGCAGCACCTCTGTGTCTCACCACATCCTCCGAGGGATGTGAGCAGAGGCAGAAAAGATCTTTGTTGTGGAGTTGTGAGACACTAATCAGGTGTGTTACTGATTAACTCGGCCTCCTCTGGAATGTCAATGACTTCTTTTCTGCCAGGCTACAGCGTAAAGGGATGGAGTGTTTGTCCCTTTCACATGTACTCCCGCAGACTAATTTCCACTGACATTGTTAGCAGAGACCAGCACCTGCTTTGGAGTCATTCTAGCCCCTTTTACATTTTACACTGTGTGAGCCTTGATAAAAAGCAAAGTGCTGCTTCAAAATACGATGTTAACTCTACATTTTCCCCCTCTTACTGTGATAAATCGTGCTGCGGCATTGAGAGCAGCCTCCTCAAACCTCTCAGGTCAGCCGAAGGATAATGCTAACCCTTGAAGACAGCTGATAAAACAGCCTTCTAAGTTTGTATTCCTCGGAAGAACCTGAGTGCATTAGCAAAGGTAATGCCAACAGCCTTTTTACACATCTTTTTGTGTGTAGAACGACTGGATAAAAATGAAAAGCTTCCTTTAGGACAGACAAGAGTGCTCACGGTTGTCCATTACCCACAGTTTCTTCTCTGTTTATTTTGACCATGAACCCTCACAAGACTAGAAAGTCCATTCCTCGCTGGGAATGTTTTCTCACAAGTAGGACAACAATGCCAGGCTGACCTAAAGGAAGTTGTTCTCTCTTACATTTCCTTCGAGGTTATTTCTTTTCCTTGAAAGTCGCTTGTCTCAAATTAAGTGAGGCCGTCAGAGATGATCTTCTGTCACTGTCAAAGTGACAGCCACCACATTGTTCTGCTAGTGGACGTTCTGATTTTAATTTCACCTCCAAGCAGTCCCTTGATTTCATCTGCAGACCACTGGGAAAGTGTGTACTGGTCTTATTCGTGGCATGGATTTTCCCTGGAGTGCTTCGATATCCCAGATTACTGAATAGTTGAGCAACCCACCTCTGCCACACCTTTGTCATTATTATCTTCCTGCTTGACATAACCATGATTCATTTTTTTCTAAATCTTGGATTACAAATCACCTGCAACCCTTCAATTTCTCACTGAAATAAAATGTCTGGGGCCAAATTTATAGGGACATAACCAAGCCAGAAAACAGAATATTTGCAAGAGGGGGCATTCTTCAACCAGTTATGGTTAGAAACACAAACAAACAAACTCTCTCTTAAATGCTAGAGAAATGATCACCTTTCTGGCCCCTGTCAGATCACCAGGTCTTTCCAATGGACTTCAGTGGAATAACGGAAATCCAGGGAGTGGAGGACCAGAGGCTTCTGCCGCTTCATTTCTTTTCTCACACCTTGTGTATAATCTTGGGCGAGACACGTCTCTGTTTACAAAATCACTTTCAGATAAATATGCAGGGGAAAATCTATTCTCTAGTTGTGTGACATCCATGGCCAATAAAAATCAATGTTTATTAATTAAATTTACTGCGTGCATTGATTACAAACAGGAAATTAGGATTTGTCCTGCTACCTGCTAATGTGAGTCATTATTTAATAATTTTCTAACTGCTGTTATGAAGAAACGGGGTTTCTTATTGAAATAGGACAACACAGTTGGCAGACATGATGCCCGAACAATTTTCACTTAAGAATTGTTTACTGGATTCCTCTTGTTGGCCCTTTGTGGAAAACTGAACCAGGGAAAAGTGAGATATGGCAGAAATAATATGGCCAAAATAATGCCTTCAGCTGGGCAGTCTTCAGGCAATGTGAAAACATTGCTGGATCCTCTGCACAACCTGAGAAGTATAAAGAGAGCTAAGGAAAACCAGGAGAAATGTAAAGCTTTGAGTGCAGAGACAGGAAAGGCTGGGATTTGGAGGATGATTCTCCTACAAAGTGGTCAGCAAACTAAAAAGAATCAAGGAATGTCAATGGAAGTGTCTGACTGAGCAAGGCTCATCCTTACTGACTGTATCTCCCCTCAGGACAGGAGCAAACCCTGACAAAGGCAAAGCTGAAGGTTTCCCGCTCTGTGCTGCGATTTTTTATTTGGAGCTAGAGGAACCCTAGCCTTAGGAACTCATCTAATGGATGAGATATGGCTGGAGAAACATTTCATCTGACAAAGACAGCTGAAAGAAAATGTGCTTTTTCACAATTTTGTTTTCTCCCAAATTACAAAATGCCAGTATTTTTGGCAGAACTGGAACACAGTCAGTTGCCTGCTACTGAGTTTGGGGGACTTTGATTTCATTATGCTGTGGAATGGTACTTCAAAATAAATATTCACAGCTTTATGCTTAACTTTAAACAGCTGCTTAAGCTGCTTGAGTTCATAGACCTGGTCTTCGTATGTCAAAGAAATGACCAGACACAAGCATAGAGCAAAAGCAGAGTTTTCAGAAAGAAGAAAAAAACCCTTTTCTGTGGCATTTTGGAAAAGTCCAAAGCGTATCTCCACAGCTTTTGAAATCAGATGCTAAATGCAGTGGTTGGGTTTAGGAGAAACAGAAGAGTTTCCTTTGTTTTGCACAGTCCTGTCCTCTTGAGCTGAATTTGATTTTGCAGTCGTTTCTTTCAGTATTGAACTGAACAACTCCTGCAGCCTTCTGAGGGAAATCTGAATGGGAATTTACTCTGCAACATCCACTAGAGGTGGAAACACGGATCAGTGGGCTAAACACAGCAGAATGTGGTATTAATCTGCATTTCCTGCACTGCTGGGAGGTGCTGCCCAAGCGCTTCACATACATCTTGCTCACACTTGGATTCATATTTTTTTATTTTCTGTAAATCCAGTTGGTTTGTTTTTCTAGGGGAGAAAAAAAAGGTGCTTTCACTGTAGAGTTCAGAGCTGCTCAGTAATACCAACTATTTTTTTCTCCTACTAGAAATGGAAATATCTGGCTTGTGTTTAGAGCTTGGACCCAATGTTCTAAGCTGTCCTAGTAAATACAGCCTATCAGAGATTCGCTGAATGAACAGCCACTGAATTTAAATGGCAACTAAATTAATTTCAAACATTTTCTCTCATTCTGATGGCTAGGCAGGAATTTCAGTAGCAAGTTTGCAAGCCAGTTCATTAGTGCCTGGCAATGTTAATGGGTGTGATGCCTCTGTCCCTGTCTTTTCACACTAGCAAGCTCACACACAGAGGAGAGCTTTGCCTTTGAAACCTTGCTTCTCTTTCCTTTTTTATATATATTTATTTTTTTTTGCCACTATCTCCTTTGCTCTTTCTCACAGTGGTGCAGTTTTAAATATTTACTGTGGTTGGATACCCAAGGAGTTTCTTAATGTGGAAATACTCCTTTTAGTTGCAAATGCCCCTTTTATCATGCACAACACTGTTGTCTTTTTTATTGTAACAAGTCTTTGCAATTAAAGGAGCAAAGGACTCCTGAGGTCATCTAGGCATATTCATGCCAGTGCAGGATTGTTCTCTGCAGAATGCTTGATCACTATCTCGTTGTGAAAGGTCCAAGGGATGGAATGTCTCTGGGTGCTTATTCTCTCCAAATTCTTCGAAATTACATAGCTGAACTCTTGGAAAATTCTTTCCAACTGCATTTGGCTCAAAAAGACCTTTCCTCTTTGTCCTTCCTCTTTTCACTTCCTGTACCATGGCCATCCCTTCCTTGAGCACCTTCAAATTCTGCCTCCCGAACAAACACATCTGGCCCACGAGAAGTGTTTTCTGGAGTCGGCTCACTGAGTCTGGAAGAGCCATACCTGGAATAGCTGTGCTTGGAATACAGAGCCAGCCCCTCCTGCAAAAGGCAGAGCCTGCATCTCCCGAAGTCTGGCAGGAGGGACAGCTGTGTTCCAGTTGGTGTCCCACCCTGTTTCCATGTTTATATGTAGCCAGGGAATCCTTAAGTACTCCTGCCGTCGATATAATCAGCTTCCCATGGTTTTCCACCCTCACAGGAGAAACATTCAGTGAAGACAATTCTGTCTTTGCCGTGGTAAGGACACCTCCAGCAGCAAAATGACCAAGGTGGGCAGGAGGAAGGACCAAGAGTTCAGCACTTAAAGCAAAGCAGTTTTAAGGGGCATCCCTGTTTTCCTCCCCCCTTTTCCTGCCGCTGGGAGTAAACGAGCAGGACAGCAAGGAGGCTCATTAATGCAAGCAGGAGCTCAGAAGGGACACCAGGAATGTCAGCTCTCCCGTGGCCAGAAGGGACCTGGGAGTGTGAGACTGAAAGCAGAGGCAAAGGGGCTGTTTGGGAGGACTGGGTTAGCAGGAGGCTGGACATCTGAAGCCACGACAGCCCTGGGAAATCCATGACATGGGACATGCAGGGGACCCATGGCTACTGATCTCTGTGTAGAGAAGGTCAGGGTTCAGTTTCTTCCTCTGCCCCAGGGGACTCAAGGCTCATGTCCTACCTCCCAGGAGAGCTCTCTGGCCAATGAGCAGAGCTCTGATTTGGGTGAGGATGCTCTCTGTCCATCCTGTCCAAGCCGTGCCACTCAGCAGAAAGGAATTCATGAAGCCAGAGGAAGGATACAAGCGAGTTGGGGTGTGCTGAGGGACTCTGGGAGTCAGAGCAGGGTGATGGGCGGGCCTGTTAGTGCTGCTGCTGGATTTGTGTGAAATAAAACCCCCCGTGCTCTCTGCAGAGCCATTCTTCTTCTCCCCAGTTGTCTGAAGCTCTATCAGTTTGGCATGGGCAAGGTGTGACTATTAATCACTGTCCCATCTCCCAAGATGTTACCACCAGGAGCTTTCATTCTCTAACAAAGTGGAAATCTTCAAAGCTACGTTTAAGGAAAACATTTCAGCATACCAGGAAGCAAAAAAAAGGACAGGGAGTGAACTGCATGAATGTGGTGCTTCTGTAGGCAGGTTATTAGCACAGACTGGTGTATCTCTGCCTTTCTGTAATAATTTCAGAACAAAAAAGATTCATTTGCACCTTCAGTCAACCAACGTTAAGAACTCTGTTTTTACGAGGAGAAATACCTCAACAAGGAGATTGTGTCTGTTAAACTGGAGATTGTCTTGTGATGAGCTGCTTCATACAGAAATGGCACATATGGTTTCACACCATTTACAAAAGTGTTGTTTGAAAAAAAAAGTTTTTTAAACTGTATCACAGGGCTTAAATTTTACTCTTTAAAATTTTACTCTTCAATTTTACTCTTTACCCTTGGTTTCATACAGTGGTCTTGTCTTTGAGTACACTTAGGATTGCACTTTTTCTTGGGGTGCTGCCTCACCAAGGGACTTAATTACTTCCCAATTTCCTGATAACAGGGCTCCCCGCTTGAGAGGTCCTAATCTTCAACCTGCTGGGCTTTGAAATGCAGCTTTCTGTGTGAAACCACCCACTCTTGCTGTGCACACTGAGGATGGAGCTCTAAAGGCTTGGCCAAGGACCTTGCTGTCCACCTGGCAAACACAGACCCGCCCCTTCTCTGCTCCTGTTCCCAGCACCGAGCAGCACAGCAGCCCCCAGCAACAACCCTACGGGACCTCCTGAGCAACCCCAGGACCAGGACAAAGGCTTCTGAGTCCCTACACCCCTGTCAGGACAGGGCACATGGCACACTCAGGACCTGCTGAATAGCCCAGGCCGTCACCCGTGTGTTTCTTGTGGTGTTGTCAGAGCACAGGGCAGACTCCAAGCTCCCAAGAATTTATAAGTTCACCAGTGTGGAGCAAAATCTCAACACCAAGGGCCAAAGGCAGCCCCTGATCTGTATAATTTAAATCCTTTCTCTCAAGCGCGGGTTTCTTGAAATTGCTTCTCTGCGAAACATCTAAATGTTGGTTTTCATGCCCCTCCCCCCCATCTCATTTTGGAGAATGGGAAAGCTTTAACAAGAAAAACCCCCAAAACACATAAAACAGCCTGAGGTGAATAACTGGAAAATAGTAGGCCAGACAATTACAGTTGAAGGAAGTAAAAAGTCCAAAAGTCTTTGAGAGAAAAATTTAAGTAAACATGATTGCAATTACTAGATCCTCCTTTGAAGTACTTCCTGACACTCTTTTTCTTTCACACATTAAAACAAAGGAATTAAGTGAAATATTTAAATGAACTAAAACCTGGGCTTTTAAAAATTTGGTTGTGTGAAATATTTGCCGCTGAACACGAGGATTTCACAGTATCCTACTGCTTTAAGGCATTATTCAGAAGGCTTTTAGGTTTTATCTTTCTTATTGACAGTAAAGTTTACTATACAGTGGGGTGGCAAACAGATTAGGAAAAGCCCGAGCTCTTCCTCCAAAGCTGGAGGAGGAAGCAGGGCCTGTGCACTCTGTTCTCAAGACTTCAAACATACCAGATTCTCCCCCCATCGTTTTTTGCATAATCCAGTGGAATCTGACAAACAAAAGACTCTCAGAAGTCAGATGGCATTTAATTTGAGTAGCAGGTAATCAGTGAAAGAGAGTATCCTGGAGAGAAGGTAATTTGTCTTGAGCTGACAATTTGAGATGGATGTGCCGGGGTTATCTGCAGTGTCAGTGCAGTCAGGGAGGAACTGAACTCCATTTCTCTGGCTGGAAGTGTAAATCAACACAGACCTGGGAGATAATGAGGTATTTAACGGGTTCCCTCTTCTCCTCGCTGGAGATCTCATCTTTTCTCACAGAATGAGCGCTTGAAAGGAAAAGGAAAGGCAAAAAAGGAAAGCAACAAAAGGGAAAATAAAGCAGACATAAAGGGAAATTTGCTCAGTAAATTAGCTATAAGAGCTGCATTAATCTAATCTAACTAATGGCACATTTTCCCCCTCAATTGGAGTAGATCGACAGAGTCAGATAAACCATGCCACCCTCTTGTGTCCCAAGATGTGATTCATGGACCTCTGGAAGACTCCAGAGTGCTTGCTGGAGTCTTTGGAGAGATGCAGGACGTTTTCTTTACAAACTGTGATGTTTTGGGCATTGCCTAAAATAATGTACTGTGGAATTGGCCAAACCTGAGTCTTACTTTTTGGGATAGAAGCCTTGTTATTTTGACACTGAGTCCGGTCCAGATGAACTCTGGCCACTTCAAGTTGGGGTCCAATGCCATCCAGTTTGAATTTAAATGTTTTCTTAAACGTTAGTGGGAAGAAATTGAATAAAATCCTCATTTTCAGAAAGAGAATGCCTAGAGAAACAGAAAAACTCTTGAGAACAAACAGCTAATGATGTTACTTTAGAAAATATGTGAAATAAATTTAGAAAAATTGACTATTTTTTTCATTTAGTTGTGCTGAGGAATGGCACGTCCTGGAGGGGAAAACCTTTGACTAATGTGAACCTATCATTTGTTTTATAGGTTTAAATCAAGATCAGCACTACCATAACAAAAAGTCTCAAAAAGCTTCAAGCTAAAGGTCATGGCTCAAGGAAAAAAAATATGTAAATCCTGCTCAGGAGACCACTAAAATATGATCTTAACTTTAGAACTTTAAAGTCGATAGCACTGAGACATTTGCTTGGTATTATGCACACACTTAAATATCTGTCCTGAATGCGAACACTGAATAACAAAAGAACGAAAAGAACACAGGGTGGCAGAAAGAAAGAATATTATTAAACAATGTTCCTTAAAGAGCATGGCTTTAATTTCTGCTGTAAAATATGCAAGGCTTTCCAAGAATCTGGCATTCATTTTTGCCTGTCTCTTTGCCCCAGCAACTGGATGTGTATGAATATTCCTATCGATAATTTGAGACTCTGTCCTGCAGCAGAGTCTGTTTTCCTTCAGAAAAGCGGTATTCCGGTTTCAAAGTGGGTGAAGTATCTGCTACTAACAACCCAAACATTTGTTTAGCTCCTTGTTCATACACAGATCTTTGCATTTATACTCTAAAATAAAAAGAAGAATTCATGTTTTCCTTATGAGTCATAGATCATTCCATTTCCTCATGAATCTCAGTAAGTTTTTGTACATTACTGGCAAACAATTCAAAACAAGATCTCTGTTTTTCAGTGTTGTTTTAAACATGGCTGGCCAACACTTTTAAAATTGAAAGTTTTTCTTAAGAAATGATTTATTGTTACGAGTACAATATTTTGCCATTACAATGTGCTCTAAACTAATGTTTTGCTATAAATCTGCTAAGGAAAGTATTTTTTTTTTGAGCTCTTCTTTTCAAGACACGTTGTGGGGGAAGATGATTTTCTAACCAGAGCTATATTTGACCTCTTACATTTTTCCCCATCAGGATTCTCGTGAATTCTCACCAGGGTGGGTGGAAAGAGGCATGTTCCCCCAGCAGACAGTTTGTGTGTGCCAGCAGCCGGGGAAACTTCTATTCCTTGGAAAGTTGGTCCCAGTGCACTAAGACTGAGTGGCCAGCCCCGGGCAGAGTTTCCCTGACTGTGGGCTACAATCCCCCCAGGGCCGCAAAAAAGTTCAAAGGGGGCTCTGAAGTGTTAGAAAAAACAGTGCTGGTCAGCAGCTGCTGACTTTTTCCTGGCTGGAAGAGTGAGGCTGTGGTTTCACAAGATTAAGTCTTCAACACCAATTCTGGCTTCTGGTATTCCCTTTCCAGCCTTTTCCTACTGCTTGTTTCATCTTCCCTCCTGCAGTGCACGGGCCCCTCGGTTCTCCTGGAGTATTGGTTTGTGGCTCTGCTGCGAAACGGATCAGGAATTTGATCCAATTTGGAGGAAGACACATAAAAAACTAAGTGTTTCTCTGCCAGGCTATTTTTGAGCTGGACTTATTCCCTGCTCCAGTTCATTGCACAGATGCATCCATGGCTGTACTGGTGGAGCAGAGGGAGTGGTGTGGTGCAACCCCGGAGCGAGGGACGAGGAGCAGGAACACAGTGCTGGAGGGCCGTGCTGGCAAAACCACAGCCACCAGGGAAATTTAATTACTGGTGGCAAGAGGTTATGCTCTCTAGAGATCAGGGAATTGCTTCTCACAGCCTTAATTGCTGGCAGCAGCTCAGCTCCTCCAGAGAAGGGGAGCGAGCATTTATCCCTAAAGCCAAAATTGCAGCTGAGTCCTGCTCTCCTTCTGCCTGTGGGGCACGAATGGCTGCTGGCTCAGGGGGCTTCAGAAAGGGGCCAGCTTCCCCACATGTTTGACAACACAGGCCTTGGAATCCCAATGGAATTTTTCTCCCTGGGTGCTCATGACAGGTCCAGCCCAGCCTGAAGGAGAACAGGCTGAAGCAGAAGTTGGCTGATCTCAGGAGGACATCGCTTCTCCCACGGAGTCACGCCCTGGTGTCACTCACCGCTGACTTTTAATAACTTCATGTTGGTGCGCACAGAGCGAAACTTTGGTTCAGGGAAGCCACTCCACAGTCAACCCCAGCTGATGCTGGTCTTAAGAGTTTCAGCAAGAAAGGGTTGGTCTGAATTGCCAAAAGGTATTTTAATTAACCTCAAGACATTGTTACAACTGAGCTGAGCTTCGTGAAAACAGAGCTGGAGTTCTTAGAGTGTAGTCTTCTCTTGCAGAGCTTTAGGAGTCAGAGAAGATGTGACAAAAGAAAGCAGATGTTACATGGTCCCACTCAACTTGCATCATGGGCAGAATAATTCGTTCTCGAGGTGAACCTGGCTTCTTTTGTACTCATGGAAAAAAACCCCAGAAATATTGTTTGAGTGGGAGGAACAAGTTAGACATCACCTGTGAGTGCCACTGTTGTATTTTTGCTGTTGAGTTCTAGCACGTTTTAGATGATGGCAGATAGTCAAGATTCGTTTCACTGTGATAATGAGGGAAACAAGAAATGGTTCAGCCCATCAGACAAAGGGCTGCATTCTGAAAATATCAAAGCTACCTAGGAACCTTCCTGAAATCAATTAGATTTATTGCCTAAGTCTGCTAAGTTCATACATTCCTAATATATGTGTAAATCCCTTTGGAAAAATAGAATTTAGACTCCCACATCATTTATATGCCTTTGATAATTTACCAGGAGCCGTTTATAGACCAGAGCTGAAAGCCCAAGACTCTGAGCATCACACTGGTTTTAAATTGAGAAGATGTTGTATGAAATCCAAACATCAGCTTTATCACCCACGTGCAGCCAGAATGAAGATAAAGAGCTGTCTCCAAGGAGTGGTGACTCTGCCCTGCTGCCTGGTTCAGAGGCTGTGCAAGAGCACAGTTCCATTCCATGTGGAACCTTTTGCCTGTGGAAAAGCCCTGTTTCTGCCTTGTGCCCAGGTCAGGAACCCCTCACACTGGTTTCGTCCCAAAGCCTGTGATCTCTGCAAGTGTAGGTGACAAGAAATAACAGTAATAATAGAGAAAATTAAAAAAAAAAAAATCAAAAATTTGCAAAGTTGGAAAAACCTGATTTGGATTCCAGTTTCTGAAAAACAGCTCATAAAATTTACAGAGCTTAAACCCAAGGCGGGGGGTTAAAATTTAGGTTCACAAACCACACTATTATTACGTGTGATGCCTCTGACCCTGCCCACACAGACACACACACAGAGCTCAGGGGACAGCCTGTAGCCTCCACCATTAATCACTCTGACTTCACAAAAACCATGGCTGTGACCAGAACATGTCAACAACATGGGCCACATCATTTAAGTGATGCTGATGTTGTTTTCCTCCCCTTTTAACAAAATAATAAACACTTATTTGCCGTAGGAATTGGAAACAATTTATGAATGGCGTGAACTTTGTAAGACCTTATCCCATAGAGGGGCTGTGGTGTATTTTTGTTTGAATTAATCTAGTACAGCCACCCCCAGACAGGCAAATTTCATGAATCAGACTGTCTAGAATAAGGGGGTTGACTTACCAATTCAATATTTGGAAAAAAAAATAAAATAATGGATGTTGAGTTTTCTCTCATTTCAGAGCCTTTCAGTGAATGTGGACCAGCATGACAATGTTTTTTATGGCAACGCTGAGGCTAAATAGTTTCCTTTCAATGGCAAATGAAAGCTGAGATTCTTAGAAAATCTTGTATTTTATATGTACTTGTTTGTTTTTTTTTTTTTTATTGTCATGCTATCTACACGTGGAGAAGGAAATATCTGTGTTAGCAGCTGCACATAGAGAGCGTTCCTGTCCCTTAACAGGTTCCAAGTTAAGCACTAGCTGAGCAATGTTTATACATAAACAAAAGAAGCTGTTTCAAGCAATCAGTGTTAGATGAAGTTACAGTTCCTTTCTCACAGGGTTATTTGTGAGCATTTTATCTGAGGAAGAGTTGAAGAAAGATAATGGAGTGACTTTACAGATGTTTATGGGGAAAACATAGAGAGAAAAGTGCTTCTTTGTGTGTTTTCCTTACTGGAGAGGGGCAGCAGCATCCCTGAACAACAGGGGAGGAAGCTGAATTGTAGCAGAGCTCAGAGGGTGAGATTTGGCTGCACGAGTTGCTGGGCCACCTTGTCAAGACTGTGCTTTTGCCAAGAAGGGTTGGACCAGGTGTGATTAAATATTCAACTAAGAGAGTCCTTTTGCATCCCAGCAGCACAGCCCGTGCATGGGGCATACGAATCCCATCCTCTGGGGAGGACACAAAGGATGCAAAAAGATCTTCTACACGCAGCCCAAGCAGTGGAGTTGCTCAGACACAGGATGTCCACTGATGTTTCTTTAGAGTGATGCAGAGCTCTGGTCTTGCCCACCCAGTCTGGCTGCTGCTACGAAAAGAAAAAGAAAAAAGAAGAGACATAGCACAAGCAGAAGGAGCCCAAACTATGTGACAGGCAGTGCCTTGCTGACAGATATTATGTGGGATGCATTGTTTTCCAAGTTCCTTCACCTCACCTCAAAGAATTATGTTTATTTTATGGATCACAAACGAGACATTTTTTTCCTGACTGTCAACCTTGGGCACATTCTTTGGTGCCTCCTTCACACAGGCTGAGCAGGAGCCTTAGCTGTTAGTGATCTGAGCTCTCCTAATTTACACATACCAGTGACTTAAAATTCCTGTGTACAACTCTTACTGTACCGTATTCCAGTGCACTGGGGGCAAACAATCCCATTGTCTCCCATATGTTTCAAACAACAAACATAAAACAGGTGATTAAACTCCATAAACAAACAGGGTTTTCCCAGCAACAAATCAACACCTCTCCTCGTCTGGTATTTGTGGAATTTGATAAGCCACCCACTTTGCTCCCTCCCCATTCTTGTTATGTCTGTCCTCAGCCTTCTTCATCTTTTATCCCCACCCTGCTTCACCCAGTCTCCAAAGGCAGGCATTCATTGTTAATTAACTGCTGAAAACAGTGCAAGCATCTTGGTTCATGGGATTGAGGTGGGAATGGAGCTTTAGGTCTGAGTTTAAACTGTTTTGAAAGGCCTAAAAGGCATATTTTCTCACTCAGGAGGAGTGAGGGAGGCAGGAAGGAGTAACAGAGAAGAGAGGGAGAGTTAGGGAATGTAACTGGAAAACCTCAAACCAGTAAATTGAGACACATGTCTTAATCAGTTTGAATGATAGGGGTTTTTGAAAAATCAAAGGTTCTGGTGTTTCTGGTACTTATGTGCTCCCAGATGTAAATACTTGCCTTGTATAATGTTTCTGGGCCAGAGGCTGGTCTCAGTCAGAGTGGTGTAAATCTGGAATGATTCAGGATTAGTAAACACTGCCTTAATGCAGGAATTATGATGGCATAACAGATTAGCTGTCTCCTATTGTGCTGGTTTTACCAAGAGCACTTAAAATTGCAAGAATGATGAAAATGGAGAAATTGTTAAAAGCTGCTGCCCGTTCATTTTCAGTCAACATTTGCTAAATATCTTGCCTGGAACCTTTAGCAGTGGATGGATAAATTGCTGTATTCCTTCCACACACAGAAGTTTCCATCTGCATGTGCTGTCTTATCTCACAGATTGTGTTTTCTTTTATTGACAAAATGAACATTAATAAGTGTTCAGATTCCATCTCTACATGTAATAAGCTGAGTACTGGATAATTGAAATGCTACCCCGATCTGATTACTCCTGTTAAATATTCTCTATCCAGTGGGAAGGCTCAGAGTCTGACTTGAGGTCATCCTCACTAATTTTAGATGCTCCTTTTGGTAAGAAACATTCTTGAGACTTGAGGGGCTGATATTTCTGTTCTGGATGTTGAGGTTGTAGCTGCATGCACAGTAACAGCAGTGGTTCAATATTCCCATTGTATTCTGCCTAATTAGAACATGATCTGTAGTTGTCCCCAGAAATCCACACAAAATTCAGCTTATTTAGGTCTAATGTAACATTAATAACTCTTCCATGGAGTATCCTGCAGTGTTGCAAATACATTTAGCCTCTGTTGATCAGAAGTGAAAGCATTTCATTCCATAAAGAAATTAGGAGCTCTACTGCTGTCAAATTCAGCAGTTAAATGAAGCAGAAACTTAGTTCAAAGGCCAACTCCTGGAAGCATTTTCCTTTGCAACATTTCAAGAAGCAATGCTTCCCTTTTGGGATTGTCCAGGAGAACATGCCTATAAACTAAATGCCATGCTTTCTTAACAATGACAAATATTTCATGTCTAGGAAAAAAATCTGGTGTATGAATTCAGCAACACAAAAGCTGAAAATTTGTTCAAAGGGTTTTTTGCTGCACTGTGTCCTGGGGGAGGGTTCAGACTCGGGAAGTCCAAATCTCTGCAGAAGTGACATCCACATGATGAAATGAGGGATTCTCCTCCTGTTCTCTCCCTGAGGCCAGGCATGTCAGTCCTACAAACTCCTGCATACAGCAAAGAAATAAGACTCAGAGGGACAGGAGCAGGGTGCCCAGAGAAGCTGTGGCTGCCCCATCCCTGGAGGTGTTCAAAGCCAGGTTGGACGGGGCTTGGAGTGACCTGGGATAGTGGAAGGAGTTGGAACTAGATTATCCTTAAAGTCCCTCT
>NW_008237903.1:1383393-1385421 GCF_000691975.1 Corvus brachyrhynchos | reverse complement strand
TTTACCTTAAGGGCCCGTCCCAGCACGAACCACTCCATGATTCCCTGAGAGCAGCTCGCAGAGGCCTCAGGCCTCTGCCCACTGCTGCTGCGGGACACGATCCGTTCCCAAGGCAGCATCATTTCCCCCAAACCGTATTTCTCTGCCGCCTGCTTTTCCTTTTCCCCTCCAGCTTCCTCCTTCTCTGATGTAGGTATGGGGCAGATACCCGCGAGGAGCCAGGCGCTGCTGGAATTGCAAACAACAATCGCCAGCAGGGCAGTGAGAGGGGGAAGGAGAGGGATTTCTGGCTCCTGCCTCCCGGGAGCCTCGGGTGCTCTGCGAGCCTCCTTTAGATGTGCTAATGAGCAGCGAGATGCTGAACTCGAAGCACCCAGATTTAAATATTTTGACCCACGAGCGCAGATGCAGCAGATACTCGGAGGGCTTTATCTGGGAGTCTTTTCTCAGGTGAGCAGCAGCAGCTCCGTGCCCTGGAGGGGCCGTGCGGTTGCTCTGCCCACGGCTGCTCTCAGGTCCCGGCGCTTTTCCCGTCTGCGAGGGAGCCGGGGCTTATCGGCAGCAGCATCTGAAACGTCCCTCGGTTCTACCGGCATCTTTTCGCCAATCACGAGGGTGTTTTTAATCACTCTGAACAGGAAATAGCATGCTGCATTTAAATACTGTATATAATTATCATGGGAAATATAATTAGGAAGCGTAATTAAATGGGCTTGACTGCATATCAGGCTGTTTCTTGATTTTTCACTCAATCCAGCTGTTTCTCACAGGCTCTTTACTTTGAATAGTGGTGGTCTGTGACAGAACCTCTGCACAGAATGGAGGAAGAATTACTTCTTTAAAGGCCGTTCATTTAATCTAACTAGGCCAATTTCTTTAAATGCAATCATGACATTTTCCAGCACAACCTCCTTTACTTATTAATTCAGACGCTTCCTTTTGGAACGTCTAGATCCATCCAAAATATTCCAATTTGAAGGCTATATAAAACCCCAAGCATACAAAGTCCCTGGTGGCATGGGCCGGCTGTTTATTATGTCTTTGTTTAATGTGTTGCACAACGTGGGCCTGATTCTTGATTGGATTTTCTTAAGGGCTACCAGTATGTACAAAGAAATGAGGATGATAAAACAAGAGTGGTCCCTTACTGAGTACAATGCTGGTTTATGATGATTCTTTTTCTTCCTGCTCAGAAAGGAAAAAGGGAAGAATTCTGAATTACTGGAGAAAATATTCTGTCTTCCCTCCAATAAAGCCATAATACTGCAAGAGGGGGAAATGCTGGGAAGGATATGTTGAGAAAATTAGTGTAATTACACTAAAAAATGGCCATTTTACCAGTGGACAAAAATCTTTGGATTGAGTCATGTAGGTGGCTGGAGAAGAGTTTGCTGCCAGTGAAAGAGGCAAATCCATGCTCTCCCCTTCCAGAGCAGGACACAGCACTCAGGCCAGGCCTGGTGCTCCTATGACCCCTTAGCAAGCTGATTCAGCTCCCTGTGCCAGCAAATACCTAAACATCTTCTTTTAATTATGTTTTTTTCCCCCTGTGGTGCCTGAGAGAGCTGAATGAGCTCCCAAAGGGATCAGATGAGCACTGGTGTCAGCGACAGGGGCACACAGGTCCATCCATGCTGGGCTGGGGGGACACCCCGCTCCCTTTTGGCAGGAGCAGGCGCCTCGATGGGCCCAGCAGTCTCATCTGACTCTGCTTATCACTGCAGTCATGTGGTGGAGGGAAAGGCTATCTGGAGATCGTGGTATGGCATCTCCACAGCCAGGAATGTTTGAGATGTTCCCATCCCACCAGCAGGCTTTGTTGAGTGACACTAATTCTTAAAGCAAAAGAAAACCCATTGCTTGGGGTTTTCTGCTTAGGGACAGTTTTCCTTGGACCGTGCTCATAGGCCTTTCTGGACGTGTAGGATTTCATTACATGGGCATGAGCAGTGGCAGAAAATGCTTTTTAAAATTCTCAAAAGCCCTGCTCCCTGCAGGAACCAGCTGTGTCCTTTTTCCAGGGAAAGA
>NW_008237903.1:1380603-1383275 GCF_000691975.1 Corvus brachyrhynchos | reverse complement strand
GTTAAAGCAGCAAACAGATTCCTCGTGGTCACTGGAAGAGCCAGGGCTCCATGTTTGTAAATCTTCCCCAAACCAACAGGCTGTGCAATATTCTCTGAGCTTTAACAAATATTAAATACTTTATGTCCTACTGAATGTAACATTAAAAAAATTGAAGAATCTGTGGCTGACATAATTACTTCATGCCAAAAATGCCTAAAGCTAATTTCCAAGGCGGTAGAAAAGTAGAAGTTTAATTTATAGGCACAGTGAAAGGATTTTGCTATCTTATTTCTTCATGACAAAAGCTACAAATTCTTTTTCATTCCAAATGTAACGAATTGACTTAAACACAAGCAGTAAAATCAATACAAAGTTTCTCCTGATTCAGAGATGTCAGAGCTTTCCCAAAGTGTGACTCAAGGCAGCATTTCCTGCAGTCCAGAGAGAGAAGCTGGCTGTGCACTTTACAGATAATTAGCTGAAGAGGACACGGCTGATGCTGAGAATTGTATTCCCTTCCAACCAGAGATGCCTGGCTGACCCCAGAACCACACAGCAGCAAATGGGAGTCAAGAGAGTTAGGGGCCCTCTAATTTGCCCAGTGTCCAAAATGCCAAACCCCAAATTCCACGGTTTCTTCCCTAAGCACACAGTAGAACTAGTCAAAACAGCTATAAATACATTTCCCCTGTATCTGCACATTCCATAAATAGTACAAATATAATTTTATGGCACTAACAGAGACTGGAACAGTGGGATTATCTGCTTGAATTCAGATACTTGTATGGTTTAACTTCTGCCATTAGAGTTTGAACTCTGAAAAGATTATGGGTATAAATCCATTTTCGCTTTTATAACACAGCCATGTGCAACAGGGTGCTTGCTTGTTTCATGAACAGGCAGCAACAAAACCTTTCAAGAGCAGGGATCATCCTGCTTGCCCTGAAACCAAGTAATGATGTTGTCCCTGACTTTGTGGAAAGGGTGACAGCATCCTCTTTTATATACTTCTAAAACTACTTTCTCTCTGATTTTTGTTGTATTTTCTTTATTTCTTGAGAAATAATTCCGTAATATATATCTTTTTGTGTTTACTGCTTTGTAAGGAGTTGTACCAGGTTAGGTCTTTTCGGGTTCTGAGAAACCAGAGAAATGAATTTTGCTTGAGATGGTGTCCTTCGAGGTTGCAGAGCGAGGAGGAGATGCCAGAGTTGCCAGACCTTCCTGAAGGAATAAAGGGAAGACAATCACAGCAGAGGGAACAGCAGATCTTTCATTCCCTTGGAGGCATCCTGGTGATCTCAGTGCCTTCCGAGGAGGAGCGCCAGCACATTTCAGCGACCAAAGAGAGTCAGAGCAAGAGTCCAGCCATTCACTGTCCCAGGTGACTCCAGGATATCGGCTTGTGGAGGAGAAGGACGCTGGATGGATGTGGAATAGCTTGTCCACTGTGGCCATACGTTTTGTTTTATGTTCGAGTGAGGTATGCGTAGCACACTTGGCCAGCATCCATCCTTCCCACTTGTTGATTATCCTCTGAAGTCATCAGTCACTTTTCTGCTCCCTTCAGTAGGAGCTGGATGGAGTTTTCCCTGGCAGTTTCTAGCAACCATTTTATCTATCTTCTGTCAGCGCTTAGTTAGTGCTAAATTGGAGTTAAATAGGCAAAGACAAAATCTGCCCTGTAAGAGAAACTCTGTGTTTTCAGCAACTTTGTGATTAAGATGCTGAGGCTGGGGTTGGTTTTGTGTGCAAGGGCTGGGATTGAAGTCATCCATTTCTGAGCTGGTTCAAAGTTCCTTGGTGTCAGTGGCAAAGGTGGTACAAAGATGGAAAGAAATAACACTTGTGTAGGGGGTAAAAACAATACTATTTTTTTTTCTCCTTGTTAAAAAAGGCAAAAATACAGAAAATATTTTGTGGAGTAATAAAAATGCACCCTATTATAATCCATCAGTACTTTTTATGGCATAAAATTATTTCATGAGATACTGCCAGAGCTAAACCAGCACAAAACTTTAAAAGAAAAAGGAGTGTAGTATTATTATTTTTGTTATTGTTATTATTAATATAATGTATTGATTTAAAAATGTATCGTAGTTATTTCAAATTACAGTAATTATTGCTTTAAATAATCGAGTTCATTTTCATTTCATCGTGTGTTTGAGGGAAGTAACAATACATATTTGTAAGAAAAAACCATCTAATATGGGAACAGGTATCCCTAGAACCCCTTAAAGCAATGTTCCCTGTTTTCCATGTGTCTGTTCCTCATTTCTGTTCATAAAAGTGGTCATCTTAGGGGAATGATAAAAAATTATCACGCAATCAGACATTCTTACAGTCCAAATCTTGCAGTGACGGAGCCAGTGGATTTTGGGCTTTTCCCACTCGAGTGGTTTTTTTTTTGCCACTGAAGAAGTTTTTTTGTCTCTATGGTGTGTGTGGTGACACCACGCTCTCCGTGCTGGCACGACAAACCTCTCGCTGCCCGGACCACAGGCAAGGTTTTGGCGTATTTCTTACCCAAAGGACAGGGACAAATAGACTGGGAGGGTGGGACCCGGCATTTTCAATGCTGGAACGTGGATTTCAGCGCCGTGGCCGCACCCTCCCTGCGAACTGGAGGGAAGCAGGGAGGGATGGTGCTCCCGCGGGGGGCCATCCGTGCTCCTGGGGTGCATGGGACA
>NW_008237903.1:1374140-1380484 GCF_000691975.1 Corvus brachyrhynchos | reverse complement strand
TGCCCGCCGCCCAGGGGTTTCATTTCCCGACATTTATTCCCCGCGTCCCGAGCCCGGCATCAGGGCAGCCGCCCCCGCCCCGCATCCCAGAGCCGCGCTCGCACCGCCGGGGCCCGGGAAACAGCGAGGGATTGGGCGCAGGGAAGGACGGGCGAGGCCGGGCGGGACAGCGACGGCACGGGAGAGAGACAGCACGGGACAAGGATGGGACAGCGGTGGGATGGGACCGGGGCGGGATGGGACAGGGATAGGACGGGACAAGGATGGGACAGCGGTGGGATGGGACAGGGATAGGACGGGACAAGGATGGGACCGGGGCGGGATGGGACAGGGATAGGACGGGACAAGGATGGGACAGCGGTGGGATGGGACCGGGGCGGGATGGGACAGGGATAGGACGGGACAAGGATGGGACAGCGGTGGGATGGGACCGGGGCGGGATGGGACAGGGATAGGACGGGACAAGGATGGGACAGCGGTGGGATGGGACCGGGGCGGTGGGGTGCGTTCGGCTTGTCTCGTCCCGTCTCGGCCCTTCTCGGCCCGGGTGGGCTCGCCCCGGCTCGGCTCAGCTCAGCCCAGCTGAACGCAACCAGGGGCTCCCGAGCAGCGTGAATCCTGCGGAGCCGCCCGTTAGTGCGGCTGGAAGCGGAGCTCTGGCCTTTCCCAGCCATGAAGTCATTCCCTGGTGCTGATTGAAATCATCTGTTTTCAGTTCTCTGACAAATTAATTGAACTTTCCTCTGACTCAGGGGCCTTCTGACTTTTGAAGCAGATTTTGTCTACACGCCGTCTCCCAGACGAACACAATTTAATTTTCTAGGCTTTAAAGGAACTTTATGTTTCCAGAAAGGCAATGAAAGAGGCATTTGTTCGGCGATAGCGTTGCTACTTCTACAAATATGGCACAAGAATAGAAGCCTATAAAATGTTGATTTTACTGCCGCTGATAACCAGCTCCAAAACGTGTTAGATCCTGAGATGCACAGGACTGATAACACGGCAGGCCAGGAGTTGCTTTCTTTCAAGTACACTGAAAGAATGCTCCTTAAATAACTGCGAGGGCTCTCGCAGGGCAGAGCTGGGACAGCACCGAGCCTGTGCCCGTGTTCTGTGCTGATCAAATAACTACTGATAAAGTAGTTCCAGTTCAATTTCATTTCGTTTGGCTAAGCAGGAGCTGCAAAGTTCAGCTGGAGTCCAAATCCCCGCTGCCCCCAAGCCCTGAGTCCAGGTTTATGATCCAGGCTCCCCAGTGGGATGGGTTGTTCCACCACTCGTTCCATCTACCCTGGCGAACATTTAAAACTCACCTTTCGAACATAATGAGACAAAGTCTGCTTTCGGGTACCTGAGTGTTGCTGCCTGTGCTCCTCATCTGGGCATATCCAGTGTTTGCAGTGGCTCAGGGCAGTCATGGCAAGGCCATGCTGGGCTTGGGGGCTGATGGAGGAGCACTGAGGGGTCAGACTGCCATCTACTCTGCATTTTTCAGTGATACCGGTCGATTTTCGCTGTTATAAAAGCACCAGAGCACATAATTAACTTGGTGGGCTTCTGCTCTCATTTACTGGGGTAGATTTGAGCATGTCCTTTGTTGAAAACGGAATGAAGAAACTCTGCTGTTTTTCTTGGCCCGTCCGAATTCTTGCTTCATTTTTGCCCTCACTCCCCCTCCACTCTAAAATCCAAATGATTTGTAAATATTAATTAATTAATTAATCTCTGAAATAATCCCGGGAAATAAGGCTATTATTTGTGGTTCTTCATATAGATTAAAAAAAAAAAAGTGATATTTGAAAGAATTTTATGAGGCTATCAGGAATCCAGTCCAAATTTTGTTCCATGTTTCAGCTGTGGTGGCCAGGACCTCAACCAGCTCTAACTGACTCAGAACTTTCATCATGGGCTGACCCTCACACCATTCCTAGTTCTTCACCATCTAATTTGCACTTGCTACTTTGGAAAGTCTTCCCTAGAGCACTGAGCTAATTGAAAAATCTGTGTTCCACTGAAGTGCTCGAAAGGAATTAAAACATCGATACTAAAATCATAACAATAGGTGCCTGACATTTCAGCACAAAACCTCAGACTCAAACATTCCTGAATGCCAGAGAAATATGCAAGTGAATCCAGACTGTTTCAGGCTTTTTGAGGAATATCATGGAAAGGGATGGCGATATTCATCTGGGCCACCTATCCCTATCCAATATTTTCATTTTATGTACACTGGATGCATGCAACCCAGATCTGTATTTTTGCTTTCATTCAATTGTGGCAAATTCCAGGCGAAGGAGATTTTGTGTCTTTTTTACTCAAATTTCCCACTGACTTTAAAATTCTCCTGGCAGGCTCTTACAGTTTTACTTGACTGAGAAGGAAGCACAAAGGCTGTCAAGTTGAGGAGTCATTCTTATGCCCTGGGTGAAAGCTGCTGCTGCTGCATGATCTCAAAGGTTTAAACAGGCATCTTTACAGTGTTTTGTGGCAATACCTAGTTCTGAAGTGTGTGAAAGGACATTGAAATGTTCTCAGTGATCCTGATGATTCCAACCAGCACATTCTGTGATTCTGAGTAGAGGGGTCTTGCTTGTGTGTCTACAATAACCTGTTAGTCCTTCATGAGATTCCATCTGCTGATGTTTAAACTTTCAGCTAAGTTCCCAGTTTTGCCTGTTTTTCAAAGTATTTACATGTTATGCAACCGTACAACATAAATGTGTAGTTTAGTGTCCCAGCTTTTAACGCGGTGGGAAGTACAGGTGTGTGATAAATGTACACACAGCCACTAGACATGACCCAAATACCACCCAACAGCGTCAACGCAGAACAGGATGTGAAAAAAAAAGGGAAAAGCAGTGAAGCTGCCTCCAAACCATCTTCTTCCTTGGCACAGAAATCCATGCTGGGCGACTCCAGGGAAGCACAACTGGGAATGGAGCCACGCCCTCTGAAGGGTGCAGCAAAGGCCTTGATGATAGCCAAGGTATTTTACAACAATAATTACTTTGAACTGTGAGCTGTGCTTCGGGATATCTGTGCAGCTGGGAGGGAGTGAGGAGTGAGATAAGATTTTTGTAGCTTTAAAAGAAATGTTTTCTGTTGTGCTTGCACAGGTTGTCGGTGCAGAATCTGGTCCTGTTTTATGACAGAGGCCATGGAACCAGCTATTACAGGAGGTTTATTTCTTCCAACAGCATGTGCCTTTAGCTCTCTGGCACACCAGCAGAAAAACAGCCTCCTTGGGCCAAATCTGTCGTATCTTTATCATGATGGAATAGTCCCCTCAACTTCAGTGCAATTATTCACGAGTGAAACAAGTGTCCTAAGTCTCCTGCAAAAAAGGGAATTGAAAGTACCCATGATTATTCCTCATGACATTGGCGTTTCTGCAGCAAAAGTTCACTTTTCTGGTCTAAACTGAGCAAAGTGCTCTTAGGGTGACAGATAATTGGGGAAATGAACTCAGGGAATCTTTTTCTGGCTTTTAAATAATTTCTAGTCATTATTCTCCTTTTAATTTGGTTTATTTGCAAATGGAGCTTGTCCAGGAAGGCAAAGTGTTGATTAGCAGCCAACACTTATTTAATAATGGAACAAAATTAGTTTTGCAGTGAAGGAGAATTCACTTCAGGAAGAAACAGGAGTAACTTGTAAAGATTAAATCTACCAAACAGGAAATGGAATCAGTCCCGTGGGGTTTAGGTAGTCTGATTGCAATGCCAAGGGTGTAAATTGCTGAACAGCTTTTGCTGGCCTGAGCTGCTGTTGGCTTTCCCTTCCTCCTGACTGCTCCTAGGGGTTCCGCTGCTGCCTGAACCATTCCCCTCCCATCTGGATCAAGCCCCTGAGCTGCCTTCAGGGCAAACGTGGCTGGGGGAGAATTGCTAGCAGCTGCTTGCACTGCTTAGTCACCACTGCCACCAAGAACCACTGCCTGAGAGAGCTGCAAAATATTTGCAACGTGTATTTACAAACAATTGCTAGAGAGATTTTGTCTGCCCAAAGCATTTGTCAAACAATTTTGAGCAAGGAAGTAAATACAGATAAATAGATTTTCTTTTGACCAGGGAAAGTATATGGGCAGATTTTATATCATCTCATATGCCTAATCATGCTGCCGTAATATTAAATAAAAGCAATGTAACTGAGATGTAGCAGGATGGGGCTTTTTGGTTTTTTTTCTGCTTGGACCTATTCTGATGATGGATTATGTCAGTTAAACATTTTAGGAAACAGAAGCCGCTTCTCTGTAAGAACTCAGCAGCAGAACTCCCAGCTAAACCACAGGCAGTCCATGTTTGAATGGGTGCTGGTGCCAGCCTTGGGTGAATGACTTCTGAAAGCAGCACCACGTAAATGCATCTGAATAAAATAAGAGCGGACTGGAAGCAGTTCCTGAGACTTGAGTGAATGACCTTTCTTGCTGTTGTCGTTTCCAAATTTTTGGCAGACTCTCCCCTGACCACTATATTTCATTTCCGTGCACCCCTGTACTTCCCAATTCCGGTCAGGAGCAGAAGCAGAAGTAATAAAATACCGCAAGCAAAGCTATTCTTGTGATATTTCCGGTGCTACTAGATGCAGCACCAACAGGAAATCTCATGAGAAAGACTGTCCCTTCACAGTTTCCAGGCCCCACTTTGGAAACCCAAGTGATTTGGTGGAAATAAACAGTCAATAGGCATCCTCCAGCTTGGGTGAAGAAACCTCCTTCTCCCAGCGTTTCTGGTGCAGTCCCTTCCACTCCAAGGCCTCGTGACGATCGTAGGCACAGGGAAGACTGTGGCTGGCTCATAAGCGTCTGAACCTTCCTTTCTGTGCAGTTGTGTGAAATGAAGGGACCTGCACGCCTGCAGCATTCTCTCTTCCAAAAATGAGCTCTTGAGAGCTCACCGTGCCTCAGGACTGCAGCCTCGACCTCCGCACATGTCGTGCTTGCTGATGGTGATTTGCAGAAAGGAAGGTGTCCCCCTCCCACCTCAGCCTGCATGTGTGTGCTCCAGGAGGATTCCCAGTCTCCCAAGAGACTAAGGAGGTGGAGAGGGAAAAGAGCAGGGGGAAAAAAGGGACATTCAGGCGATTCTTCTCTTTCCTTTCCTGCTATAACCCCCACCCCTCGCTGCTTTGAGTGTTACACACCTTTATGCAGGAATGGGAAGGAGCTGTGCCTATTTTGCCGATATGCTATATTTTGTGTGATAATTCAAGCAGTTTGGCCGCATGCTTGGAATGCTTATTGCCATTTCCAAGTCCAAGAGTTGCCATCCAGTCCTCAGCCCACAGGAAGGGGACCTTTCCTTCGGCAGCGCAGCAGAGGAGGCCCACGGTGGTCACAGATCTCAGGGCTCCCCTGCAGTCGGGCAATGTTTTGCAGCAGCTCTGCTGCTCAGCCAGATGATGGACACACACACACATGCTGGCAGAGATGATGACTCAGATGTAAACCCTTCCTGGAGTGTCACTCTCGCTCTCTCTCTCCAGAACAAATGCCTTCCCTCTCGGTAACTGATACAACAGCCCTGGCCCTCCAGCTGCAATGCCAGATTGCATTTGCAGTGTCACTTTGGTTGCTAAAAAATCCTCATCACAGTCATCTGCTTCAGCACCCAGCCTCCAGCCCAACGGAGTGTGGGCCTCTTTGTTTTCCTCACGTGCAGCCGGGATGCAGGTCTCCAGTGATGCTTGGTACTCAGGGCTTTTGGGGATGGAATGCAACCGCTTAAAACTGTTTGGTTTGCCACTTTTGCATTTGCTACACAAGGCTCTGCTAGTACAAACGGGCCTGTTTATAATATTCATCAGACAGTGGAAGAAATTCCTCTGATGTCTGCATAATGCAACGAGCAGACTCCTTGATTATTAACATACCGGTTGTGTACTCTTATTTCAGATGTTAGCTCAACGCTGGGGAGAGAGACCTGGGGGAATAAAAAATGCAAGACACATGACATGCTTGGGATTTGGTCAGCGAAACTGGAAAAAATATTTACACGGTTAGGTCGTGTTTTTTATGTAATTCTTTCCTTTTATGTAATATTTGGAGAAGCCGCTGAATTTTCGGTTCTTACCCAAATGAAGCCACACCTCTGAGCACCGGAGCAATCACTGCAGGAGAGGGAGTGGGAGAAACACATCCCCATCCCTTCTTAATCCTCTCATTGATGTGCTCATTAGTGTTGGCACGGGGATCGTCTGATGCATCTCGTCCCTCCCCCAGCACTTCCTTAAGCTCGGCATTTCCATAGGAACTTCCAGCCGGGGCCCGGGATGCTCCAGTGATCTTCCCGGCCCCTGTTTGTGGCTGGTGGGGGGACCCACCCCCCCCCCCCCCCCCGCTCTAC
>NW_008237903.1:1371564-1374065 GCF_000691975.1 Corvus brachyrhynchos | reverse complement strand
CTGCTGGATGCACCAACCCCTCTCACCACCTGTGTCTCACCAGACCTTCCCTGCCAGCCCTCAACCAATGCTGCAGAGGAAGGAATCCTGCGATGCTTGTTTGTGCATGAAAATACCTCTTGGAATAGAAAAGTCACAGCAGTCAAGGTGCTTAATGTTGTCTGACCAGCAATAACTTCGGTGGGCATCAGCCGCTGCAATCCTGTCACCGGTGTTTTACCCATTATTTGCAATACTCTAATTTATTAACGAAGCCTTTTTGATGCCTTAGTCATAGAAAGTACAGCAGATCTTTTATTTTTTTTTTTCTTCTTACTCAGTGTTTTCATCCCTTGGGTATTGTGTCTTCTCTTCATTTACTGTTTGTTATTTTGGTGGAGGAACTTTCACTTTTGGTTGGTTTCAGAGCCCACCCTGGATATGCCCTGGACGGGCTGAAGTACAGTAGATAGGACATTAACTCGCATTAATGTGGAAATTTAGAATCCAAATAAAACTTGTCCTGTTACCCAACAATGAGTCATTGTCCTTTTTCTCTTTTTAGCCAACAGCAGATTCAGAAGCTGAGACAGTTTCCTGCAGATAAGAGATAAATTGAAGGGAAACCTGGCAAAAAGATGATGGTCAAGCTGCAAGATATCATTTCCTCCAAAGCCCCTACATACTAATTAACCATTCCAAGCATATTTTCAACAGCATTTAGGGATTTCCTCATCAAAATAAACTTCCTCCCATGTTATCTTCATTTTTGACATCCGGTGTTATAGTCTGACATAAGAGTCAGGGTTAAAAATCCGTAATATTGGGCTGTGTGTATATTTATGCACAAGGGCGCGCACACTCACACACACACATACACACGATTGAAGCTGTGCCAGTATTACTCTGGAATTTTAATGCCTGATCCAAAGTCCTCTGTAGTCAGCAAGAGATTTTCTGTTCACTTCAGTAGTAGCAGGATCGAGCCCCTGTCCTTCCGCATCCAGATTTTTTCATTTATGCCTTATGACTTGTTTATAACAAACTACAGATGGGCTTGAGTCATAAAGTTCGGGGTATTCGGTTTGGAGGCTTTGCTTTGGGCCCATCCCTTTAATGTACTGCTTATTCCAGACCTGCCTTTTAAAGAGGAAAATATTGTCAGAATGAAAGTGTATGTGCAATAAACAAACTTCTCATTTCCTTCCCCTTAAGTTTGTTTTTTTCCCCCCCTTTTGAAGCTGATTTCTTAACCGGACAATTAGTTTTAGGGCTGCAGTTGAATGCAAACTTGTCATACCTGATTTGCAGTCCTTTCTGTTTCAAGTGCTATCAATTATTTTCTAACTAGATGCTCCTGTGGGATCAGCTGTCACTAGGAGCAAATTTGAACACAATGGGTTGCTTCCTATTTCCAAAAGAATCTGAAGATTGTCAAAGCTTGACAGGCAGCTCCAGTTTTAAGATGAAACAGATAAGTTAGGTTTCCCTGGTAGGAGCTTTTGAACACAAGCAGATAAAGGAAGTATTGTTTCCAAAGAGGGGATGCCATTTATAGTGCAAATTCACCCTTATTAAGAACAAACTGCTGTTGCTTTAAACACACAGTCAAATGCATTTGCACTGCAGAGGTAATAAAACGCTTAGAGTCTCTTCAAATATTTCTGCAGATCCTGCACTTACAAATTCGGCTTTCATACTTCTTTTTTTTTTTTTAAATGAGGGACTGAGTAAACCATTTAAAAGATCAGTAGATGGTATAATGTCTCTGTTGTGTAGATCAAATACGTGAGGTGTTGATTTTATAACTGGATTAATCGACAGTCAGCTAGAAGTTAAGTTTGTGTCACCTTGTTTTTGAAGATGCTTCATACATTGTGTGCCCTGGTAATTACTTGTGCGTGTTGCACATGGAGTTCAATTGCACGTTATTTCAGGCATGTCACAAGTGAGAAGTGCCTCAACTTTTAGGTCTGAGACAGCAGTAGCTTTATTTTGTGTGATGCCAGGGTGTAGTGATGCCACCTTCGTGCAAAGAAATGTGAGAGTGTCACTGAATGTGCACTTAAGGAATAAAAAAAAAATATTTTGGGAGTTGACACTGGATCAATGATCCCAAGGTCTGAAGTGTTGCAGTTGTCCACAGAGGAGACTCACTGTGTGTACTGGGAAGACTCATGGCTTAATTCAGGAGGAAAAATTGTCCTTCGAGTCCTTTTCCGTTCGCAAAGCCATTTGGGGTGCCAACAAAGATACCATCTAACGCCAGGTTGTGGTTGGTCTGTTGTGTGTCCTCACTATGAGCACAAGGCAAACCCTGAGTCATTCAGGTGGCTGAACAAATGCCCAGTGACCTCAGGAATTAGTCACATCTGCCACATCTGCTTTTGTTACAAGTGTCTTGCTGAATGGAAGACTTGCTGCAGTGCAGGAGGTCCTGAGCTCCCTGTGTGAAAGCTGGCTGAAAGAGAATTCTTCCTCCCTCAATAATCTGATCCCATCATAACAGGAAACATGAAAGA
>NW_008237903.1:1368284-1371554 GCF_000691975.1 Corvus brachyrhynchos | reverse complement strand
ATGTGTAGTCGGTGGGGTATTTTGAACTTTCTCGTCTTGGAAATTTTCAGTGAAAACCGACCTTGAGGATGATAAAATTTCATTCAGAACCACTAGAGTTGGGGAAACACCCAAGGAATGGTAAATATTCTCAGACAGGGCAGTACTGTACAACCTGAACATAGCTGCTCCCCTGCTGGTGGATTTTACCCAGAACAGATGAAAAGGAGGAATTTTGGCCACGAGGGCAATTCATGCAGTCTACCAATGGGGAAAAGCAATGTTATTTCCACTTGCAAAATCATAGGGCTTCATTGCCACACTTTCACAATCACCAAATTAGAATCAGGTGTTAATTAGCACTTGTGTTTGGCAAGCTCATTTTATTGAGAACATTTGCCTTGGTCAGACTTTTGATTATTTTGGCTCTGAAACCTGGTTTACATTGATTTAATTATTAGAATACCCTCTTCTAAGGCTTTCAAATGATGCAATTAAGGGCAAATACCACATCTCCTGCACAGCAACAGGGATCTGAATGGTTATGACAAAGCCAGGAGACAGCAATAAGTGCAATTTTTTACCTTTTAATGGGGTCTAATCCTGTAGGAGAGCATGTGCCACATATTTATATATATATATATATATAGCTTGTCCATTACTTTACCTGTACGTTGGAATTCTCACACATCTTTGTGTCATGCTAAATGAAAGTGTTTAAATGAAATGATGTTTCTAAATGAAAAATACAATGTATATTGTATGGGGACATGACAGTCCTTACTCAATTTATAATTCCAACCATTTACAGAAAAATCTCAGTGTTACAGTGGCATCCAGGGAGCAAATAGAGGCTGTGGCACAAATGTGATACAAATGTGTCAGCATCTACCAGAATTCCTGACCTATTCTCAAGATTTCTATTCAGAAATAAGTTATTTAGGTTATTTCCTTTTAGAAGCTTCTCATCTGCTTAGCCATAAATAGCTTGTCCATTACTTTACCTGTACGTTGGAATTCTCACACATCTTTGTGTCATGCTAAATGAAAGTGTTTTCTAAATGAAATGTTTCTAAATGAAAAATACAATGTATATTGTATGGGGACATGACAGTCCTTACTCAATTTATAATTCCAACCATTTACAGAAAAATCTCAGTGTTACAGTGGCATCCAGGGAGCAAATAGAGGCTGTGGCACAAATGTGATATAAATGTGTCAGCATCTACCAGAATTCCTGACCTATTCTCAAGATTTCTATTCAGAAATAAGTTATTTAGGTTATTTCCTTTTAGAAGCTTCTCATCTGCTTAGCCATGTGTCCTCTCCTGCTTTGCAGCAGTATTTCAGAGAACTTGTTTTCACTTTTTTGGCATTACTGTGCCTGTTTGGAACCATTTGCTAACAATTTGAAGCTGCTATCTTTTAATTAGCTTTTTTTAAACATTTCTAATTGTCAATATTAGGGTACAAAAGTAAACCAACAAGGCTTTATCTGCAATCAAAAAAGCTTCTGCTTGCTCGATGTGGTAGCAAGTAATAATTTGGTGTAGTCAAGTTTTTGCATAAGTTGAATCAAGCAGCAAATCATGGAGGAAAATCAGTGTTTTTACTTCCAGAATTCTGCTGGGTCATATATTGTTCATTGTTACATTTCACTGATGCTTTTGAGTCAGATGGGAAGGGCTTTTGTAACTTTTCCTCATCCTGAGTAGTACCTTACTGACCAGAGCTTTCAATAAACCCACTGGCAGCAGTGTCCCACCAGAGCTGAGGTGTCAGGATCCCACTCTGTCCTTGTTCATAATTCCATTCCCGTATGACCGAAGAAAAACACCCTGAGGAAAGGAAGCAATCTCTCTAAGGAAGGCTGAACCTTTTTTTTCCCCCTACTCCTTGAATAGCTGTACGATGGTGATTTTTATCAGATGAGTCATCTGCCAAGTTTAGAGAATCGGTGCTCATGCTGTGAATCCATTAGGGGTTTGTACTTCTCTCCATGACAATGAACTTGGAGGGAGTCATGAGGAGGCAGCTGCTTAGATCAAGTGGCAGTGTCTGTCCACTCCTCAGGCTGTAGCCAAAATCAACAGTGTGTCTTTACAGTTGATCTAGGGAATGCTGTTACAAATATGGGATGTTTGCACTAATGACTTAGTCAAATACATCTGGAGCCCTTTTCCCTGAAGAAATGAAACTGATGTAATAACACAACACAGTCTCCTTATTATGTAAATCATGAGGCAGAAGGCTGAGGACGTTATTTAAAGCAAACTGAGGGAAGCTGAAGATTTGCTCAAGTAATTTCCCGTTTTTACCCCATATGAGATCTTGCAGATGGCAGGAAGGACTAGAAAAAGCAGCAGCCTCCTGGCTTCCAAACATGAGACAGCTCTCGTCTCACAATGGGATTTTACACCACTGGAAACCTGGAGTTTTCCACAACAGAAGCATTTGGACACGTCGTAAGAAAATCAACCCAGACTTTACACATCCCGTGTATAGAAAATAAAGGAATAATGTAGGTTGTCACATGTGATGGGGTTTTTGGAGGCATGAATTTGTCTTAAAGACATACTCTGGTTTTGAGCCCAGGAAATCTCTCTAGCTTGCAAATAGAAATCTCCCTCTTTTTACACTAACTGTAACTTGGATGCAGTGAAGAAGTGGGAAAGAACCAACGAGAACATTTTCTGTAATTTTTGGCTAATCGTGCAGTATTCATCTTTACTTCACATAAAGCTCATGGCCAAGTTTTTTGCTTATTTTATTCAAGTTTTTTTTGAATCATGATGTGTTTTGGATCATTTTTCTTCAATGAGTTTTGTTTTTTCTGTGACATTCACAATGTATCATCTATAGATGAACGTAAAGCTTTATGGGTTGCTGCTTGTGGCTGAGGAAAAATGAACCTTGGTGCCATTTCCTTTCACCCTTAGCAAAGCCAGGCCAGTGCCCTGCCACAAAAAATAGCTTTACTTTTCTGGCACAACAGGGTTTTCCTAAATAGATAAAGCAGATCTCTACAAGACACAACATTTTTGAGGGCATGACTCAGACACAAAGTTCTCTGGGGAATGCACACCATGGCAGGGCTCCCCACCCTCTGCTTGGCTGTCAAGGTCCACCCTCTTACATTTCATTTTCTGCAAGAGGAAGAGATGTAGGAGGTCTCAGTGCATCACTGCTTGGTGCACTGCTGAAAGAGCTGAAATACCTCAGGCCTGAGTGCATGTAAAGGTTTACATAAATGAGAACAAAGAGGAGTTGCCTCAAGACAACTCATTATAG
>NW_008237903.1:1344956-1368145 GCF_000691975.1 Corvus brachyrhynchos | reverse complement strand
CCCTCCAAATTCTGATTTATTTTCATTCTTTCTAATTTTCTTTCTCCTCTTTGTGGACCTGGAACTTCCAATGCATGAAGGAAAATTGTTTAGATGAAAGAAAGCTATGGGGAGACATCAAGAATCACGACTATAAGCAGTAAAACGTAAGTAAGAGAAGGAGGAATTTTCATTCTTCACATAAAAAGCCTAGGATTTCATTTAGCTTCTCAAAACCAGCAAATCATCACATGTTCTCACTTTCACCACCCTGGCCCTAGTGATCTGCTTAGGGCTTGAGCTGCTTGCCCATATAAATTCATACAAATATCCATGTAGAGTACAGAGGCTCGAATATTACTGTGGTTGAAGGCTGTGAGATGTTTGTGTGTCTTGCACCTTCTAATCCCACAGCTTTCATTAATTCCAAGACCACATGAACGTTTTCTTCCTGCCTGTGTGAAGATTCACTTGCACAAACCTTATTGCTGTCAGAGTGTTTAAATCTTTTCACTTCCTATGAGCCAGATCTGCTGGGACAGTGTTTCCCCCAGTGTGGATCTTTATCCTTGAATGTTTGTGTGGATTGCAAAAAAAGCCCTTCTTCCCATGGGTGCAAAATCCTTCCTCTGCACTGATGAGATCTGGGTTCGAGCAAGAACTTATTATTTCTGAAATATGGAATGCATTTGCTCTTGGAACACATGTCCTTTTTATGCCCCCTGGTTCATGAGCTGGTTGCAAAGCTACAAATTTGCTATAAAATTCCTTTTAAGGTGCAGTGCTGCTAGAAATTTGTAGAATAATAGAGATCCTTTCATCCTTTGTATTTAAACATGCAATTTGCTTTAACGGGATCTGATCAGCCATTAAAACCCACTCTGTGTTTTACGTGTCTAACAAAAAACACACTTGCCCAAGTAAAATAGACTGCATGCAAGGCTACAATATAACTATTTCTATTTAACATATAACGAGGTCCTGCAGAGCTCCTTTTGTCCTGAGGGGGTTTAACAGCCCTGTCCCAACACCACCAGTGGAAGGCAAAGGAAGCCCTGTGGAAGGAAAGCTGCAGCACAGCACCATGCAGGTGTAAAGTGGGGTTTGGTGGTGTTTTGGGTTGGCAGCCCCAAAGAAGGGCTTTGACTCCCGCAGCAGGGATGCTCCATCACCTTTGTGTGGGATCTGTAATGTTGGGTGTCTCTGCTGTGGCACTGGGAAGGAAGAAGTTCGCAGAGTTCAAGGCTTGGCTGCAAGACTCGTGATAAATTTGGAGGTCGACTGTTTCCTGTTAAAGCTGACTGATTTGCCATAGAATTGCCTTTTTTTTTTTTTTCAATGAAGAAAATGCAGTTTCTTGTATTGTCCTGTTTGTTTTGCTTAGGCATGCAAAGTGTTGCTCGGTGGAAGGCATCAAGCAGGCATCAAGCACCAAGAGAGAATATCCTGGCTGTGGAAAGTCCAAAGGCCTTTCCACAGATAGCCTTTTGCTCAAAATCCCATCCAATTTGCTTTTCTCAAGATAATGTTTTGGTTCTTTTTCCTTCTGTCTCTGTGTCCAGCCTTTTTTTTTGTCCTTAATGCCCAATTGTTTTCTCTTGCTTTTTTTCCCCCCCAAACCCATAAAACTCAGCAACTACTAAATCTACTGAACTATCAGTCTGTAGGTATGCATTGGTGCTCCCATGGTTTCAGCTGTCAGATCCTGGGAAGTTATTTGCAGGAGAACCTCATGGACATTAGTGGGAAACCAAGAAATTAATTGCAAGAGATACTGCAAAGACTTTTCAGACTTTGCAACTAGGATCTGATAACTCCTTCAATATCAATATTTCTCCATGAATTTTGATTCCCTTTCATTCTAAAATGAAAGCGTCAAAATAGATTTTTATTTTGGAAATACAGAGATCAAAAAACCACAATTTTTAGTTTGAAGATTCTTCTGTGCATTGCATTTGTCCCATCAGAGCTGAAGGTGAAAATTTAAACAACTTATCAAAACTGGGAGCTGCATTTTGATAACATTTTCATCCTTTTAAGTAGCTAATGTGTTTTTTTGCTGGAGGCTTCATGCATTCTTTCAAGGAAAAGGAGAGTTTGATTATTTTTTTGTATTTGAAATATCTTGTGATCATGAGCACCCCAACCTTTCCTGTCAGTTCAGCCAGGACTGCAGCTCATTTAGTCACCACAATTTTTAACATAATAGTAAAAACCCCCAAACTCTTGTTTTTCACACGTATGTATGTTTAATGCTAAGGATTACATCTGTGTAACAAGTTTTAAGAGACTATTTTACCATGGTTGTCATGAAAACTAGCACATACCAGATTTGTCTTCTTGTTCTTTTTCAAAGCCCAAATCTTTTGGCTGACCAAATAATCCCAAGACCTCTAAAATATTCTGTGATCTTTCTAATTGGATACACTGATGTCTGCTGGAAAACAGATGTGATCAACTGCAGTCATCTGTGAGCTGAAAGAAAATACAGCATGTTTTTTTCAGGAAAACTTTATCAGTAACTCTACCTCCTTCCAAGGCATAGATGTAATCCATAAATAAAAGAGTTGCCATTTGATGAGAAGGAGGAAATTCTATCTTAGCCAATGACAGGGAAAGTGAAATGTGGTCACCCAGAGTTCCTGCAATTCAAAGCCAACTCATGCCCACTTTAATTATTATGATGTATGTTCCCGTTCAACTTTAATAGCCCTGCTTGTACGAGCAAAGGATCTCAATTGCCAGGGTCACATTTGGTTCACTTTTTTCCTCTCTAGTTTGGAGTTAGAAAACCTGCAGGAAGGACAAGGACCCTTTGAGAGAACCATCTGTTCTCTGGGCTCTGCCTCCCCAAGAAAGATTAGCAAAGCCAGGGTGGTCAGTTTGGGTAGACCCCTGGACAGCAGCAGAGTGGAAGTGGGAATAGACTGGCCTCGTTTTGTCCTGAGAAGTTTTGGGGTTCAAAGCCAAAGCACAAGGGTGTTTTTGGAGAGGACTGGATTAGTGTAAGTCAGGATGGCAAAATCCATCACAGGAAACCAGCGGCTCCAGATAGATCAGCCAAGGAGGTGATTGCAGTGATTGTTGCATTTTCGTGGGTTTAAGTACTTGCAATTTTAGCTTTAATTTTGCCACCGGTTTTTCAATCTCATTGGAATGTTAGAAAGCAAAAGTTTCACAGGTGGAGTTGGGAACAGAGATCTACAAAGTAAATTAAACTGGTTTGTAGGATTGTGGAGGGTGGAGATGACAGGTGCTAATTGCTGTCATTACTGGAGGATTTGGTACTGTTGAGAAGTTTAAAGAGTTTTGGTTTTGTCCAAGCTCTTCAGGCTCCAGATGGGTTGAGATAATCTGAGGCTTTAGCAATCCATGGTGCATTTGTACTTGGGCAGCACCTCTCCTTTGGGGAAGTGATCCACACAAGAGCTGCCTTCCGTGTGGGATTCTCTTCGGAAAACAGTGTTCCAATCAACCACTCTTTCTCCTTGGAAGGGTCTTGTCTGTCTAAAAGCCCAAGGCAGGGAGAGGGAGGCCACGCTGGTGACTCCTGTGGGACTCCTCCCAGGAGTGCTGACAGTGGGAATCGCCAGGCTGCCTCTGTTCCCAGCCCATTAACAGGATTGGCTCAGCTTGGAAACTCAGACATCCATAAAACCATTAAGGTTCTTCAGGCATTATTTACCTGTGAGGCCTGAGGCATGTCTTGCTTCTATGTGAAAATTCGAGTCCTGATGTCAGCGTGTGGCTCTGGCAGCGGTGATTGTAGCCAAGGACCCATAAAACATGTGCTTTTATCTTGCTGCTTTCTAGCACAAAGGTCTTGCAGACATCCAGCATACGTAGGTGGCATGTTTCATTACAGATGTACAATTGATTTTATTCACAGGAATAGTGCCCGTCATCAAACTGATATCAAAGGCCAGTAAGAATTTGTTCTTAGACTGCCACCTCACACCTCATCTAGAATAAATTAAAAATTATAACAATAAAAGAGTGAAATAATTTTTTTATCTTTTCAGAGGACACAGGCCCCCAGTTTCCATGAAAACTGCTCTGCAGCCGGCTGCTTCTGCAGCTGACATGTGCTTATTGAGCCAAATCCATATCTCAGGGCAGACCAGAGGGAATGTGTCTATTCTGGTTCCTGAGAAACAAAGCAGGCAAGGGCTATTTCTAGTGGCCTTTCAGGTCCAGTGTGGGTGGCTGAGAACTTTGAATCAAAGTCCTCCCTTTCAAACTGAACCCAGTGATACGAATTTTGAACAGGGCTCGCAGACTTAAACCCACTAAAGGAAAAATTTGAGACAGCTTGTGATGAAACAAGCAACTCTGCTTCTCGGAATATTATCTTCTAGAAATGGGGGAAGCAGTAAATAAGAAACAAACTCAGAAGAATGAATTGAAATATTAGAGGACACCAAAATCTAGGGAAAATGTCTTGGCTCTTTTTCTTCAAAACATTGTGGTAGACTTCTGATAAACTAGAAAACACAATAAAAGCTGTCAGCTTGGGCCAACAATCAAAAAACATGCTGACAGATGTGTGGAACACTCACTTTATTTTTTTTCATTCTTTACAAAGTTATACAATAAAATCCAGCCAGTGTATGTGACTATGATACGGGGGAGGAGGGAAGAAAGGGAAGAAGGTTAGAGACTTTCAAACGTGTAATACTTGGTCTCTAAATCTGTATTTCTTATACAAATAATTTTGAGAGATGCTTATGCATCTCAGAACTGCCTCCACAAAACCTTTAAGGTTGAATTGTCCTTTTGAGATGATGTGACACGGTGTTCTTCATTCAGGGAAGGAAGCACCTATGAACCATTTCTTTTTTGATTCGCTTTATTTCTGAATCCTCGCTTACCCTAAATAAGATCTGAAATGGTTTCCCTTGAACATGACAGGGTGAAGGAGCAGAGGCTACATTGTATTTCTCAAAGGCAGTCTGATGAGAAATATATATTTGTATATATATATTTATGTAATATACATTTGTAATGCTAAAAGTGGTCATGTGCTACAGCTTTAAAGCATTTTAAAAATATGTACAGGCTGCAAAGGAGGAGATATTTCATTTTTTGTCAAAGAGTAGCCACTCATAAATTGCTGAACAATGGGAACTGCACGCACTGGTAGTGCCTGGACTTAGGGTGAACCATAGCATTCCACAAGCTTGTAGAGCTCGGCATAAAGTGCTACTATTGGGAGGCTGCATCACCGAGTATCTGCTCCCTTAAACCCCAGGGTAGAGGAGAAATTTTCATGGAGCTTATAGTGATTTATAATGGGAAGCATAGGCTTTTTCATAGACATTGTTCTCAGTGACAGTGTAAAGAAAGAGAGCACTAAATCTCTTCTCATCATAACTAATGATTAAGTCAGCAGCTTTTTTGGCGAATACAGAATGCCCTTCTACAAAAACAAAGTATTCTATTGTGATGTATTACATTTAAAAAAACCCCCATAAGTATCCCATAAGGCTATTGCAATATTTTTAACTAGATCTTCCCTCTTTGTCACCATATTGAAATAAATGGAATGTGTCAGACTGAGTAATGCTCTTTCAATAAGTTTTTAGGAGCCCACTTAGAAGTTTGTCAAAATATAAAGAAACGAGGAAAACTTTCTCAGGATCCTCTGTGGCCTGAATGAAAGATCAGTCCATTAAGGAGAAAAGCTTATGCTGATGCTGACACTAATAAATGGGACAGGGAAGGATATTTCATCTTAGTTTGGGCTACCTTGCCCCAAGTTTGCTGCCTCAAGTTGCCCTGTTAAATAAACCAGCCAGCTGAAGATGATTCATTGCACTGCAAAGTTCCCATCAATATAATGGGGAAATCAGTTTCGTGTGAATGTTCAAATGTGAACCAACCCTCAACTATTAGGAGACAAAGGGTCAGCAGTTGCTGAAAAATCCGCTGTTTGGACCTGGATTTGAACTGTGCAATGCCTCTGCCTTCGGAGGGCACTTCTGTTATTCAGCATGGATGCTGAGCTTGCTTGAGCATCACACTTTATTTGGAAGCAAATACCATCATTTTGCAAGGTTGCTCCTTCTCCAGTTCTTTCATGTCACATGTGATCTCAGCCCTCATGAAGTCAATGATAACACTTACAGCCATCACCAGTTCCATGCTTTTTTAGTCTCTGTTTTGACCCTTGAGGCAAATTTTTGCAGGGTGGACCTTCACAGTTAGATCTAGCTTGGATTTTAAGTCTCTCTTGTATGGAATATAAATACATTGTCTTTTATAAAGATGCTCCCTGAGTGATTTTCTGCAACAAAACACTTACAAATAGAAACCAACAAAAAACCCCAACCTCCTTAGTGCTGCTCAGATGGAAAAATTTGCAGTAATATGGCAATGAGAAAGAAATGTGTCTAATCATTATCCCTCAGACAAAGGTCAGACTTTAGGGGTCCACTGACCTCCACATTGCAAGTGCCATATTTTAATACCCTCTCTCTTTCATTCTTCAGGAAAAAAGATAGATTAATGAGAATCCATTTCCAAGAGATTCTTCTTTTGTGACACTGAACCTACAGTGTGTTCTTATTTTGTTTAAGCATTTCTGAGATGTTTGGAAATCTTGCCTAGTCAGTCCTTTCTTGCATCTTTGTACTCCAGCCTTTCCTGAGTGTCACATCTGGAATCTTAGCCACAATTCACAAAAGTTATGGTTGGGTAAAGTGGGCCCTCCTCAGACTTGAGAATCCTTCAGTTTTCCATTCTCCCTCCCTCCCCTTTGCTTTACAAAGGTCCTAATCAAGACTGGGATAGAAGGAAATCCCATTAGAGCCTAATAATGCTGCTTCTTTCCAGAGGGAGTCACTAGAAAGTAATTTATTTCTCCTTCAGCGTGCGACTGGAGGTACTAATTTGTCACAGGCCTGTGCACGCTGGTGCCACGGCCTTCGTTATCCCAGGGACGGGGGGCTGAGGTGGTGACCCAAAAAGCCTATTCTTCTGCCAGCCTAGCCCTGTTTGTTCCTTCCCAACTCAGACATCACATCCAAGTCCCTGGGACGTGTAAGGCTCTGCCTATGGCTGGAATTTGTACAGTGTAAGGTACCAAAGCCACCATTCTGCTGCCTGCCCGTATTAGCGTCAGCGAGGGGCTGTGGTGAGAGCACCGCTATCAGCTGCGTCCTCTGGGCTCCTGAGCCGTGGGCAGCTCTAATTTTCAGACATGCTTTCCTTCCCCCCGCCCTGCTTTCCCCTATTGTTGTGTCTTTCCCATCAGGGGAATTCACCCTAAAGTTCAGATCGCACACACTTCGGAGGGATGCGGCGGAGAATCGGCCCTTTGTGAGCGTGTGAAGAATGCTTTCCTTGACCTGTCAGGGAACATATTTTACTTGATGAGAAAGAATGCTGGGCCAAATTCCTCCCTACTGTAAGCAGGCTGCTGGAAGTGGCCGTCCATCAGGCATGAGCATGGCCTACTTTGGCTGGTGGACGGTCTCTTCAGCAGATGACACTGTTTACAATGTGTTGGCTGCTTTTACTGCTCTCTTAAGTGATGGTGAGTGTTTATCCCAAACAATGCAAATAGGAAGTCATTTTTTTGTGAGGGCCTAACCCTGAAGCCCTTATTTGGTGTATACTGAAGTTAAATTCAGCCCTTACTCAGATGAACTCCAGTTGAATTCACATGGAGTTTGCCACACTGAGGACAAGCAGAGGGCTGTGGGAGTGCACTGCTTGTTTTTGGTCCCAGCACAAAGATACTTTGGGTTCAAGTACACACTGAGGGGACTAGAGGCACACACAATGACTGTCTATATGCATGCAGCACTATACGTGTGCACATGAGCACAATTGCACACTAATCTAATCAATACATTCATTTCTTATTAGAACATAATTACACATCCCAGGAGGCTGGAACAGAAAAGTCCCATTAACCCCTCATGCCCTTTTCGGCTTTCCTCTGCCTTTCCATCTAACAGACCTCTGTGTCACTCCACTCATTAGCAGTTACTGTCTATGACATTGTTACATAAATAAGGATGTCGACCTGTCAGAATGGGTCACCCAATTCAAGGGTGATGATAAATATCTGTCCTTCTGAATTAGGCTAAAGACACCAGAGTACAGGACAGCTACTGTTGATTATTGGATAGTTAATGTATAGAGGACAAAAGGTGCAGAGGCCTGGTCACTTTTTGGATCATTAATATGGATTTAGGCCTATTGTTTAAAAAAAAAAGCACACGCACACGCAAAACTAGGTTAGCAAGAACGTGCATAACTTTCAGTTTGGGATAGAATCTATGGGTGGAGGGTACGTTCATGGTGCTGAAGGTGTGGGTGGCTTTTACATCAAATTCATGGTGCTTTTGGATAAACAGCCAAAATACTTTGGGGCTGGGCTGAAAACAGTTTATGCACCCCCTCCCACACCGCTTACAAATGCAGGGGAAGTAAAAGGCACATGGATGCCTTTAAATCAGCAGAAATAACTCCAGGAAGGGGAGTATGTAGTAAAACATTTTCAGTTCCAAGGCAGCTAGAGAGTGCTGAAGCAGATCTCATGGTTTGCACTGAAAATCAGTTGTTGCCAAGATTCTTTTCTCAAAGCCTGCACTATTTTCAAAACACCTTTCTCTACCTAAATACTGAAGGGGCTGGAGAGTAGCTACAGCCTCAATTCATTCATTCTGTGATTGCTATCTTTTAGCATTAGTGACAGGTTATTCCTTGCAGGTAACGTTGAAGTGTGATGCAACACACTGCTTTGATTTTAACAGCAGATAATGTAAAAACATCAAGGCAGTTTGTAGACAGAGTCTCTTGCCATTCCAAATAAGAATTAATTAAGACCCTTTTCTAAAAGTCTCAGTGCTGTCGCTCACATGAATGAATTAAGACTCTTTCCAAAAGACTCAATGCTGTAGCTCACTAAAAATGTTAAGCGCTGGACACAACATCCCTTAGGATCTGTTTATCTGAAAGTCTAATCTCAGCACCCACAACTTTCCCTGAATTCCACGTCCCACAGGATCAGACGGTCGTATCACTGTCTAGAATTTATTACAATGACTTGCTCTGAGTGGCAGATCCAGTCTGGTAGGGAGCCAAGTGTCCTGTAAAGAAGTCGGGGCAAGTACAGCGTGTTTTGGCAGAGTCAGGTCCCCCAGTTTTGCTCCACCTGCCCCAACCTCCATGCAGTGTTACATCCTTTACATCCTGCCCCTGAGCTGCAAGAGAGTGCCTACAGCATTAAATTTTGGGAAGAAATCCTCCCCTGGCAGAGTGGTGAGGCCCTGGCACAGGTTGCCCAGAGAAGCTGTGGCTGCCCCATCCCTGGAAGTGTTCAAGACCAGCTTGGACAGGGCTCGGAGCAACCTGACATAGTAGAAGGTGTTTCTGCCCATGGTGGGAGGGTTGGAATTAGATGATCTTTAAGGTCCCTTCCAACCCAAACCATTTTTGGATTCTATGATTCTTCCAGAGCGAAGCTCTGACGGACGATGCTACAGCTCACGCGCCAGCTCAGTAGTGCAGGGTAGCTGTAATTAGCTCGGTTTCCCCATTCCTCATTTCCTCCACCCTCAGGCAGCAACTGTTTCAAGAAGTATCCCGATTTCCCCAGCGCACTGATGTATGGAAAAGTTTGGCTAATTATTCTAGTCTGAAAATGCAGTCTCACTGCGGTGCCAGACCTTCTGAGCACAGGGGGACCAACAAGTTAACTCAAGTCTGCTGATTTGAGTAGAGACTGTGAGTTCTGGCTTGCTGGAGAACATTCCCATCTTTATCCAGGTTAAGCCAAGAAGATCTGGAAAAAACCAATTCAGAAATTGGTTGATCAGAAATAGGAATTCCTACAGCTCCTGAATTTTGCTTGCTAGAGCAAGGCTCTGGCAGCCCTTTGGGAAAGTGTATTTGTGCTGAATCAGTGTTGGGGCACAGGGAAATCTGAGCAGATGCGGTTGCACTTTGGGCTCAGTTGGGTCTTCCTTTCCATTTGACAAATAATTGGCTCATTAAAAGGTATGAAGGAGGGAAGGAATAGGAAGAAATAAGCTACAGTGTGTTCACTGGACAAAGCACCTGTGTGTATCTTCAGGTTCAAACTCTGGAGTGTGGAGCTGTAGTAAACCCATCCCAGGCACCTTTGGATTTCAGTGGCAGAGGAAAGGTAAGTTTTCAGACCCTCTCTGGCAAAATATCATACAATCAGAAGATCATTAAGGTTGGAAAAGACCTCTAAGGTCATTGAGTCCAACCCTTAACGATGGTCAAATGCCTTCTGCAATGTCTTCTGCAAATATGACAATAGATTTGTAAGAAATGTAACAATACTCTCACGTCATGGGTGTTTTATTTCCCCATTCAAGCTGCAGTCCCACAGACCTTTTTTTTTAAACTGCACTAAATTCTACTATTTTGTGATCATTATTAGTAAGATTCATGGTACTCCATAAAATAAAATGTTAGAATTAGTTTTCCAGAACAGGTTTGTCTGTGAAAAAATCTGCAGATGTGTTTCTGCTGGAATATACATTTTCTGTCCAGATTTAAGTTGAGGTGGGGCGGGGGGAAAGGTCAATGTTTTGGTATCATTATAACAACTAAAATTTGAAGATGCTTCAATCTGAGATTTCCTCAATATATATTTTAATATGTGTTGAAGATGATGGTACAGGAAAGACCAGGCTGCAGTGAAGGTGCTTGCTAATACCTCCATTTTAAACACTGACACCAGTCCGTGTTCTGACTGATATCAGCTATCCTTGGGTATCAACACCTATTCCATTGAAATGACAGATCTGATAGGCCGTGGGAAACACGTAAAAACCATAATTCAGAAGAAACACACTAATTTTCATTATTTCTTTGTATTTGGTTATTTCATAAATATTTTACAGGGCTGGCATAGCTCTATTAGCTTGATAGGGGAGAACCACGTCAAAATATAAGAATGAAAATGTATTTCTTTCCTTTTTAGGGTTGATTGTAAAAACCCTCTTGCATACACACATGCTACATTTATAAAAAATAATTCCTAACACCCACTAAAAAAGTCTAATCATAATATCTCAAATATGTGGCCAATATAGATGGGATTATTTTGCAGCAGTGGGTTAAGCATATTGCTGGCACAGAACTCTGGGACATGATGATATAAATTCACAGAAATAGTGCTTGCTAATGCAGTAAATGACGACAGCTGCTGTAACTGCTGGACTCAAAGGGAGCTCTATCCAAGAATAATGAGTATTTCCCGTTGCATTTCAGAAGTGCATGCTTTGCATATGTGAGGGTGGGTCATAACTCAGTCAGCCCTTCGTTTACTGCATGGTAATGCTGAGGGGAATTAATTAGAGGTCCCAAGTTAACTGTGCACATACTTGGAGTCAGAATTCCGGTGAGGCACCCAAGGGATCCAATCCCTTGGCATAGCCATGGCATGCCAGGCACCCCTGGCCCTCCCCAGGCAATGGCACTGCTGCCATGACCTGCCTGGGCGAGAAATTCATACTTCTACTGCAGCCCATGAACAATCCACCCATCTGTGCCCATGTTTTTTGTGCTGTGACTACCTTTCCAACAGGAACTGGACTGAGATCCTGGCTTATTCCAGTCTAGCCACTGAAAGGCTGCCTGTTTATTAAAACCATACTCTCTGTGAAATGCATCTTTGTCTATGAAATGGCATGGCCATTACATAATAAGTTGGTGATTTATGGTTGTCGGATAGTGTGTTTGCACACTAGGCAAAGCAGTAGACCTTGAGGGCTCAGGATTTGTTAGCCCAGGGCTGTCCATCTCCAGGTGCTTTCATGCTTGTTTGCTTCACTGAAACACAATAATTGATGGGACTTAGCTTCTTCAAGCGTGAACAGCGCGGTTTCTGCCAGTGGGTGAGGCAAACCCAAACCAGCAGCTATAGTGTAAAATGTATCAGAAGCATCTGAAGCCCCTGGACACCTGTCAGAGTGATGTGAGACTCTACCCAGGCTGTCTCCAGAGCTCAGGAATTGGTAGCAGTCTCGCTGTGGTGGGATGGAGCACCATGGATATTAATTTACCCCGCTGAGAAGTGCTCAAAGCTGTGGTTCCACAAACATTTTTCTCTGTGGCACTTTTGGCTCCAGCAAGTCATGCTGCCACCAGCCAGGGCAGTCCCTACACTGCCCTCTTTGTTCTGCATGGGCACGGAGGGGTGGCAGGAGCATGGGAGCAGCAGGGGAGAGCCAGAGTGGACATCGCCTGCTGATGCTGACTCCACGTCCCGGAGAAATGTGTGTGTAACCACAACCCAAAGGCCAGGATGAATAAGCTTATGTGAAAGTCTGTGACTAAATCCTTCTGGGAAATAGGCTCTAGGCTCTTTCAAAAGTGTTACCTTCTGCTAGCAGGGACTGGATGTCTCAAAGAAAGGCAAAGGGCTGTTTAATCTATTCCTTTAAGTGCATATCGCCATCTATCAAAGAAATCACTGGCACAGCTGCCGCTAACTGGAAGATGTGAGCTTTCTCAGCAAGTAAGTGATGGCCATAAAGATTACACTGCCCTCTCTAAAGTGGTTCCTGGTGTTAATCTAATCAGTGCCAAGTACAGGAGCTGCTGATCTGTGCCAAGAACATTTCTCTCTCCCCTGTTACCTGGGTTAAGCCTATTCCCTGAGTGTTAAAGTTACATTTCATAAGTATTGAAGCTGAAACAAAATATGAAAAAGCAAGTGTGTTACAGGGCAATGGGAGAGAGGGCTGTTGTGTCCATTGTATTAGCTTATCTGAAAATTTGGATGGCAAAACGTTCCTTGCTCCTTTGACTGTGTGTTGTCAAAGGGGTGTGTGCAATGCATGGGGGCAGCAAAGGAAGCCGAATTGGAATTGCTGTGAGTGAATTACCCACCATGGATTGCCCAACAGCCCCGTGCCAGTGGAGTTACAAATACTCATATATGATGGCATGCATGTCACCAGTGTGGTACCAGCTGCTGTCACTCGGGTGGGATGCAACAAATTGCCAAGCCCTCTCTGCCTCCAGCTCCACGAGTTACACCTTGAAAATGCTCATTTTGCCCCCCCCGAGGTGGCGCATGCAAAAACCTCCCCTCTTGCACTAAATCCTGCAAGGTAAGGTACAGAAACGAGGTGCAGAAGGAAGCAGACCTCCAGAGGAGGGTGACAAGAGGCTGATGCTTTTGTACACCCCAATTCTGCCGCTCATCACAGTCCCTGTGACAAGTAGGTCATTTGTCTGCCTGGCTGACCTAACCCCAGGACCACACCAGCAGGCGTGTCTGGGACAGGGTACGGTGGTGCTTATCCTGAACAGAGCCAGCCAGGAACATCGGTCAGGAGCTGCATCGCAAGTTTTTACCAAAAAAACCCCTCAGCTCTCTGTTGACAGAGAGATGCTGGAGCCTTTGTGAAGCCTAGAGCCAAGCGTGCCCCATGCTGTGATCTCATCAGATGTCATGTGCTAACTCAGGGCTTCAGTGGACGCCTTCTACAGTGTGGAAGGGAGGCCCTGGTGGTGAACATGTGGTGTCTTTTCTTCTGAATATACCTTAAAGTATGCCTTAAACTCGCTGCAGTGTCCACTGTAGATGCCTACCCCAGTAACAAACTTGCTTTTCACTTCTCCTGTTCGTGTGGCAGGTTTTCCATCATTTTTGCAAAAGTGCAGGTGATATTGTAGTTAATGACTGCACTTCTCCTGGTAGTGGAAGCAGACAGTGCTGCAGGGTGGATCTCACCTCTAACTGTCCAGGACAGGTGCACAGGCAGGAAACAGAGGGACGTGGTGTTCCCCAGCATCAGGCAGCCCCATTTTTGGCTGGGGTTATGGGAAATGTTGCCATGAGAAGAAAGCAGGGGCAACAGGCGTGTCCTGAAGCCGTGGTGGAGACAGGCTGAAGGCAGAATGACAGATTCTCACTGTAGGAAGTGTGTGTGATAGAATCAAAGCTGGTCAGCAGATAGAAAATAAGCAAATACACAATCTGAGAAATTACCATTTTCCAGGCTACAGAGCCAAGTTCTTTCAGGCACTGGTTCCACCTACATCCATGAGAGGAGACAAATACCTGCTCACACTGAAATACGGGATTTCCACTGCTGAATTACAGTTCTGTGCACTCAAACATGTGGCCCATGTCCCCCTGACCCCACCAGGAACGGTTCCACAGCTTCTGTCATAGCTGGCTTGCCATGCTGGGCTGGCAGGATTTCCAGATTTGGGATAGACAGTTTCTGCTCTGTGACCCCACCTTTTCTGCAGCCCTTTTGGTACGTGCAGAAGGACATCCTTTCCCAGCACTCTGTCACACCGCTGGAACTCTCAGTAACTCACCAGAGAGCAGATCAGCCCCTCAGATGGGGGTTTGTCTGTGTTAATCTTCATGGATGCAGCACACACCTTTTGCCAGCAGGTAGGATGGACAGACCTGCTGGGTGTGCACATTCATGGCTGTATCATGGCTGTTTGAATGTCGCTAAAAAGCAGCACTTGAGATTTATCTCAGCTGCCAGTAACACCTTTAGCTCAGCTCTCACAACAGAGGGGTGCACAGCTCCATCCATCAGCATCCCTCTGGACCACCATAGGAATTTTTGAAGCATAAGGCATTTTTAAAGTAAGTGAAGAATCCTATGCTGTTAATCAAAAACCAGCATCATGAATTCAAACTTTATTGATGTTTTGCTGTGTTTTAATTTTGGCACACTTCCTGTGTAGAACCAGATATGGAGACATGCACAGATTTATGTCTGTGTGTGTGTGTAAATACAGATATATATCTATAAAGATATAAAGACATAAAGATATCAAGATACAAAGATATAAAGATATATAGATATATAGATATATGGATACATAGATATATATACACACACAAGGGATCAGGAGAAACTGGTGCTCTACTGGATTTCAGAGTCCTGACACTGAATTTGCTCTCTTTGTGCTGAGAGCAGATCTGGCAAGGACCATGCTTTGCCCTCAGCGCTCAGTTCAAGGTCCCTCTGAAGTCCCAAAGATGTGAGTTGGCTTTCATTCCCATTATTCCTCACTTTCACATGCTTGTTCACATCCAGGTTCTGGGAGAAGCTTCCAGAGGGAGTGCCGGAGTCTTATTAGAGGGACATTGCTGTGCTTTTGCTCCCTGAGGAGGCTGGTGAGATGTGAAATCAGCATCCACTGCTGCAGGAGGCTCAGAGGTGAGGGAAGCAGACAAGATGGGAAAAGTTAATAGGAAGAAGGAAAAGTGCAGAAGAGGTACAGTGCACAGGGATGTAAAGAGAAAGGAAATGACAGATGAGCAGAGTGGGTCTTCTCTGGTTTGCAGCGTTAATGATATCCTTGTCTGCATTTGTCACATCATTTGACAGTGACCTGGAAATGATTGTTTTTATTGCATTTATGCTTTTCATCGCTTCTTGATGATTTACAATGGAAGCTTAAAAGAGATCACAGCTTGATTTTTTTTTTTTAATATACTCGTTGTTGCTGTTCTGTATCTCAAGCTTTCTGCGTACACATTTTTTCCAGCACAACTATATTAGTTCAGATGGATCCTGATATGTTACTGTACAATCCTTCTCCTGCAGAAACCCAAACCCTCATCTGCTTTGGCCGGTGCAGTCATTTCCAGTAGCTCTACTTTCTGTCCATAAGAAATGCTCAAACTGTCCAAACTTTTGCTGGCAGACAGGCTTTCAAAATGTCAGGAAGATAGAGATGAGGGAAGTGGTGAGAGGAATTTTACAGGCAACAGCTACTTGTGCTAAATAAAAAAATGGGGCAGAGGATTTATTTCCCTGCCTCAATTCCTTTTGCAGTTCACCTTTAAAGGAAAATTTTTCTTTTTTTTAATGCACATGTATTAATGTGCTCATGTTCAGTTGTGATTGTTGTCCAACTAACAGGATATTCATTACATTTAAGCACGTTGAGCTCACAGAAACAGCTGGAAAAATATTATAATCATTCATTATGCAGAGGTGAGGAAACAAGCACATTTGTCCATGTGTTTATGGGCACATGTCCATTAAACTCCATGCAGCACATTATATCTGGAAGAGGGCCCTCCCAAGGATGTGGATGACATACAAGCATGGTGGATTTAATATATCAGAGTAAGAGGTGAACATAAATCCAGAGATCAAACAGAAAAACAGAAGAGAAGATGGGGAACAAGCTGAGAGGAAGTTCTGGGTTAGTGGAGAGGGGAAAAGAAATATTCCATTTGTATAGATTTAATTCTGGATGTGAGGAAGAGGAAACTTGTAGCAATACATATCAGGGAGAAGCTTAAAATTGCAGAAGAATAAGGGAAACATAAGGTGAGAAGGCAGACCTGTAGCCACCAGGCTCATTTTTTAATATATTAAGAAGAAAACATGAATGATACTGATCTTTTTCACCAGTTTAAGATGCAGTAAGATAAAAAGGATAAAACGGGCCTTATTTCAGAGAAAAAAAAAAATCCATCTCTTATAGTTATCCTTAATAGGGGTCACTCAGTGTTTTCCTTTCCAAGAGTAACTTTAATAAGTTCTAACAGGAGCTTTTTAGGCACAAACTGCTGCAATCAGAGTTAAGATCAAAACATCCCAGGAATTTTAAAGGATCTCAGAGGTTTTCTGGGGTGCCAGTAGATACCAACTAGATACAAGCTTCCCGAAGCACGAAGGGACAAGTGCCATCCATGACTGTGTGAAAAGGAAGCTGCCAAATAGGGATGTTTAAGGCAGGCAACTTCTGCATTTCCCCAGAATAACACAGTGGAGATTAAGGTGGGTGCTGTTTTGCTGAAAATGTTGAAATCAGAGAATAGAAACCCTGATATAAATCAGTGTAGGAAATTCTATGGAATACACTGAATTGGAAATAGAACTATGGGACGAATGCACACACAGCTGTGCCTAACTTTCTTTTCTCAAAATCCTACTATGTGAAGTGGCTTCATATTCAATATACTGAGCTTCCTAGGTCTTGTATTTTTAAATATGGACGTCAAACACGTAGTTCCTTAAGGCTTGTGTTGCCAGGCCAAGCTCTCCAGAGCTGTGACTTGTGTCTCCTCTGTAAATTTTGTCTTGTATGAGCCCCATGGAATCTCCCAAACCTATAAAATTAAGCACATCTTCTTTGATCTAAACCTGTACAAGCTCGCTAACGGGAAACCATGTGGTTATCTGTGGGTCAAAGGATGATGGTGTCTTCTATGGCCCTTCCCAAAATCTGATAATTGAGACAAGAAATAATTACTGTTTCTCAACTCCTTCCTCACTTCCTTGAATACAACCATACTGACTTTTAAGCATCTTGAGATAGAAAAGTATTATATGGAGACATCAGGAAAATGGGGATCAGACTATGTAGGTAGAGACCTACATAACATAGATGTTACTGGTTAAATTGCATGAATTAAGGTTTCTAAATAGGCTTCTGATATCTTTTGAATAAAGGGGAAAGAAGAGCAAAAATACCATTGCAAGGAGATGAATTTAAATGTGCAACAGCAGAGAAAAATAAACATTGTCATTCATTTAGTGGCATCTTCATGAATTTGGGTTAAAAAGCAAATGTTTATAAAACTACAGCTTTTCCTTTGTATCTGCACAGGCTCTAGGTTGCCAGATAAATTAAAAACCTCTCAAAAAACTTTCTTCTTTTTTCTGAACCTACTGTCTGTCAGAAACTATGGGGAGCTGAAAAAACCCCCGAGCAACCCCGAGATTCAGTGCAAGAATTACAGCTGACTGATCCAGCCCCTGATTGCCTGGTGTCCTTGGCAAGAACAAACACAGAGCCCTGTCATCTGATACCTCGAGCCACAACCTGTGATAATCCATACTCCTTAATCCTTCGTATAGCTGTCACTGTGTCATCACAGTTTATTTTAAAATGGTGCTCCTCAGTACTAATCTCATTGCCAATCATTCATATTAATGTTAGAATTAGGGTGAATTAGGGCATTATTTGCCTCGTATGTGACACTTAAGCACTTGTAAGTAATTGCACAGGGGAGAAGAGAGCATTAAATGGGAATGGCACATACAGTATGAAAAGTGGAAGAGAACCAATATTAAACTTTTAATAGAAATATCTCCAGCAGAACTTTCCCACAGGCAACAGAACTCTGATATTTTTAGCTGGTTGAGGCCAATGTATGTTAAGAATAGCATTCACTGCAGTGGGAAAATACACAATTTCTATTATGGGGCAGTCAGAATAACAACATGCTGATGATACACTGGTATAAAATATGTAATTATCTAGCATGCAAAAGAATAAATCACATAAACTGTTTACAGTAGGAATTGTGAAGGGACAATGACACATTGTTGTCTTCTTTGCGTAGCAAGGATAAAGTTTGGCTTCTAAAACTGCAAAATCTAATTCGTGGTGTTTATGTGATGCTTCCTGCAAGAAGGATCTGATAAGATTTTTTTATTATTATTTCTGATAAATTAGGTTAGGTATTAACTTGGTTAAAATGGGAGATAGAAGTGGTTAAAATTAGAAAGACGTCAGCTTGGATAACATCTTGGATTTCTTCACGTTGTACCATTAGTCTGAAATTACACAGAATCATCCTCCTTTCCCATGCAGCTGCAGATAACTGCAATTTTCCTTCTAGAACCGTTGTCTTGGGGTTCAGTGCAAAATTCACAATCATACCTGGAGTGAAGCCCAGCTCCCTGAGAGCTGTGCTTGGAGTGATTATTCTTATTACAGAACTCCTAGTCCATCATATTAATAATTATTAATAATGCAGAGAACAAAGGCACTGGGTGTCCTCATCTATCATCATGTATAAAAATAGTTTTAATTGATAAGCCCCGTCTGTTCTGTGTGCTATTATTGTATCACTGTAAATTGTAAAAATAGGGCGAAATCAATATTTTTTTATCTGTCCTCCTTGGTAGCAAAGAAAGACCTAAGCTTCAGGATTAGCGGGCAGATATGAGGAGGATTTCTTTCTTTGTGATACAAATCTGTATTAATTGATTTTTCTTGTTGTGGAGTAATTGCAGCTCTTTATTAGGAATAATATCACAAATAAACTATAGACAAGTATAGATTGCTAAGCCTAGATTTCAACTGAATGAGGCTAATCAATACCTAAGTCTGTAATTTAAAGCAATTCATTAGGGCCTCGGGAAAAGCTAAATAATATACGTGAGAAATGTCTCATCTGGAGCCTGACAGGAGTTTCTCCCTTAACAGAATAAATACATTTGTAATATATGATTATTGCAGATTAATCGTGCTCAAATGCTTTGGGTTTTTTTGCTTGCCAGCTCTTGCTCTGCGGGTGAGGAGAGCACCAATGGGCCAGAGCCCTGTGCTGTGTTTGTCACCAGGTGGGCAAGGCAGGAGGGGAGCACAAGTCTGATGAGGAGCGGCTGAGGGAGCTGGGGGGGCTCAGCCTGGAGAAAAGGAGGCACAAGGGGGACCTTCTGGCTCTCCACAATTCCCTGAAAGGGGGGAGCAGCCAGGTAGGGATCGGGGTCTGCTCCCAGGGAACAGGGACAGGACAAGAGGAAACAGCCTCAAGCTGCACCAGGGGAGGTTTAGATTTGAAACTAGTGAAGATTTGTTAGTGGAAATGTTGGCCTGGCATTGGAAGAGGCTGCCCAGGGCAGCGGTGGAGTCACCATCCCCAGAGGGATCTAAAAGCCATGTAGGTGTGGCACTCGGGGACATGGGCTACTGGTGGCCTTGGCAGTGCTGGGTTGGTGGTTGAACTCCGTGGTCTTGTAGGGCTTTTCCAACCTAAGTGATTCTATGATTCTGTTCTTTGACTCCAGCATTGTAGAGCAGATACATTTTGGGTCTTACATGTCATTAAAAGCTGGTTGCTCTGGTGCATCCCTCATGCTCTCAGTTCAATCCAATGGACAAAAGATCTTAGGCATCCATCTAAAGGTAAGTACAGCAGCAAACATGATTAAAATTGCTCTAATTGCTGCCTCCAGGAAATTCTAGTGACGTGTAGCGAGTGTTTATTGTGCAAGGTGATTTCCAGGGTTTTGTGAAGAGCTTTTGGAATAAAAATTGTGTCGTAAAATAAGGGTGTAGCATTTGGGTAATGGGATTGCTGTAATGCTTGAGACAGATCCTGAGTTTAGAAGCACTAAATGCAAAACCTGGGATAAAACAACTAAGGCAGTGCAACAGCAATGAACAAAAAAGTTAAATTCCAAAACGATACTGTAGTAAGTATATTTTAAACATACATATTGGTGTACGATCTTCCTGGCCACCTGTGTGGATAACATAGAAACAGACTTCAAGAATGTACTAGCAGTTCTGACTAGTTCAAATTGTAGCATTTACCAAATCCATGAACTTCTTCAAACTTGCAGAGGAGATGCATCTGCCTTGGTAATTCCATGAATGCTGCACTTAACAGGACGTTTCCTTTCTGTTGCTTAAGAAACTTGATTTTAGAGCTAGAAATCCCAAACTCTTAGCACAAGTCCCAAGTTTCAGTGAGGCTACAGCAGGTATAAAGGCAAATGATTCCTGCCGGGAAAGCCATGATTTTCTCTGCAATGGAATAAGCCAGGGAAAACATTCTATGAACTCTCCAATGTGCATATCCTGTTAACCAGTAGATGCCGTTATTGCCATAAGCCTTGTCCTTTCTTTTTATTTTCCCCCCTTCTAGGGGCAAACCCACCTTGATTTGCAGTGCTAGAACCTGAAAATTCCTTCAGCGGAGATTCCTCCAGTGAGTTTGACTCTCATTGTGAGGATACTGCAGGTTATTAGCTCACGTGCAGCAAAGATAAACAAGCCAGGTATTTAACTTGGTTAGAAGACTTGACTTCTGGCTCCCACATGCACAAGTTTGTCCTTGTTCTTGTGTTAAGGATTGTTTTGACAGTAAACTATCTAACTCAAAGTAGCAGCTACCTGAAGTAATTTCTTCCAGGAAAGACTTGACATGATTTGGGGCTGATTTTCTGCATGCCACGGTCCCTTTACACAACTGTATGGGAAATACTGATACCAAATGTATTTGATTGATATGGAAACAATACCCTACATAACCACATAATGAAAGATGCTAGAGGATAGAAATTTCTTGCTTTTTCTCATTCATTTATGACTCTCATTTATAAATTCCATGTTGCTTCCATGGCATCACTGTAAATCAAAGCCTACACCTGAGGATGCATGGAAATGGGAGGGCATCCACGACAGACTGCTCTTGGATCTGGCAGCTAACAAAGCCGAGGGAATAAACACCATAGTAAGTCAGTGTGCCCTCTCCCTGGCTTAGATTATCTGGAGGCCATCTGAATAAACTCTCAGCTGCATCAGGAAGCCCTGGGACTAGATCTTTCACCTTCCTTCGATTGTCATTTTCCAATTGTTTTCCTTTTTCAGTGACGCCAGCACACTTGTTCACTGATGTTCCATTCTGGCCTTGCTTTGCCAGATCCACCCAGAGAAGCCCGAAGCCAAGAACAAATAGGGACTCAAAAAGAGGGGCTTTCCTTGAGGCATCCTTAGATGTGACATCCTGAAGAAGGATGCAGGCAGTGCTGCAGTTTTGTGTAAGTGCTTCAAGTTCATCAGGCTTCTTGAATAGGTGGAAATGCCATCACGTGCTCAGAACCAAGGGTGCCAACAACAGAGAGACTTCTGTGGCAAAATACTAAAATGTGTCCTTTTTTCTCTTTTCCAAACCAGAGAACTATAAAAGCTGACTATGTAAGGCAAGATTTAACTCATTTTCCAGTCTCTGTTAGACTGATAGTGCCATGAAAAGTGGCACAGTTGTGGCAATGCAGGAAGTTCACTGAGTACTCCAAGCTGGAAAGGACCCACAAGGATCACGGAGTCCAACTCTTAAGTAAATGGTCCATATGGGGATTGAATCCACTTTGGTGTTACCAGCACCACACTGTGACCAGCTGAGCCAATATCACCTCGGATCCTTGGATGGGATGATTGATTGATTGATTGATTGTTTTTTCATTGATAATGTCACAAACAATGTTCCAGTACTGGGAGAAGGCAGCCAAACAATCTGCTGAAATGTAACGGCCATCTGGTCGGCTGATCTATAATAGTTTGTCTTGTTAATCTTCTCTCCTCTTCTCTCCTCTTCTCTCCTCTCCTCTCCTCTCCTCTTCTCTCCTCTTCTCTCCTCTTCTCTCCTCTTCTCTCCTCTTCTCTCCTCTCCTCTCCTCTCCTCTCCTCTCCTCTCCTTTTTCTCATGGTTTCTGGGATATATTGCCCAGGTACAGATGTGTATCACCAAACAAGGAAAGAGGGAAAACCACAGCAAGTTCAGCACCATGATTCCTCATCTCTCCTGTTAGTTCTGGCTCATGGCCAGCTGCTCATGTGAGATGAAGGAGAGATGCACACTGCTCATATTTATCCTTGTCACCCGACCAAAACTCGTCATTCCTTAGGAACAGGAGTTGGCATGAGTGTGAAGAAGGCTGGACTGTCTTGACCTTACATGTCCATTTTGAGGCTTGGGACCTGGTTGGCAAGGCAAGCAAACACCAACGCATCTATTCTCCTTGTGCAAACATTTCAATTGCACAGGGGCTGCCAGTTTGGCACTCAACGTTAACATTAAAGCTTAGAGGGGAAAGGCTGCTCTGGAATGGCCCAACAGAGAAAGCCATCCATGTATTTGCATTTTACAGCTATTAGTGGTGCCGCATTCAGAGCAGCTCCCTGGTCTGAGGGTGGATTTGCAGGCAACTGCATTTTTGGAGGTTTCCTTTGAAACAGAAACAAAACAGAGAAAGAAGCACCAAACCGCAGTTTTAAAAATAGGATGCTCCAAGATGCCTCCTGGAAGTCACAGGCTGTCCTTGTATCGTTCAATTTTTTGAATTCTTCGGGAGTGAGAACAGCCTGGGTTGTCAACAGAGGGCTGTTCAGAGAGACGAGGCAGGAGAGTGAAAGAAGGCTGGCTATTGTTCGGGGATGTGGTGTAGGCTGCAAGAATGTGTTGGGAATGCAGCGCCCGCATGTCAGGCAGAGAGAGAGGGCTTTGTGTGAGAACTCTGAGGCAGAATGTCAGTCATATGAATATCCACCATCTCGGTTTTTTATCTTGGTCCTCCTTACGACACTTCCCTGCCTGGAGTCCATAAGGATAGGTGTCAATTTCCTGGGACATGCTGGTGTCTAATCTAAGCTGTCCAGCTGCATGCAGGGGATCTGACCTTGAAGGAAGTGGGAAAGAG
>NW_008237903.1:1326555-1344912 GCF_000691975.1 Corvus brachyrhynchos | reverse complement strand
TTGGAAGCATTCCACCTCTCCTGTGTGCTCTGCTTTGTGCCACTCTGGCGTAGCCTTGAGCATCCTTTATGAACAGGTAAGACACAACCATCCCTCTTTGCTTTGGTTTTCCCTAAAACAGGAATGTCTTCATCATTCCCCAGAAGAATGTGTGTGATTCAGAGCATTCATAACTGGAGAAGGAAAACATTGGGTAATAGAAAGGAAAAGCTACACAGTCATGCAACTGCAAAACCCATGCTTTATCTGACAATGGTGCACATTGTGTCTGGGTGCAATGATGTCAGAGCACTGTTACGAAATTCCTCAAAATCCTGAAGGAAACAGAGGCAACATGCCCGAAAAGGGCACATCTGTGATTAAGTAATTTTAGTCTTTAAGCAAATTAATGCTTGAAACAGAAGCTTGTCGGGTTGGGAATAACATACCTGTTGTGACCTGAGTCAGAGCTGAAGTCTCCCTCCTCATGGGTTGGTGCTACTTTGTGGTGCTTAAGGCAGACCCACCTTTGAGGTAACACTGCTTTGCTTGCCAGCAGTGGGAGGAGATCCCACACTGATAAAATCCTCTTCCATGGGAGAGGCTGGGCCAGGATTCTGTGAGCCTACACCATGCAGGGATCATAAGGGATCTGTTTCGGTGGAGTTATTTAGGGCCAAGAGGAGCAAATTTACTCAGGCACCCAGACGTGAGTGCTGCCATGTGAGTGTGCAGGAGGAAAGTGTCCCTGAGCAGCACAGGGTGCAGTCCTACACCACCAAAATCGAGGAGAACTTTCCCAAAAAGTTAAGAGAGCCTTTGGGATAAACCATGTTACTTCACTTGTCTCCACCACAGTTTATTGGGTATAGTGAATGACAGGCCATATGAAAATCTCTGTTTAAATCAGTGTAGCTCTTGTCAGTTCAATAGGGCTGTGCTGATTTGTCCCAGCTGAAGATTTATTTCACCACCTCGGGTTTCTTCTTCACTTTTATAGCAACTGTAGCTGTATAGCACTTAATAACAGCACCTTATTATGTCAGAGTTTTCCATGATTCATTTCGGGAACTCAAAGAACACATAACCATTTGCACTTAGGGCTTAAATGCTTCACAGAGAATCATCTTGATTGTAGAAGCAAATTTTATTTATGCATAAAAATACTGTTTATTTGGCCAAAACTGGCAATTTCCAAAATTTGCCAGAACACAGAAGCCTACAGGATGGATGTACCATTGAGAATGGCCAGTAACTGGAGAAAGCCATGTATTGTTTCACAAAATCTTAAAATATGTTTTTCAGACTAATCCACGAAAAAATTCAGTTTCATTCTAGAGGGTAAAAACCTTCTGAGAAAAATTTTACATCTGCTTTATTTTGGTTACAAAAATAATAACTTCTTTCTTTTTTTTCCCCCATTAAAGCACAATTCAGAATACATTTTAATAAAAAATCCTACAAATCTCACTGAAAAAAATGTTGTTACAATTCCTTGGGGAGGAGGGAAGGGTTGTTTCTTTTGCATTTGTCTTGTGTTGTGAGGGCGTGAAAAGGAAAATTTCTCCTAATAGCGATAATTTAGTCAAAAGCTATTTTAGAAAGAAATGTGATTTGACCGAGATAGTGGCCAATTCTCGGGTTAGATTTTTTAGCAGTGCACAAAGCAAACACTCCAGTGGGGGTTCCAAACTACGACTACCAAAACTCTCTGATGACTAACACTTCCTGGCTGTGCTTCATGCTGGCTTGGAAAGAACAGGACGACTTTTTTGTCTAAGCCTGTACCAAAGTTACATAAAAGGCTGTGAAAAAGGTTGTGCAGGTCCATCCACAAGCATCTGTCTTTTGCACATGCTTTGGGGTGTTTTTCCTCGTGGCTTTTGGGGAGAGTTAATCTAAATGTTTAATTAAATCACTGAGCTTTACTTCAGCCATACTTTTTTTTTCCCTTTTCCTAGCTGGCTGGCTTTTTTTGTGCAGGAATTTGCTGCAGTCCCAAAAGAAGAATGAATAACACTTCCTATCCTGAGCACAGAGTGATCTGATGGTGCATGCTGTCACTGGACATTGATACTGAGTTGCTTCCTGGGAGGAAAAACATCCATCGTCCACTCTGGCCCATGTGATGGGGAGCTGGGATCCCTGGGCTCTCCCCTTGCCCTGAGCCAGGCTGTGACAAGAGAGGTTGGCGTTAACTGAAATTAATGTGGTAATACCCACATCTCCAAAACACTATGCAGGCCATTTGTGTGTGTTTAGCAAGTTTTTTGACCCTCAAATGGAACCCACAGAACAAAAATAACAGCTGAAAGCAGCTGCAGGATGGAGCAGGTCTGATTATTCTGTTGGAATCTGGGCCCACCAACCCATAGATTCAAAGCATCGTGTAAACACCTCAGGAAATAAAGACCAAGGAAGAACTACATGAAAACCCTCTTCTTGCTCAGAAGGCATTCTGTCTTCCCTTTTCTGCTCCCTCCCTTCCATCAGACAATGACCTTTCGTGGAGCTTAATCCCTGCTAGCACCCACCCTCATGCCTTGTTCCTCCCTCGCTCTTCATTAAGCTCAACATTATTATTTCCAGTCGCCTCTGACTGGAAATGTCACACTCCCAACTGCACTGCCAGCAAAGCTCCCAGTCCTTTCCTCTGCTGGCCTCAGCTGCTGCATGGTCCAGCTCCCCCCCAGTTACTTTTCCACGCTGGAGAAAGGCTGGAATGGGCAGGAGGCTCCAGCAAGACCAGGAACACCCAGGGCCAGGAAGCGGAGGCTGGAATGGCTGGGCTGGGTTGGAGTTTCCCCACCCCTAAACTGGTCTCAGTGTCCTGATTAAATCCTCTCCCTCCTTCCTGCTGCAGCCTGCTCCCATGGATGTTCTCAAATCCAGAATTATTACCCACTGTCCTGTGGGGAACTGCACTTTTTAAGGAACTCACTGTCCAGAAGAGCTCAACTCCCAGCTGGGCATCCTTATAATGACCAGATTTTAAGATGTGTTCACCATTTTGCATTCATTTGCCAGATACTCTCTTGAAAAGTTTGGTTACAGTAGACAGAAAGACAAAAATTTTATGAAAGGAGTAAGTGTAGGAAGAACTTGTTCACAAAATCACTCTCCTGTGCAAAGGTCCAGTTCCCAGGTGTGCTGCAAGATGCTGTGAAAAAGTCACTGATGATTTAATGAAACTTTTTTAAACATCCCTATCAACTTCAGACAGCTATTTTCCTTTACTTTACTCTGTCCCTTGTCTGCTATTTGTGCATTAAAAAGCGGTATCTGCATTTGAAGAGATCATCTTTGATCCTTGCGCTGGTTTTGTGGTTATCTTCATTCTTATACTCCAGATAATGGAAAGTCCCTGCAGGCTCCCTTCTTGATTCTCCCTCAGTTTTCATTCTCCTCTAGGGTTGGACTATTTTTTGTGTAGGTTATCCTCAAAGTGGAAGTTCTAGCCAAGTTCCATTCCCTCAACACGTATTACATTTCTGCTTCCTTGGTCAGTATCATTTGGGCAGGGCTGGACCGAGGCTCACCCGGAGGAACTTCCCGACCAGCAGTCGTGGCTGCTGGGAACTGAGACAGGGATTCAGCCTCAGAGGACCTGACAGCACTGCCTCTAAACCCCCTGGCTCAGGGAAACCTTCGGACACACCTCTCAGGACTGTTTCAATCCTTTGGCACCCCTAGAAGGATGCTCTAGCTGGGGGTTGTGCTGCAGCTCAGATGCAGCTGTGTGGTGTGTACACATCTCTTGACACAAAGAGGCTGCTCTAAAACGACTGCTCTGTTCTCAAATGTTGCTGGCAAATTGTTGTGAACATGGGAAAGAAACAAGAGTGTTGAGAGGTCTGGGTATTATTGAAATATTTAAATATTATGTATGGTGATGCCTGTAATTCAACATTTGCTGTGGTAAACACAGCAGAAATGACTGTAGCAAAATGTTATTCCATATTCTAAGCCAGATTCTTGAGGTTTGTTTTATTTATATCACATGTGGCTGGGAGAAATAGTTCTAGGAAGGCTCAAACCATATATTTTCTTTTCAAGTTGCCAAAATATCTTAGAGAAATCAATTGCTGGGGACTCTTCTGTGTGGCTAAAGATTTATTTTTAACCTCTTGGTGTGCCAAAATCAGGAACAATTATTAATCTGTCCTGAAATTGCCAATACAACCTGCTAGCAACAGATGGTGTGAATGAAAAGCCAGAAGTGGCCATTTTTAATATTCAATAGATTAAAAAAAACCTTAGTTCTCTAATCTTACCTAACCTCTTGTGACCGAGGGTCTACGGTATTGACTAAAAGACAATATCAATAGCCTTGATTTGAACCTGGATCAGCTAGGGAACTGCATCTTCTGGGGCACTTTGTACTTCTGAGTGGTGCTTCATGTCTCCATCTCTGCTGGCCTCGGTGGGAGAGGAGCCCTGAGGGCTCCCCTTCAGCAGCTTAAAAGCCAGAGCACCCCATGCTGCAGGTACAGCGTGGCTGCACTCCAGGGGTTCTTGTTTAGGTCTGAACTTGTATGGTAGTTAAGAACAACTCCTGTCAATGCCTAGGGATGCAGGAGGATTACATTACTAGATGTTATCTCAGGCTTGCTGTATTTATACATCTCAATTACAAAATCAGGAAGTGTTGCCAGCCATCCTTTGGATACAGCTGGCACAAACACACACACACAGAGAAAGAAACAACAACAACAAAAAATCCCAAACTGCGAGCCTGCTTGATTTTTTTGATTAGTTAAGGACTGTGGAAATCTGATTCTTGCAGCCTGTGGTGACACTGTGCTGCTGGGGAAACTGGGTTTTGTCCCATGTGCTGCTGCTGGGGGAGGCAGGCTGTCAGGAGTGGGAGCACAGAATTCCACAGCTGCCCAGGAAAGGTGGATCCCAGCTCCAGACTCGCTCACCTCACCTATGAGAAAAGCTGTATCTGATTCCCAGGTTTGGGATTGCTCGTTATTTGCTGTAATATCTCTGCACCCCTGATTTATTTTGTGAGCAACGAAGGCAGGGGGGGACTCAAAACACAACAGCAGATCCTATCTATATAAGGTAGTGCAGGGTGAGAAACAGCCAGAAGCTTTTGCAGGAATAATTCCCCAGGTCAGGCATCCTGTCTCTGTCCTCGCTGAGCAAACACAGCAGATGTGGCAGGAGGACAAACTTTGCATGTTCGACCCCGGGACAGGCAAAACCTCCTGCAAACCAAGGGCTGCAATTTGAGAAGCCGCTCCCCTCTCTATTTTTAATGCCTTTATTGATAGTTGTGTGCACAGACCCCATATCCTGGCGGGTCAGCAGCTCCTCACCCACAAAGCCCAGCTCTGGGCCAGGCCTCCCTCCTGCCGCTGTCCTGCGGCCCCTCGGGCCCTTCCCGCCTACGTGTCCACACACGGAAACCACTGACCACGGTCAGGCAGTCCCCTGACAATTTGGGATGTGGGAAAGCTCTTCCCGGGCGAGCAGCAGCCTTTGCAGAGCTCAGGCCAGGGAGGAAAGGCCGATGCACCAGGGGAGAGCACTGGGAGGACATTTCAGCTTCCTGACCAAGGGAAAACGAGCTCTCCCCTGTGGGGTTTTCTCTGGAGGCTAAGAGGGTGAGACTTCCGAATTGGAGGAGTGGGAGAAAAAGAAGGAAAGATGAGAAAATGGCCAGCTAGAGGGATGTAACCTTAACTGGCACATTAGCACACTGTTGGCTGGTACTGCTGTGGAATGGAAGATGCTGTGAAACACCAGGAAAGATAAACTTCAATATCAAGTGACCTTGGACAGCAAAATTGTCCAACACAGCGAGACAAACACCTAAGGAACAAGGGCATAGCTAAACTATCCCCCAAGGATTTCTGCTGGAAAGAAGTATGGCCTGGGAGGCCTAATGGTCTGAGTAGATATCAGCAAAGTATTCTTCATTTCTACTTATGAGACACAGAACCCCTTCCTAGCTTTGGATACATCTTGCACGGAGAGCTCATTCACTTGTCTGGAAATGCGGCTATGAAGTGATTATGCAGGTCTGTAACATTGTTTCACAACAGAAAAAACAATAAAATGCCTTCCTGGGACAGCAAATTTCTGCCAGCTCTGAGATGTGTTCATAAATGGTACTATCAGGCCATGTTTTTTCTCATGATTGTGTTGAAAGTCTCTTTGTCTCCCTGGTTGCACTATTAGCAGTGAATTAAGTCTGAATGTCAGAATACATACCTCTGAACATGTCCACAAAGCATGGGTTTCCTTCAGGTGAAAATATTCTGCATTCATGCAGAAATAGCTTCAGCACTTCTGTGAGTGATACAGTCTGCAAAGCACAATCAGCCCTTGCAATCACACCCCCACAATTCAGAAAAATAAATGAGGGGTCTAAGACATGATATGAGATCTTTGTAGCAATGGAAATTAAATTATTTTTCTTCTTTTTTTACCTTCTGTATGTGCGCATTATAGTTCTCATTCTTGCTTCTCTCATGGGTGGTGGAAAACCTACAGCTGTTTAGCTTTATAATCTCACAGAAAATAGCCCAGATTTCTGCTCTGCCTCACTTGGAAACTCTCTTTTAGGCTATTTTGTGTTGTTTGTTCTCAGAGAAGAGAGCTTTCTATTTGATATTAACATTAACAGAAAAGTCCCGAACCAAATAAGCTCTTAGAGCTCAGGGGGAACATCTCCAAATTTTTCTAGATGGACCGATCACATACTGCAAAAACAGAGAAAAAGCCAGGGAATTGCAAATGATATCTTCAGGGCTGCTTTTTTTAAATCATGTTTCAGTCCACTAGTTGATATTTTTCTTTTTTTTTGGTTTTACTGTTTAAACAACAACAACAGATTTCCTTTTTCTTTTCTAGGGAATCATGAAAGATATGGATTATATGGAAAAGGCGAGGTTGGAGAAGAAGGGAAGGTCATCACTTTACAGGACTGAATCCGAAGTACCACCAGAATTCCTGACAACACATAAACTGAAGAAAAGCCTGCAATAACTAAACTTCACTTTTTGAAAGGGTGCCTGGTGCTGGAAGGTACCATTGACAAGAAAGGCATCTCAGGACACTTAGCATCAGCCAGGTAATATTCAGTGTCTTCCAAGATCCAATGCCTCAGCAGGCAGGAGCAGAGATGCAGGGGTTTCTTAGCATCCAAAAAAAGAAAGGTGAAGGGTTCATCTCAGTCCTAGGTGGTATTTGAAAGCTGCTGTGGTTAAGGCATGCCCAGCGCTGCTGCCAGCAGCTTGCAAGCCATTTTCTTTTGACTTTTCCTGTCTGAAGCGTTGGGGTTGGGATTAGCCTGAGTGCAAAGCAAGCCTCGGGCTCACCCCTCCTTCCTTTCATCATCAGACCATTTGGATTTTCTACAGAGCTGGGAAACAAACTCTTCCACACTCCAGCTCATGTAAACTCCTCTGTAATTCTCTCGATACAGGTGAGTGAGGATTGACATCCTGCATTTTTAATTCTGAGATTTAACAATTTTGCAGCAAAATCGTAGGGAATTAAGCCATTTTTGGCAATGACTGGAGTCAAAGACTGTGAGGTAAAGCCAGGACCATTTATAAATGTATCCATGATAGAATCACCTACATATTTATTTATTTGTTTGCTTATTTATTTATTTGTTTTTAATAAAAATTTCAGCAGCCCACTTGAGAGGCTTCTAAAACTGGTAACGAGATGACAGACAGGTGAGAAATAAGGAACTTTCAACCCAGAGATAATTTTCTCTTTATAGTTCATGAGATTTTATTTTTAACGAGACTTCTATGAAAATAGAGAAAGTTGGGTCGCTCTTGATTCACATCCCCTCGCCCCCTCAAAAAAAGATATATATATATGTATATATGCATATATTTATATAGAAGTAGTCTATATGGATATACATGAAAGATACAAAGAACATGAAAGATATAAAAAAGAACATTATGAAAGAAAAATTACGTGTATGACTGATTAGTTTAATGACCATTATACCCCTAATGTCTTGGAGAACTCAGATAGAGCTAATCCTAAATAACAATAAATCTACTCTCTTTTTTTGGCACTTTGAAACAAGTTTGTTCCTTTGAAAGTTGCAGTATGTTTTCGCTGGTCTGCCTTCAACAAGGTTCAGTGGCCATTTGTGTGATGTGATTTACCCTCCCTTAATTTGAACTTTTCTGGTAGGGGACAAAACCACCACAAAAAAGAGATCGTGAAATTCTGGCATTATTCTATTTCTGTCTGTATTGAATCGAAGGAATCATTTCAATTCCAAACACTGAGCTGGTAGAAATGATTTTAGCTGCAGGAGGTAAACCTAAAGGTAGTGTTAAACCTGCATGTATAAAACACAAGTCTGCACACACAAACTCACATCTGCATGTGCAGAATGAGTTGATTCTTGCTCAGGTGAGGTTTTGCCAGTGGGAGCCTGCAGGAACACTGGGTCAGTTGTTAAAGTGCTGCACACACAGAACTCACAAGTTCTATCGATCTATTTTGTGAGTCTGGACACACAGCAACAAACACTTAAATCATGGGCATGGGGTAAGGAAGAAAAAGGCAATAATGAAATATCTCCTTTTCCATCATTGTTAAATCCTTAAATGTCTAAGGCAGTTTTGGATCTACATATCTTTCTATACTAACGAAGCACTTGAAAGGGAATTCATCTATGTGGAATGACATTTCTGTTTCCCCTCACCAGCAGGATGTTTACCCATTCCTTTTTTATACATTGGCAATACGATAGAATTGTATTGATGTGGAGAATATTTATGACGCATTCTAGAACAAGTATGCTGTGAGAGTAGAACACAAAATGCTTTATTTATATTTTGGAGTTTTTGAGAAAACCTTCATGTGCCATGCGCAGCCCACTGCAGATCCAAGTGTATCCACCCTACTGGAGGAAGTCTCATGTAGATTCCAATTTTCCATTGGATGGAAAAGCACTGTACTGGAGTTGAAACACTTCATTTTTAATGGCTAGGGAAGTAACACAGTGGCTGGGTAATAAGTCCTATCACACAGGCACATCCCTGGAAATATCCACTCTATTTTTACTGGGAGACCCTCTGCCATTAAGTTGCTGTCTGACCTAAGTCCCTTCATTTTCCCTGCAAGTAAAGTCAGAATACTGTCCTTTTGGGGATCATTGTTCATTTATTCCAGCAATATGCACTATGATGAGTATTAATAAGCCTGTCTCCAACTGGCCAAAAAATTACTTCTTTAGTTTTTATCAGTGAAATATGGTCAGTCATCCAAAAATTTACTTCTCTGGCATATCCTCCACTTGCCATAACGAGGAAGCATATCTCAAGAAATATATGGTTAGAAATAATGCTTTTATGTTTTCTATATTTTGTTATTTTTGTCTCAAATCACGGCTCAGTTCAGCGTGATCTGACACGGCTGAAATACTGAAACCCCCACTCTTCCAAAGCAGTGTTTATTATAGAAACCACAAATTTAACCTAACCTAGAGCAGCTTTTCCAGCAGTGATATAATTACAGTAGTTATTGTTGCAATAAACCAGATGTTCCTGAGCTGGAATGAAAGCACTTCCCCCCCACATTACATTTGTTACGTTGCCTCTTTTCAAGTTTCACATCAGCTGTTCAGAAAGCGCTCTCTCGCTTGAGTGTCACTTACAGATTCTTGCTGGGTGAGTCTTTTAGGGCAAAAAGAATGAAATCCTGGCCGGGGTCTGAATTTTCACTGCTCTCCTTAAAGCCTCCAACATGACAGTTTTCAGTGTCACTAATTCTTGCCCTGGTTTAAAGATTTTTTTTTTTTTTTTGTCCTTTCAGACACTTGGCTAAATAAAAAAACAAACAACCAACCCAACACTTTGGAAAAAAACCTACTTATTGAATGAGTACATTGTTCCGTGTGAAAGGGAGCGTTCCACTCCTACAAAATCAATGGAGTTCGACACAGACTTCAGTGGAGCCACCATTTCAGTCACTACTTTGAGCAATTTAGTTATTAGGCAACATCTTTTGAACTGCTTTGTCAGCTGTGGTTGCAGCTCCAGACCATGAACAACCGTTCAACCTGAACCACGAATATCCAGCATTACTCCAACATTACACATCTTGTATTTTTAACAATGTGTTAGTCAACACATTTCTAATATTTCCCAGCCCAATCAAGTCCTAACTGCAAAAATGTGTTGGCAATAAAGAATCGGACCGTGTTTAAACTGCTAGGACCTTAGACATGAAAGATGTTGTATTTATTTCACGGGTGCAAGAAACCTGTCTAGGAACAACAACCACAAAGGGTCAAGAAGTCAGGAGATTGCTTTATTGCACTTACAGAGCCATATAACAATACAATAAAGAAACACAAACGAGGCTTGGGGTTTTGTTTACTCATAGGCAAGTTCTCATGAAAATACAGGAACGGTAAGAATTAATTATCTTATCAACTATCTAAACAAGTCCCGGCAATCCTGGAAGAAACCTTTGTAATGCTCAGGTACACGTGCTGCTCTTTTTGCTGCTCGCTCGTGGTAAACTGTTAGTCAACCCATCCCCGTGGCAACTGCAATGTGACGAGGGAGGAATTCACCCCGTGGTCTGCTAAATTTACACTTTGTAAAAATGTAAATGTTTCTTATAGGAGGAATTTACATGGCTCTGAAACACGGTCCAACTTTTCACTGATGTGGTAGGGGATGCAGACGCTGTTGGCCTGGTTTAACAAAAATCTTTGAAAATGGGCCATAAAATAGCTGAGGAAACCCAAGAGGCACCCACACGTTTGGAAGCAGATTATAAGAGAGCTCTGCTGCTCAGCCACAATCAGCTCCCTGCTTTCAAAAGACACGGTATCGATTTCACATTTTTTGCTCTCCTAAAGGGAACGTGTCGGAGCTGAAATAAATAAATAAGCAGGGCCCATGTCCAGGGAACCTTGACGTCTTTCCCATCACTGAGGCCGGGAGGCCCCTGCGCTTCCTCCCCTGGCTGTGACATGCCCGGCAAATATTTCCACCACCCACACTTGATTCATTCTTAACTCTCCTCACCCACTCATCATTACAGCTGTGCAAAGCATCCATTACAAACCCTGGAGCCATCAAAAACCTACCTTTGTAAGCTCGCTCTGTGCTTCACACCCAGCGGGGATTGGTTGGACTTTTGGGTAGATTAACTTTTTGAGACACTCGACCCCCAGTTTCATGCAAATCTGGGCCCAGGTTAAGGTGAATGATTTATGGGTTGCATAGTTTGAAAATCGCTGAGAGAGTTTCACATCACTTCACTGCGTAGATCTCTGTCACTATTTGTGGAAATTGAAAAAGATGTGTGCATAGCACGCTGCAAAAGGGAATAATAATAATACTAGTGGTCAGATCCCAAATGAGCTCTGTGCGTTGCAAACAATTCCTGGTCTGAAGGACATGGGCAGGGGGGGAAAAAAAAAAAAAAGCTCTTTTTAACTCTTTAACACTTTATTGCTTCAAAGTGTAAGTCACTCATAAATTTTTTATGACATTCCTTTATTTAGCACATATGCATGCCACTAGTGGTTCAATTAGACAGGAACTCTACAAGGAATGGCTGTAACAATGCTCTAGGGCAGGAAGTAGAGGGAAACCCAGACTCCAAAATTCAGATGAAAAGTTAGAATTTTCTGTAGTCAAAATGAGAGATTTATTTGATTGGTGGCAAAAATGCATGTTTGCAAAGTTTGGATTTGGGTGCTCACTGGGATTTTGGGCAGCCCAGTGAGCAAAATTAAGCACTTAAAGGAAATCTAGATGATGCCAACCCTACTGAGTGACATCTCACTCTGTCAGCTTTCAGAACTGTGGGGAATCTGCTTTAAAGTCCCCAGCAGAAATCACAGGTAAGAAAGGCTTTTTAAAAAAAGCAGCTGGAAGGACAGGATTCAGTATAGGAGACCCTTAGACAGGATCAAAGAAACTAACTTCACATTTTAATTTTTAAAGGAAGCCCAGACCACTTAAGGCAGAAGTACCAAACACGTCACTTAACATCTTGTAACAAAAGAACTTTGATTTCTGTTTGCAGCATGACATCTTCTTGTCTGCAAAACAATCCTTCTCTATCACGAGTGAGTCCGTGCAGAAGATTGTCTGAAATATCCATTTCAGTAAGAGCCAGAGGGACTGCTTTTAGTGTGTGGCGAATGTGGCTTTGTCTTCTGGTGACTTCAGCTATTTTCTGAAATCCTGTGATGCACCCATTTATCAAAATGCCTTCAAGACAAGCAGGGATAAGGTGTGAAAATTTGTATAAATCACAAAAAATGGCTTGATGTGGAGTTATATTGGACTTAAGGTCGTATTAAGAAAAGCAGTGAGGCGTGAGGTTCTGCTGAGCAGAGGGAGATCCACAGTGCGAGCAAGTGTCTGGACTGGTCGCCACAGTGTGAGGCACTGTTGGCCCTCGGTTCTCCCAGATGTCTCAGAGAGGTAAGGTGAATCACAGGTTTCCTCCCATTATCTCCACAGGGAATGGGAGTGACCAAGCTCAGAGTGTATCTCACTCCACGTTAGGTGAGGAGAGCTCTGTTCCTGGTGCCTGCTGAGTGCCCCACACAGGGTGAAATTTGGTGGATGAGGAAGGGAGAGAGGACAAACACTCAGTGCTGTGGAGGTCAGTGCTTTATCCTGCTCTGCTGAAAGCAGAATTCCTCCCTTGGTCAAGAATTATCAAGTAAAAATAGGATGGAAAGTTCGGCATGGAAACATTAATAAATGACAAAATCAGCAGCGGTTCTCTGTGAAGAAATGAGCCACAAAACCAACACGTGGGCAGCCCTGCATTGCAACACCAGAGCTCCAGAGTGCATTTATATAAGCCCTTAGCCACCACCTTCACCGTGTCCATTTTCCTGGCTCAGAGAAGTGCTGAGCATCCTCATCCCACATCAACATCAACACCTCGAGGACTGACACCCAGAGGCAGATAAAATACTGCACGTTAATGTTCCGTGTCACACACATGTACATGGCTGTGAATCGAGGAAACAATTGCTTTCAAATAAATGATGTGAGGCTAGAGAAGTGATAACATAATGCTTGATTTGAGAGCAAAAACCCAACCCCTTTACCCCTTTGGATTCACTCCAGGAACGGTGGTGCCACTAACAGTGCTTTTCTGAGGAGTCAGTTGACATTTCCACTGCGTAGTCTTGATTCTTGGGATTGGTGCCTGTCATTTCAGCTCAGGCTGAGTTGTAACTTCGTGTGAACTAGAAAAACAAATTGCTGAAATTATGGGATTTCTCCGTCCCCTCTCTCTGCATCGCAACAAAATAAAATTTACTTTTTATGAACTATTTGCCAAACCTCGCATCATAAACACCTTCCTTTTAAATGGATGGGTAATGAAAAGGAAGACAGATGAGATAAGTTCAATATTTAAGAGATTTACTCAACACAGACAGTCCTTCCTTTCCACAAGTTGCTTCTTCTTCTTGTTAAAAAATGAGAAATATGTTACAAATCGCATTTAATAATATGAGCAAAAAAAAAAAATGCAGGCAATTAGTAGTGAATTCTCCAGTAAGCATATCTGTTGCAAGAAGAGGTGTCATAAAAAATGATAGAACTGAGATTTACTGCCACTGAAGCCAGCAACAGCATTTCCATTGCCTCCAGCTGGAGGAGGACTTGGTTCCTAGGAAGTTCACTTCAAAGATGATTATCTTTATATCAGCAAGTCTGGGAGCGAGGGCTCCACAGCCTTCAAGGTGAATGCTAAAGGGAATAAAGGGCTGTAAATCCCTGTTTCTGCAATGATAAGGATGCTGGCCCCTGCTGAAATACACAGAAATAAAGTACAGTTATACGAGTTTGAAAACCCGACCGAAGATCTCTGAGTAACCACATCTGCAGTCCTACCACAGGTAAATCTTCCAGAGCTCTTGTTGCAGCTGTGACTTAAATAAGCAGTCTGGGGCCTGTCTCTGTGCTTGTTATCAGATTGTTCAAATATTTCACTTACATTTATTAACTAAAGAAGGTCTCAGACTCTTTGTTCCAGCTGTATACAGAATTTACCAAATTCACTGTTCATAGTCTACCTAGTAGAGAATGAATTGTCTGGGAATTCTCAAATAATCTTGCTCAGACTGCGACTTTCAATTAATATAAATTAATATAAAAATAGACCTGTGAGGGCTTCCTTAAGCTGTCTCATTTTTGGACTAAAAACTAACCAACTTTCACAATTCTGTAATGGTTAGAGGTAGTGACAAGGTATTCTGCCCCTGCTTTCCAGGAACGTAGGCAAGCAAATCTCTTGATTCCACTTTCTTGTATGTTTATTCCAGTTTTTGTTACTTGACACGATTACAATTGCATACAGCTTCGAAGGGGCTGAATACAGAGTTGCCCACTTTTGGACCACTACTAAATCACACTTCCTGTCTCATGGAAAGGGAGAAGGTTTCCTTGGTCACATTCCCCTTCCAGCAAACCCTGGGGGCTGAAATCCCTCTCCCCAGGCTCCTCCCAGCACAGCCCCTGCAGGCTGCCCACCTTCCTCCCGGTTCTGAGCTCAGCGTGCTCTCTCTCTTTTCCACATGCATCCCTGCCCAAAACAAACTCCGCAAGGCTCCCCACCCAGTTCTTCGGAATTCCTGGGCAACCTTACATACGCCTTTGTTTTGGGCAGGAACATGTGCTGAACTGTCTCCTCCAGAGCTGCTGAAGAGAAGGGCGGTGGTTAAACTAAACCTGCCATTTTCAATAGGGCTCAACCCAGCCTGTAACAAAACCCGTAGCAAAGGTGCACTTTCACAATCCCCTCTGTGCGTGTGTGTGGTGTGTGGGAAGGAATTTGTGGAGAAATGGCCATCTTTCCCCAAATTTCCTGCTGGAGAGCAGCAACAACCAGGACCGGGATGCCGGCAGCTCAGTTCATTTGAGAGCTGTGTGTAGGAAAAAGGCTTAATTCTTAGGATTTGGTTGCCCTTATGGTTTGTACTTCAGGCACTGGGGGACTCAACAGATGTACAGGCAGTTCTGGCTTTTTAGTTCTGAGCTGACCTGACCTGAGCACCAGTTTGGGAGCCAGGGAGGCCACACTCGGTGTGAAGTTTGGTCAGCCCACAGTTCTGGGCTGGACCTTGCTCAAATCACAAGCCAAAGCTCTGCCTTCATGAGACTGTGGAATTCAGGGTGGTTGAATCATCCTTGGGGGGGGAACCTCTTGACTGATGCTTTGCCCCAAGAACTTCAGTAATGCAGAAAGCACTGTAACATCGGTCAATCCCAAATAATGGCATGCTGTGGACGGCCTTCATAAGACAGGGGTTTGTACCCTGGGAGGAGTCATCCATAGGATGTTCCATTTTCCCTGGGTGGCAGGAGGAGTTCTCCAAAGCAGTGTGGTAGCTGTTGGCAATGGCATGGGCAGGAGGTGTCCCATAACTTGGCATCTTCTAAAAGACAGCATTTGTGTCAAGGTGGGTTATCACACATAACCAGCCTTAATCCCTTTTAAATGAAGGCTGTGTTTATGGCCCATGAAGGTCAGGACTGTAAGTCCTGGAACAAATCACCAGGCATAATGAGAAGGAATAATGCCAATTACATTCTCCAGCCATTTTTGGTGCTTGAAACACGGTCTCTGTACTCCTTGGACTTCTCTCAGGGAAGTACAGATGGTATCTTTGTGAGGTAATAGTAACCTGCTTATTACAGTTCCTTTGTTTTTAGCACTAGCTTGAAATTCATGCCATTATTAAACATTGTATATGGCACAACAAACCAGGTAATTCTTTCACTTTTCCAGTGACATGTTCAACAGGGCTTTGGAAGTATTTCCAAAGAAATTTCCAACCTTTATTTACCCTTTGTAGAGCGCTTCGCTTTGCTTTCCTCACGCTCTCTTTGTGGTCAGTTTCTAGCAGTCATTCCCAGTTCACCGATGGGAATTTCACAGGAATGGAGGGCTTTCCCTATTTTTTCCCTACACATTGCAGAAAATTTTGGAAACCAGAATGCCTCTAATCTTTATCACGTAACTTTGCAAGAGAAAATCGATTCTGAGAGGTAAAGTACTTCCCTCAAGTAGAGACAAAAAAACAAAATGTGATGCAGAAGTTGCACATGATTCAATTCCTGACAGGAAATTATATACAAACCTCCCTGTTCAAGAGGTAATGTCTTCATATTAATTTGAATATTTTAGGGTTTTTTATTTTTTTTTAATAACTAAGTTAACAAATAACCAGAGGTTTAACGACAAGAAGAAGAGAAGAGAAGTCTGTGGCTTTAGTACAGTTAGCTGGGCTACGTGTATTCTCTCAGTACAGCCAATTATTGTAGTTAAGGCAGCGGTGTTTAACTAGAGAAATTCTGCCTAGTTAAAGTGTTGGCTGTGTGACAGAACACGCATAAAGCACAGTAAATAGTAATACTGTGTGTAGAAACATTTAATTCTTTCAGTTACAGAGGTTTATCAAGTCCAGTATATAATCTTGGGCTGGAAAGAAAGATAAAGACACTTTGCAGGTAAGGAACATTTTCCTGACAGGATCCTAAGTCGTATTAATAAATTGGGATACCATTTTTTTTATATTTTCCACTGAGGTGTAGGGGTAAAATAATAGAGAGTTGTTTTTTCCCTCATTATTTGGTGGTCCTTCCCTGAAACTTTCCAAACCAAAGCCATTTCTCACATCTGGTTGGAACACAGATCTTTAAGACATTCAAGTAATTCAAATCAGATGTAAAAATCTAAGCTACACTGTATGAAATTCAAGAACAATATAGTTACAGGGTTAGAAAAGTCTGCAATATGGCACCTCTTTTAATCAATACCAGCCTCAGTTTCAGTTTGTCTGTAAATACAAGACTATAATTAAGAATGATATACTGCATTAATTATTTCAATACCCAGTGTAGCAAGTTACCAGATTAGTGAGACTTTGCATTCATAATATCATTAACAATTTGTTTCCCCTATGCTCTGGGTGAAGTCCAGAGCAACGTGGCCTGAATCAGATTATAGTTCCAATGGAAAATATTGAAGATCACTAATATCAATAAGCACTTCCTTATCTCTGCCATTTGGAACTGCCTGTATTGACTTTCGCTGCATTCCAGCAGTTCTGCCTGTACCCAAACGGTAGTTAGTCGTTAATTTCCATTAACTAAGCCACCACTAAACATCATTTAAATTATTTCCAACAAATGCTCCATTAATGCCTGTTATCTGCATTTAATTTGCATTGATTCCCAAAAGCTACCGTCGGGCTTAATTGCCGCCCCAAGAAGAGCAGTTTCCCACAGGTGTCATTGGGACTGATTTCTCTCCGGCTGCCAAGCAGTAGGGAGCAGTGCTACACGAGGCTGCCATGCAAATCAATGGCTAAAAACCCAAACAGCTGCAGCTGGACTTGACCAGAAAACAGTATTTACCTCGCCAACAGGCTCCTGCTCCTCTAGGATACCATTTCAGTTGGCCAGAAAATATTTTAGGGCTTTTCTTAGGCTTAGCCTGTGAAAATAAAAGTGGCACAGTGTTCTGGCTCGTTCCACTTGGGTAAAAAAATATCATCTGATAAACAGGAGTTCTAGACCCAGGGAAAAATCAGTGCAATTGTTTAATCCTTTTCTGAGCCTTATTATAATTTTGTCCATACAAATATTTCTGACCAAGACAAAAAAAAATCCAAACCTTTACCTGTAGCATTGTTTCTGGTCTTTTTTGGGTACTGTGGGTTCTCAGCAACACTTTAAATTCCTTGGGATTACATCACCTTTTTAACATATCTTTTGGTATTTTACATACAAGTCAGTTACACTTAAACTCTCAGAAACTGCCAATTCAAGAAAACAAAACATCTGCCCCACAGTGATGAGCTTGACTAATGTTCCTTTTGAAGAGAAAAGCAAAAGAATCGGCTTGCTGAAAATTGAATGTTGCTGCGTTTTCAAAACGACATTTTCAATTTCGCATTGCAAAACATTTCCCCCTATTTTCCATACTACTTCAAGTTGACATCTAAATTAAATATTTTGCTGTTATTCAAACAAGTCCCTTGATTGACCAACAATTATTGTATTCATAATCGTGCTTTGTAATAGCTTTCTGGATTGTTTTATTGCTTTCATTAGGAGTGGAAATAAAACTCAACCATAGGACATTCCCTGAGAAGGAAAAATCGGGATCTCACGGGGCTTTGGTTAGAGCATTCTTTCATTAGCTTCACTTTCTGAAGATGTTCAGCGCATTATCCAAAAAGTCCCTCCAAGCTAGTCCTGTGCAAAAGTTGCCACACATCCCACATTGTGCTATGGTCAAACCTCATGTCCATTATGAAATGACAGCAGGATATGGCTTTTCCTAGAGCTTTATTGCAGCCTGCTGCTCTTTAACAGCTCG
>NW_008237903.1:1303697-1326505 GCF_000691975.1 Corvus brachyrhynchos | reverse complement strand
GGCATTCACACAGCAAACGCAACACATGTTCATTATCTGCGTTTGGGGCTGGAGAGGCATAAATTACCACTGGACCTAAGGCTCCGAACATGAGAAGAGAGTTGTGCAGCCATTCCCCCATCTGCACTGCCCAGCGCGTTCCGCAGGCTCTGCCCTGCCTTGAGTTGCCTCACCGCAGCCAAATCTCAAGGTGACAAAGTCTTGGGCAACAGTTCCCCACTTGGCATCTGAAAGACAAGCGACACGTCTAGGACCAAACCCGCACGCTGCGGGTTTTGGGCTCCAGGCTGGGAGAGAGAGCCGAGCCTGAGATGCCCGCAAGGAGGGATCCACTCCCCTGCAGAGCGCTGATGCTGTCAAGGGCGGCTGGACGGACCCGAGCAAAGGAAACCATTTGCAGGGCACGAAAAGAAGGAATTTTATTGGTTTGGGAGAACTTATCTCCGCAAACGTTATCTATTAACTATTTACACAGACGCCGGTATCAGCGGTGAGAGATGTTATCTGCACTTCCTTTTGGTCGCTTCCCTCTCATGCCAACCTCGCCTCCGCCTGGTCAGGGCTGAGCCTTTCCAGCAGAGCCTCCCTCAGGATTCAGCCTCAGCAAGGGTCCTGGAAGACAACCCAGCACAGGAGGCAGGGACACGGTGCCTCCTCGGACAGCAGCGTTCCCACCTACTCTCTAACCTCCCAAATATCCCCAGGCACACTTAGCAGGGGAGTCTGACAGACTCAGAACGAAGATGTTCACCATTTAACCCTAGCATGTCTCAGGAAGAAAGGACCCAGTGGCGTGTAAGCCGCGCACAGGTTGAAAATGCGCCGTCAGTGTTTCATGTAAATCCTTTGTAATAATCAGAGAACACATCAAGCAAGTAAAGATTTGCTTCTTTCTAGTTCTAGAGCTTTCTGTGCGCTTCAACCCACATTCCTCGATGAAAACCTTTACATACGCTTGAATCCCAACCTGCTTCCTTGTAGGGATAAGATCTTACTGCTTTTGAACGTCCCAAACATCGTTGTTATTATTGTTATCGTTACTATTATTTTGGATTTTTAATTTAAATTATTATTTATTTGGATTATTGGATGTCCTACACCCTTCACAAGCAACAGCGATGAGATTTCAGTCTCTTTTTTTCTCTGACAGTCCTTACACAGAAAGTGCATATTACAGAGACGCAGAACAAAATGAAAACAAAATATGACGGATATTAAACTCTGCATTTATGATGATATAACATGCATAGCATCTGCTACTACTGCCTGCACCCCTCAAGCCCGTTTTCCCAGATAATTTAACTTCGAAATCACAGACGGTGACCAATATTTTGCTGCACAGCACCAGATAAGGTCATGCTTGCTTTTCTCCTAATTCTCTTTTCAGAGTTTCTCAGGTCCTCTGGAGATTCAGAGGAAATTTTGCCCTGCAAAACAACCTCCAGAGATTTTAACCTCAAAAATTTTACCCTCGGTTATGAAATCTGCAGTTTTCTAGGCTCTGCAACCTGGAAGCCAGGACAAGAGGGTTAGTTTGGGCAGTTGCTAGTTCTCGCCACAGCTTCTTCTGTTTTCCTTTCACGCTCGAATTACCCTGGAAGCCCTGCCCAGGGGGCAGGTGCTTTCGGGAGATAAGGAGCAGTGTGAAAAGTTTGGGAACTGATCCCATTGTACAATAAACTTGACATCTAATCTGCCGCTTGGGTTTGTAACACACCCAGCAGAGTTAAACTAATCGGCCACCGCAGTCCCTGCAGCCCTCCCAGCACTTTCCCCCTCACATTCTACAACAGCCCCAATTCACTGGAGCTAAAGATGCTCCATCTACACGTTTTTCAGCTTTACACATGCAGGCATTCACTCAGCCCTGGGCAATAAACTCAGACGACAGTGGCATTGGCATGGAGGGTTCCCTTCCCAGCTGGATTCCTGCACAAGGGACGATTTGGACACACACGATCTCCTCACTGAATTTTATCAATTTTTCAGGTGCCTTTGGGCATGTGCAGGACTTCAAAATGTGGAGACTTCAAAAAAGGTTTTTGGGCTTTAGTTTTAGTTTACAGGAATAGTACCTGAATTTGACTTCTGTACCAATGTATATTCCTAAATCTGCTTCCTGACCTAGCCCTTAGTGACTGAGTGGCAGAGATTAAAATAACTGCCCTTGATAATTCTCTAAATTCCTAAATTAAAAGCACTCCTCTGAGATATATAAATGGTTTGCCTGTTTCACACAGACCAGAAAATTAGGACCAAAGTCCAAGCAAAAATGACATATCAAAACACCAGCTGAAACAGAAGGTTCCAGCTGTTTCAAATGCCACTAAACCACAATGATTATTGCTAACATAAATAAAACAAAAATCTTAATCCACTTTTATCGAGGAGTTACTAACCATATTTCTCTGTTCTTCCAGCAGTTTTATGAGAGTGTATGTTCATAAGCAAGGAGAAGGATGGCATATTGGGGACCACTTTCTCTTGTACTGCTAGAAAACCTCAAACAGCTCCAAATGCATCTAACAAACAACTGAACTCGGTCAATTCACATGGAGTAGGAAAAAAAGCTGTCAAGGCAACGTCTAAATTATGTCCTTGCTAAGTAGCTTGACTTGTGATGGGGATTTTATTGGACAATGTCACTTCCTCGTGACCACCACAAATGATAACAGTTGCAAGAGCTTTACAGTTGCTAAACCAAAGGAATGGCTGGAATTTTGGAAAAATCTTCACAGCCTCAGCCCAGGCTGACATTTTGTACTTTAAAAGCTATCTTTAAGCAACTAAATAGGTGAGAGAGCACTCCAGAAGCTGGCAAGACAAAGGAACAAAATATCAAAGCCTGCAAATGCCAAGCTGCTGCACTTTTGCTACACTCCATGGTTGTGGTGAAGGGTTTGGGTTGTTTCATTTGCAGACTCGTGGCTCCCTTCATTCCAGTAACAAAAATGCCAATAGCATTTCTAAATTAAACCCAGCATCTTGTCCCTTCTATTTAGGGCAGCTTTTTCTCTGGCCCACCACATCTCCAAGCACAATGCCACTTCTCTCATACCATCTGTGTAAACTTCCCTCTGCTGCTTCCAAAAGTGCCTTTTTTCCACTGCTGGGATCCTTCACTCAAGGAGAAAATGTTCAAGATGAGTTCAGTGAGTGATTTTTTTCTTTTTTTGCTAGCTGAGTTAAACTGATCACAAAAAGTTCCCCTTTCCTTTTTTTGTCTCAATTCCCACCACCATGATACTCTCCAAAATGGTCTCTGAGAACCCTAATTCTGGTTCTTTACAATTGTGGATGGGGGAGGAAGAGCACCGAAGTTTGATGCTGTTTGAAGCATTATTGCAATTCCTCATCATTCCAAAGGACTAATGGCTAAAGGAAGATACTTTTGAGGACACCAAGGAGAATGTCTGCAGCAGGACATGGCACAGGGAGACCTGAGCTTTCTGGAAGTTAATTCACTTTCACTGAAAGAGCCATAGGGCAGGACTGTTCCCCTCCAGCAATGGGCTGCCTGGATAAAAATGTCCTTCTTTGGGGGATCCAGTGTTGCATCTCTCCGTGGCAGTTAAAGTGCTTTGAATCCCAGTGATTTTCACCAGGACTTGTGCTTCTACACCTTTTAGGAGATTTTGATCTCCTGCCTCTAGTTGTTTATCCTGGCGTTTCTCTGCAAAGTTTGCACGACTCCAGTAGCCACCGGGAGCTGCTGGGAACTGGCATGGGGATAAGTTAACAGGGCACAAAGGGTTGACAATGCACGAATTACATTTTTTGCTGGACTTGCAGAGGGACTTAAAATGACAGATTTCTGCTGGAGAAGTGAGGATGACAGTGCATGAACATCTGGGTGAACAGCTGGAACACACTGTCTCTCTCCCCCCCTCTGTAAAATACAATCCCTTGTCCTCAGTTGAAAATTGTAATTCCCGGTTTTCCCGCTACAATCGGCCTACATGTTTATGTTTGAATGACAAGGTAGCTTAGAGAAAAAAAGAAAAATCTCCATATAATTGTTCTGCAAACAGTATTGTTCTTTCATATGAACACAACGACGGAGTTGTGTTCACAAACTCCCTGTTACCAATATAAATAATTACAAAACCATAAAAGAGAAATAAATGTACACAATAACCAAAAGTCTAAACCCACCACTACTAAACAGCACTTCATAACTGCAGCTCTGAATTATTACTGCCTCACCAGCACAGCCACAATATCTGCCTTCATAAAATCCTCCACTTTACAAATTAAATGGATTGGATAATTAAGAAAGCCTATGTTTAGTCCACAAAGTGAAACCACCATCACTGTAATACGACAATGAACCCACATTTTTAAAAACGGTCACATTTTCATTCCCTGGAGCGGGAATGCATGATCCATAGCTCCTTGCTCCCTGTCTATCCCTGGGAGCTGTGTGTGCACATGAACACGCCCCGTCACTCAGCAGTGCTGCGGGTGCCTGGGGATTGCCAGGAGCTGCCCTTTCCTTGCTGCTCCCATCGCTGGAGCCGGAGACAGATCCCTGCCTCTGTGTTTTCTTACCCTGTGCCAGGAGATACCTGTTATTACTCCCAAAAGATGCTGGCTGTGGAGCACTGCCTGATTACCTTAGCCCTATGAATAGGACAAAACCACACCTATGGAGATGATGTAGGAGAAGGTCTGTGTTTCCCTCTGAGCAGCATCTCCAGGCCAGCTGCTGACACTTTGCTGGTTGCCTTTCACTTGGAACATTTCAGCGTTTGCCAACAGGATTTTTTTCACCCTCTCTGCAGATGGCCAGGTGTTATCATCACTCCACCCACATGCCAGAGTCTGCGCACAGTCCTGCTCCTGGCAAAATTCAATCTTTGCTCATTTCTTGACCCGTGCTCATCTTTGCATTGCTTTTTAATTAATCCACGGTTAGCTGAAGCTCCTGCCATAAATCAATGATTTCCTTTCAATTCTTGTTAAAGATTTTTCATTTCCCGAAATTTGCAGCACGGAGCTGTTAACAGCACACTTTTCTCTCATTATCAAATCAGCGAGGAACGGGGTCAATAAAGCAAAAAAACATAAACCCAGCACCGAGGACCTTCAGGCTTAAAGACATTTCTATCTGTCCCAGACACGCTGCAGATGAAAACATGGTCTCTTGCCACCTTGGAAGCTACAGGCCAGATCTTCTCTGGGTGTAAAGCATCAGGTTTTGGGACACACACATCATCTCCTGATTTACACCACCTGAGCATTTGGCGATTACTCTGTCTACTCTCTAGCTGGGGGAAGAGCTGTCTGTGAAACTGCCCCTCAGACACGAATTACTGGAGTTTTCTAAATGCAAATTTTCATATCTGTTTATTTTGGCCAGCTGAATATGGAGTTCTGTGTGGAGTTCTTCAGGGGATGCTCGCATTGAGGATGTCTCCTTGTGCCACTGCTCAGCATCACATCTCTTGACACCTTTACTTAAGGAAGTTGTATCATCATGGGGTTCAGTTTTCATCATGGGGTTCAGTTTCCAAGTCACTGGCAAATGGAAAAGAGCCTTAAAAATCACCAGACTTCCTAATTGTGTTTGCTTTAAAAAGACAAGATGAACAAATCACACAAAAGAGAGTGGTGAACACAGCTACCTGTTTTCTTAAAGGGCATGAGAGGCAAGTCACTATTTAGTTCAGTGAGGGAAAATGCAAATTATAACACATTTTAAGGTAGTTTTTCAGGGTCACCATGTGCTCAGCACGGTCTGTGAGCTGCACACACCAGACCTCAGCCCACTTACAGCATCCTCTGTGGCTCAAGCCCATGCTCACCAGGCATGTGAATCAAATTAAACTTTTAACTTCTTTTCTCCAGTTACCCTTCTGTGAATTTGGGTCTAAATTTTCAGAAAATTGCACGCACTGTTCCTACGATTATGCATGTAATCAATTAGTTATTTATGTGCACAACTACTGTGACCAGGTATGCAAATCTCCAAGCAGCTCTTGCCATTTTCCGATAACTTAGCCCTTTGTCGTTTATCCATCCACTTTTGTTCGAAGCACCAAGTTCATGGAAATTTAACTCATTTGAAACATATGTGTAGATCCATACGAAGTGCCCAAAAGCATCACAAAGAGAAAGGATAACCTTGTTGTTAAGGCAAGAGAGCGCGAAATCTGGTTTCCATTCTGAGTTCTGCCACACATTTCCTGTGTAACCTTGGGCAAGTCATGAACTGTAACCCAGCTCAGTGGAGCTGACCTACATGCAAAAGCAGACTGAGCCATCCCTTACTCAGAGAGGTTATTGAGGCGTTCTGTGTTTTAGTGCAGAGGGAAAATACCAAAATAAGTTAAGTGGGAGGTGCTAAAGGATTATAAGGTATCAGTAATGGCAGAGCAGCAGTGAGAGATGATCTGTACTCGGTGGAAAAACCAGCAAGTGAAGGGGCAAACTGAGAACTGAGCAAAGAAAACAGCAAATTCAAGCAGGGAGATGAAAGAGAACCAAATGGTAACAGTGAGAATGAGCAGGCATGTGAGTAATTAACCTTTATACAGCAATTTTTACTGTCCTGCTTGGTCTTGTCCTTTCACAAAGGGCCACAGTGTCAGGAGATATTTGAGAAGAACTGAGCTGGTTAATACAGCACTGGCCACCTCACAGGCCGTCTGATTGGCATGAATTATTCTTCATTAATCAGGGTAATCCTGACAGGGTTATTAATGCCAGGTATCGGCCGAAAGCCGGTGGAGGACATTGTGTTATTGAAGCAATTACTAGAGCTGTGTTCAGCTGGAGGGAAACATGCACTCTTTGTTTCCTTACACACCGGGACAGAACTGCAGTCAGTCCTGTGGCTGCCATGGCTTCCTCCCTTTTGGATGAGACACAATTAGATTTGCACGTTACTTCACTGAACGTTTGGGGTACGGCCTTGTGGGAGCCCTGCAAATCATAACATATATTCTGAGAGAATACATCTCCTGTAAAAAATTACCTAATTTTGTAGCTGACCTAGATATGGCACTCACACTGACGTCATTAGGAGTCTAGAGCAGACTGATTGCAGTATCTGGCCCAAATTTATGACTTAATACAGCAAAATGTTCAGTATCCTCAGATCCAACTGGGATAAGATGTTACAACTTGGGGCTCCGTGTAGCAAATTTCTGCTTTGATTAACAAAAAAATCTTTCCTGGTGAGAAATGAAACCAAGATTTTGGAATATATCAAAGATTGTATCTCTTTACCTCTAAAAAACAATTTCGCGAGTCTTCATTTCACGCATGATATGCTTTGGAAGAATTTGGAAACAAGAAAAATGAATATTGAATGAACAAAGAAAATCCTGGCACAATAATTTTAAGGATTTCTGAGCTTCTGGCGAACGCTTGACAATATTCCTTGACACAAACCTCTAAAGGAATTGTAATCCTGCCAGTCTGGGGGCAGTGGAGCCTCCCACTTCATCCCACCCATCTTCAGCCCTGCTCTGTTCCTTCAACCCAGCATCCTGCGTGGAAAAACCACAGTGATTGCCATTACCTGCATGGAAGTGAGAAGGCTGCAAGGGATGGGTGTGAGTGCATCAGCCTCCTGAGTCCCCTGGAATTAATCCCTGTTTGAGTTGGAGCGTATCTTTCGGAAAAAGATACCATCTTGATTTAAAATGTTCCGGTGAGGGAAAATGTGCTATAAATGTTGGGAAATTATTTTAATGGCTAATTAAACTCAATTAAAAACCTATGATGATCAGAAAGGAGCTTCACAGGGGTCCTTATCAGCTACACAGAAGGAGCCCAGATTTATTTGTTTTTTACAGGGGAATTGCACCTGTGTGACGTCACTTATTTTTTTAAATCCATGACTGAAATACAAAAACACACTGCAAAACCCTGGCCAGCAGAATGATTACAAGAGTTACCATCCCCTTCCAGATCTTGTGAGCTGTCTAAACATAATCTGAAAAATGGAGATAATGGGCATGTGCTGTGGGAGCAGTTCCACCCCATTTCAGCTGGTCTTCATTCCTCTATCTGAGCTGAAGTCACTGGAAAAAAACCAGGCACTTCCACAACACAATTCATCGGATCCTGGTGATGCTCCTACCTGGTGTTTGGAGGCATGAATCACATTTGCAGTAAGTGTGGCAGTTCAGAAGATTCGGGCCGCGGCCCTCGCGCTGAGTGACCAGGAAAAGGCCGGATGGAGCAGCTCTACCTGATGGAAAAAGCTCTGCAAGGCCCAGGGCAGAGCACCTGGGGACAGAGTCTGACACCAGTGCCTGCCTGTGAGGGATCTACTTGGGTTTCAACCCTTTTCTAGGTGCTGCCTTCAGAGCAAGGGTTCAGTTGTTGGTGTTGCTGTCCAGCCTGAATCCCTGGTTGAGCCCCCAGACCAGGTTGGCTTGGCCCAACCATACGTTCATAGGCACTCATTTCTCTGTCTTCAGACAAATTATCTTGTCCAGCACGGCAGAAATACCTCCTTTCCTCCCTGTCTGGGTTTTTGTAACCCCATAGGTTTTGTGAGCAGTCACCACTTTAGAATTTGATCCCGAGGGGAATTCCTTCCAGCACAAATGGAGTTAACTCCGGGAATAACGTTCCTTAAACTGTAAGTTCCTTAAAGGAGAGCTCCATCTTTCATTTTCTCTCAGTGTTGTGCTCACCTGCGGGCCCAAGAGAGTTAGCAACCACAATGCAGAGTTACACAGGTGGAAATTTAAAACAAGAGGTCAGATGGGAACCTCAGCTTTCATCCATGGCTGGGGTCATCACTGGAATGCAAAGAGATCATTTCGTTTATAGAAGGCTCAGTAATTGTAGGAGGAATATTGTCTACCCCCTTCTCCACTCTCCAAAGAAATTACCTAATAGTTTCCAATTGAGATGGCTTTTAAAAGAATTTGGGTTTGATTCAGCCGCCATCTCAGAAGAAGGGAAAGTACTTTACTCCTCCATTGTAATTTCCATTAGTTGCCTAATGCTGGTTGAAATTCACACCATTCCTCAACCCAACATATGCTTCTTAAATTTTCACTTTCTTTGATCATGGAACCAACAGAACACATAGGTGAAAGTAATAATCTGCTGTACCTCTAACCCAAGATCCAAAAAGTTCCTTGATAAACTGGGTTTAATTTCCAGGCAGGGAAGATGAGGCAGAAGGAGCTCTAGGGCTTTGTCTGGGATCACACAACAAGCCGGCAACTGGCCTGGGAATAAAATCCAGGTGTGCTGTGTAACTTCCACGTGCCATCCTCTAACCAGCACTACCACCCCAAATCCTTCTCTCCACACCTATACCTGATTTTAGCAGTGTTGGGAAAGTGCAATTTTTGTGCAAGGTTCCGAAGAAGAGCAAGTTGTCTCACCTGAACCTGCTGAATATTAAAATGCTGCTTTATTTTGCTTTTATGGATAAGAAAATGTCTATTCCACCTGTCAGTTCCTGCCACAGAAATGATTGCTCTGACAAACCTCAGTGCTCACGTCCACTGTCGAAAGATCTGGTCACTGAAGAGATGAAAAATGTGGTTTAGAATGGAAAAAACATTCAGCTATTATGACAAATAGAATCGAGGTAGACTCTCTTCCCGAGTCCTCTGATGAGGCTTTTAAAATGTTATTTGTTAACTAAGGAGTGTCTTGTTGGTGTACACATTCAAAAGCAGTGCTTAGGTCTGACCTGAGGAGGAAGGGGCTTTCAGGAGGGCAAGGCCCAGCTACAAAGAAGTGATAATGGAGACGCCTCTGAGGAAAGGGATGCCTGCAGAAGCCACAGAGATTCCTCCTTTTGTCTCCAGACAGATGACAAGGACCAGGATTCTTTCACACACAGAAAGAAACAATTGCCGGGTGCTTGAAGGAAATTTGGTTGAGCCCCAGATACTGTAAACTACGAATCTTTTATTCATACAGAAGAAAAATATGATGGTTGAAAGTCCCACATACATCAATATCAAGTTGCTTGGGCTTTTTCCAAATAATTAGGCAAAAGCTTTCTCTGGTTCCTCCCACAAAATGCCTTGGGAACTTGCTGCAGATCCCAACTGCCAAGGAGTTGCCCTTTTTGTTCGGTCTAAAATACGTCTATATTTTTCTCCTCCCCAATTAGATAATCTTTATTTTTCATTCACCTCAGGCCTAGCTGCATCACTTTGACCTCTCTGTGAGGCCTGGGTAAATCCTGGAGATGCTGGGCCACAATTCTTAAGAAGGAAACTTCAAGTTCTTTCCGCTTCAGTTGCCCTTCACATGTCTGAGGCAGTTAACGCTGCTGCCCCATAGTCTGCGTGGCAGGAGCTGTGTGCTGGCTGTGGCACCCATTGTCTGCATTTTTCCTCTCGTTAGTCTCCTTGACCTTTCATTGTCTTACTCCTGCAGTGTCAGGTCAGACTTAGTGTAGGTCTCCCTTCACTAAGGACCCCTTTCCTTTCGTGGATCACTAAGCAGGACAATTGCTCTATCCATCTTTTCAGGGTCTATTGTCGAGCCCCCCCTGAGCTGAGAAAGGTTTGATTCACTGGGAAACCATTTTGGTCAAAGGGAAACCTGACTATGTGTCCTTTTAGGAACTCTGTCTTAATCACTGACTTTTTTATCTGGGATATGAAGAGGATTCAGGAGATCAAAAGGTTTGGGAGTACATGGGTTTGACCACATTTTTCCTGGAAATAATGGGAAACCTCCACTGAAAAATGAGCTCCGTTACAATGGGCAAACAAGAAGGAAAGCCACATAGTGTTCCCAGAGCATTCTGAATCGTCAGACCTTCAATAGCTTCCATAGAGAAGGGAAAAAGTAAACAGAAAATGTAAATGGAATGTAATAATTAATGGACCTAAAGAAGCAGACTCATTTGATTTGCGCATAATCGCTGCCTTTAAAAAAGAGATAAGTCAAAAGGGATCGACAGAGCAGATGGAGAAGGCTGAGGACTGGAGGTTCAGTCTGGCTGGGTGTGCAGCGGGTGTGCGTGGGGTTGCTCAGGATTAGCAGCTTGTCTCACCTCCACGAGTGGTTACACATCCAACAGCCCCACGAACTTCCCAGGAAAAGTCACAGAGATCCTGCTGGAACATCACGGTGGAACCGTGCTGGGTTTGAAGGCACCAGGCCTTCAGCCGCAGTCCTGCTGATGCCTTGAAGATTTCCTCCTGCATGGAAACCCTGACCATTGTTAGCAATTATAAGGCCAAATTATATAAGACAATCATGAAACTGCTACACTTCCAAGGAAGTTCACCAGCAGCAACCATTCCCATGCAAGCAGTCCTTGCAACAGAGATGTGTGCACCTCTTTATTTTCCAAATATCAAATTGATTATTTCAAGGACTTACTGAAAAACAGGAAGAATGAAAAAGCCTGTTTTCCTGCAACAGAGCTGGAACCCCTTTACCTACTCGTGTGCCAAAGTGCTTTTATAAATGGACATTTCACTCTTCCTTCAGCCAGCCATCACCTCTGCACAGAGTCAGATCAAGCCTCTTCAACATTCAAAGCTGAAAGCTGCAGCGTAAGATAAAAGAGAGGAAAGGGACTGGTCTTGGGAAGGGAGGAACTCGGACAGAAAGTCTTGGAAAGCTGGACTCCTATTCCTGCTATCAAAAAGATGAAAGAAAAAATGTAAGCAGAAGCCAGTGACTCAACTTTTCCCTTTGACCCAGGCAAAGTCAACAGGGAGCCAGGTTGTTTGCCTTTCTCCAGGGATCTACTTTTCCTAGCGATTATCTCAGCTTCTCCTTACATTTTTTCCCCCCAAACTTTTAGCAGGAGTAATTTAGGACTTTGCTTTTAAAAGTACCCCAATTTAAGCTGAAGTTTGTATTTAAACTTCAGTGCATGCTGAGACCTTTACCTGAATAAGAGAAAACAAGTCAGTTGGATACAGTGAGCACCTCTGCACTGGCTTTTGGATGAGGAGCTACTGCTGCACCCAAACAAGGAGAAGAAACAGATTAAACATTTCTTCTCCAATTAAAAAAAAAAAAAAAAAAACAGGAGAGGAAAGAAATCCTTTTAGAAAGACAGAAAAGTCAAACTAAAAGAAAAATATTTTTGCCATGAAGAATAAAAATAAAAAGTGACAATATCTACATCTGTGGTATTTCAGGTGTACATAAGTGTAGAATCGAATGAGATGTGAACTGTTCCTGTCTTCTACAGTGAAATTGCTGAACATGGCATTTCTTGAATGAAACACAAACATAATTCTTGCAATATTTACATTAAGTATGATGAGGAGAATTATTTTTTTCTTTACTGGCACATATTGCCACTGAAGGAATGATAATATTTACAGTAACTTTAGTGCCACCTTAATTTGCTGCTGCCATTTGATTTCCCAGTGTCAAATGACCACTTCAGGTCAGCAATGTCACTTTCTGCCAACATTACCAAATAGAAGTGTCCAGGATATTAAATATGCTTGCATTCACATATGAGAGGAAGGGGAAGAGTGATACAAGCATTTCCTGCACTGTAGAAACACCAGAATATCGTTACAGTTGAGCTGTGACTGGCTCACTGACAAAGTTCTGCTCCACAAATGTCTTTAGTCCTGATCCTTAGTGACACTAAATACTGATTTTCTATTAAAGATGTCACAAATATAAGAGAGAAGGGAAGTGATCAGTGAAGGAAACCACAAGTATTCCTGATGATCTGGTGGAACCAGTGTAGCTGCAGCTCCGAGTTCCCAGATTCAGAGAGCAATACTGTGGAGTATATTCCAGCCATACCAGGGAAGCCCTTGGCAAAATGGAAGTGCATGGTTAAGATTGTTTGGAAAACTGTTGAGTTTTATGCACACATTAAGCGTGATGAAGAGAGCTTTGCTGAACAGGTCTAAGGATCTAATGACTGCCTTGTGTATTTACAGAAGTTTGGTCCAAGAACATCCTGGAGGAAATACCTTTAAGTGGGAACGAAGAATTGTTCTCCATTTCTCTGGTGGCTGCACCCATGGAAGCTGTGAGATGTCCCAGGTATCCTCACAGCTCGGTCTTTCTTGATGAGCTAACTTGGGTAAAATTTGTTACGGGCCCCAGGAGAAATTAATTTCCCCTAATTAGACTGAGAACGTAACTTTGCACAGCTAATTTGGAAAGTTTCATACTGCCTTCTCTGCCAGAGGATTGGTGGAGGCAGGACCTCCAACAAAGTCATGGCAAAAGGAGGAAGGTCACCTTTTCCATTCACGTGGCTGGATCAGGAAGAGGATGATTTAGTCTCCCCATCCCAAACTCCTACTGAAATGAACAACCCTATTCCTCACAAAGGACTGCTGCACGTCCAATACGGTCACTTGCATAGCTGAAGACATAAGGTTTGTAATATGATTGAGCTAATTGCTTCCAGAGGGAAAGAAACAGAAAGAAGCTATAAAAAGGTATCCAATATTTGAAAACAATTATGTCTAAAGCAGAGCTTTAAATGTCAGGTGGAACATAAGTTATTAACTGTTCTTCTTGTCATCATGTGCATTTTCTGTCTTTTGTTAAATCTTTGCTCCACTATTGGTTCATGCTAATGGCTCCAATAGTAAAATTCACCACAGACAGGTGGGCTAAGTGAGTGTGCATTCTGACTAATTAGTTTCAATCAGCGACTACTAGTGATCTTTGATTCAACCTTGCAATTTTCTAATCTTGAGACCCTGAGTAAGTGCAAGTTGTATTAACTCCTCTTTTGTAACAGCAGGGCCAGTAGCTGGTTAAAGTCACAGGAAAGATCCCCATTAACTTCAGCAGTCTGTGAATCAAGCTCTTGATATATATAGAAAGCCCCTGAAAACAGAGTTTTGTTTTTTAATGTATTGTCTCATTTGTTGAATAGCATGGCTTGCTGCCCAGTGTTATGGCAGTTCACAATGACTATTCTTCCCACCCATTCTCCTTCTCCTCCTTCCATTAATCAGTGATGGGTCAAATTCAAATGTTTTGGAAGTTCCGTCTGGTTTTGATGTGACGGTACATAAAAATATCTACAAAGTGGTTATTAGGGTGCTTGGTGTGGCTGCATTTGTCCTGGGGAAACCTCCCCCTCCTCTCTGAGGGCAGCAGCACATTTTGTGGGAAGGCTCGCAGCTCTACAAGGTCTTCTTTGAGGCGGGCTCCACTCCCTCTGCCCCAGTGGTACATCCATCATTTTTGGTTTTCCTTTCCAAAATGCTTTTCACAAAAGTCACTTCCTTGTTTCACATTACTCCATGCTTTGTGAATTCAGGCTGAGACATGCTGTGAACCAGATCCATATCTGGTGTAAATCAGCATCATCCTGCTGCTGCAAAATTCTGTACCCATGGAGGATGTTGGCCATGAACTTTTTGCCCAAAAGGGGCAGCTTTGGTGGAGTGAAAAAGGGTTCATGTGTTTTGGGGAGAGATGTTGGCAGGAACAGCAAATGGCAAATCTCACCTAAACAAGAAGGTGTTGAACTTCACAGATTTTGACATCTCTGTTCTGCCTAGTGAGATGATTTTTTTTTTCCTCTGGCAACCCTCATGTTGCCCATTTCTAGGTACTAGAAATTGGTGCAGAGCAAAAAAGAAAAAAAAAAAAAAGGACCAGGCTGATGAGAGCTCAGTTAGTATCACAAAATAACCTTGTATAAAAAGATCTCTTGCACTCACATTTCCTTATATAACTCACCACCCCCAAGCACCTTTTTAAAAAGTTCCTCAAAGTTTATTCAAGGATGCATTTTGGGTTAGGTTTACAGTATTTGTCATTTGTTGGCCAAGAGTGACAGAAGGGATTTCAGTGTGCTGCTCTTACCATGCCTTTAATTTAGACTAAGTGATTATACATATTTGACTGTCAAATCGCTGCATGGCAGCTTTTGTGGCTGGGGGCTTGTTCTATCAAAGAATTCTGCCGAACCTCTTCCAAACCAGAACTCCCATGTGTATAATTATATTGTATTTTCATTATATAAACTTTACTTTTAAGACTGAAAACATATGAAATGATTATGGGAATGTGCGTTCTCCACGACACCGCCACGCACTTGTGGGAGGAGAGGTTTGTAACATAAACCAAATGTTGCCACTAATACTCAGGTACAAGGTGCATCCTTGTGACTCATGAAACTAAGGATGGCATAGAGGGATCTGAAAATACTGGCAATTGAACTTCAGATTGAAAGAAAACCCTTATTTTGCATTAAATAGCACCTGATACTCTCTGGAAGTAGATCTCAAGGATTTGTAGCCTGCAGCTGAGCAGTATTTGTAGAGCAAGTTCAGGTGCTTCCAAAATATCTTCCACACTGATCCTTCAAAAAATTGTATTCCTTCATTAATGTATTTGGTTGGGGCAAACACGTCTCTGTGAGAGACCTATTTTGTCCTGGGACAACTACTTCGGTGTTTTGCCCAAAAATTGTACATTTTTGGATTATGTCTTTAGTTTAATTTCATTGTCTTCTGTCACAACCCAACGAGGACCTAATTTCAGTTTGAACAGGTGCCACAGAGACCAACATTTTAAGAGATCTTCAACAGAACACTGTTTAAGGCAGGATCCAAAATGATATCCAGCAGCAAGGTCTGGCTGGGAGGGATAAACTGGGTAAGTTCTGAGTGAGTTGCCATCACCTTCACGTCCACAGTCCATATTCCTTCATATGGATTCATAGATTTTAGTTCATTAACAAGGCTGTTAAGCTTTGTCCTCTTGTCATAAACAAGGAACTGAGTCACCACGTAGATTAAACGACTTACCAACTACGAACTAAAGCATGTCCACATGATTCAGCACTTGAATTTCCACTCTCCTGCACCCTTATCCCACTGCCCTAAATGATAAACTGTCTTTTATTTCAAATACTTTCAGTAGTTTCTTTCGCTCTGCCTCAGTAACTTTTGCTTGACTAATAGCGATTCTTTAAAAAACAATCCTCAAGAGAAATCAAGACTCTAAATTTAGAGTGTGTCATGAAAGCAAGCCATTTCTTTTCTATCTATCTATCTATGTATTTATGGACATATAAACATATGTACACAGGGAGCAAGAGAGAGACACAGAGAGCAAAGCAAAGCACACATCCATCATCAGAGCAATCTGTGAGTCACCTAAGACAAATGCTGACTCTTTCAAGGCAATCCTATACAATAGATCAATAAACAACATCTTCAGTCTCTGGCTGGGAATTTAGACCCACTCATTTACAAGCCAAAAAATAGGTCAAAGAATAATGGTGATAACTTGCCTTATCATCAGGCAGGGTTGTGTGACAAGCACACTCACGTGGGCTCTGATTTTTCTGTCGGGGTGACAGCTCAGAAGTCATTGATGCCACGGTGCTGGGGACCTGAGTGGAAAAATCAGAGACAGGTTTTAAAAAAACACGCCTTATAATTATGTATAATTTATAAATTAAGACGTAACAAACTTTCAAAAGGACCGCAAATGCAGAACAATACCTGAGTTGAATGAACACAGGGCTTCTTAACCTCCAGAGAAGTCACCTGAAGAGAGTTTTGCAGCTCAGTGTGGCAAATTCCTGCACAGCATTCTCGAAGTCCTCAGCCTGAGCAACTTTGAGCTCAGCTGCTCTTGGACAGAGAGAGTTTGGAAGCTGGTGAATCACTGCCGAGCAGTAATGTATATTTTCATAATCTTCACTCTAAGGAATGTCCATTCAACATCCCAGCTATTGACCATTTGATAAGATGGAGTGCAGATGGAATGTGGTTTCCACATTTGGAAGCACACTGGGGTGAATCTGTTCCTGAAGTGTGTTTATGTTTGAGGGACCTCGCATGCAGGCTATCTCCTCAGCGGCATACTAAACTCTGCTCTCCAAAGACAAGACTGCAAGAGGCAGTGCAGAGGGGGAGGAGAGGGACCCAAAAGGATGGAAAAGCTGCAAAATGCATTTCTTCTGGAATGCTGGAACTGGATTTTCAAGATTTGAAGAGCTTTCCTCATTTGAAGGAAAAATAACAAACTCTGACAAGCTCACCACAAATGATTAAGTGTTGGGGGGGTCTGGAGTTGTAAAACAAGACACCATGTTTTCAGGTATCTCCACAATGAAGAGAATTTGACAGCATGTCCTGTGTTCAAACACTGAAATCTCTCACAATGTTTGCAGGTGATTTTTGCAATTTTCAAAGCTCTCCTAATTTTTCACACCATCTCCTTCCCTCTTTCCATACCTCCATGTGGATGCTGACATGTCCTGTCACTTAAAGTTTGTCTTCCACAGCCCGAGCAATCCTTTCTGCTGTAAGGGAGGGGTTTGCCAGCATTCTGTGGCATGGCATTTAGGCTTGGCTCCCATTGTGTGCATGTTTCCACTGAAGGCAATCAGTTCATATCAGGTATTCTGCAGACCCAGTACTGCGGTTTCTTATCATTTCTAGGGAGATTTGAGCTAGAAACTTAACCACTGGCTTGAAGATGACACAGAATTATCCCTGGATGTGCTCCCAAACTCATGTAAACAGCTTCCCCGCTCCCAAAATAACTCCCAAACTACCTTTGCCCCTCCTCACACTTCTGTACCCCTCTGCACTTCCTAATCTTGGCAGGAGCATTTCAGAAATAGCCATTACAATGGTGTTTCCACTCCGAAAGAGGAAACCCTGGGTGGGAGGAGCTATGAAAGGAGCAGAGGAAGCAGAGCTGTTTTCGTAGCATCGCAGGCTGCTCTTCTGCAGCGAATAGGTGGAAATGCATCTGGGGGTCACGAGGCAGCGGAGCCCCAGGGCTGCACGGCGCAAGGCCGGCAGGGAATGTGCCCAGCCCGGAGTGTGTGTGGCTCCCTGCATCACTCGGCACAGCTGACGCTGACAGGCAGCTCTAAACTGTTGAACAAACTGAATGAATCAAGGTCAGGCCAGAGTCAGCCCCCAGCGTCCCTGCCTCCCTCCCTGCAGGACTCACTGAGACATGAAAGGTGCTGGACGGCTCCTCAGCCCAGCCGGGGCTGCTCCGTCACATGTTCTGTCAGCAATCCAAGATGTGAGTTCTGAGCTCTTCCATGAAGCCAATCGCGATGTTTTCTGGCTCCGGCCCGCCGGAGCGCTTGGCTGGGGCTATGGGAATGCGATGTCAAGGCGATCCTGTCCATGGGTTGGGATTGCTTTCATGCGTCTCCACCTGCTGGCTGGCATTTCACTAATTGCAGCCCGCGGAGATGACAGCGGCTCTTGGGAAGGAGCGAGCTGACGTGGGAAGTGTCACTCAGTTTCACAAGAAGATGAGCAGGCAAGCGCCACAGGAGAGATCATTTTCTAATTCGATAACGGGCAACATCCTGCATCGCAGGTGACAGACAGGTAGAAGGCCACTGAGGTTTTTCACACCCCAAGCTTTTGAACTTCTGGAGCCTCACTTGAGAAGACAAGCAGTAAGAGAGATTTTTGGGGGGGGAAGGAATTCATAAAGTGTGGAACCGTCAGGGTTTTATTTCCCTACCAAAACCAGATGCTGAGAATGTTAACGTGCTTTCATTGACACAGCGAAGGAGGGAAATCGTTTATTAATATCTGGAAGCATGAGCATTCTGGGGCCCACAGCTTAGTTGCTGTGTGGTTAGGAAAGCAGTAACTTAGCAAATGCAGGCAGGCAGCTGTTTCGAATGGAAAGGAATAGAAATGATTAATGACTTCTATGCTTTAAAGAAATGAACCCACAGGATTTCTTTCTTCTACTGTGCTGTCCCACTTGGCCATTTCTGTCATGTGCCCTGGGACTTTCTTTGGAAGTTTTCAATGGTCTGTCGTGAACTACTCTTTAGAAACTTACTGGACCAGATCTGGAGCCAGACAGATGCCAGCTGTGGATGTGACCCATTTGTACATACATTTACAGACTCTGAGCACAGACTATCAACACTTGATATTCCATGAACTTTGTCCTGCAGCAGCAATAGTATATCTTGCTTTCAGACACTGCAGCGATGAGCGCAGTATTGACTCCTATTTAGAGCAGGATCAGTGTCACCTTTCCCCTCTTTTTTCCGGGCTATGTTGTACAATGGAACAGGCAAGGGGCACTCTCAGGAACCCAAACAATGCAAGGAATGAGCCTTTCCCTTGTCAGTCATGTCAGATATCAATATGGATTATTGAGATTTTACCAACTCCTGCACTTCCAGCAGTGGCTTGTTTTCATCCTCTCCAAACCACTCACTCTGTCATCTGCCTCACTCTGGTTCTTGGGTCTTCTTGGCGTGGCATCACAAGGCAGAAAAGGCTAAAAAGGGGATGAGGAAGAGAAAGAGGAATATGGAGAAAAGAAAAAGGAAGGGTATACAAAACGATAATATTTTCACCAAATTGCTCACAGTGAGTCATCCGGCCAATTTTATTATATTACTTATCAGGGGGACTAAGTTCTCCCCTGACTTGGCTTCATGGAATTACTTTGAATTTACCTCTGTCTGAAAAGGTACATACCTTGGCCCACTAAAGGCTCTGTTGCCGTATTTTTGATTGATTATGTGTTCAGAAATGTGAGTGTTTGCTCTTCCAAAGTATTATCCCCTTTCTAAAGGGATATGACTAAGCACTGAGAACAAGAGAGAGGCTACAGAAGTGGTAAAGGTGCCCATTGCATATCTGTATGATTAAACACACCCAAGCACATTCATTACACTCCTATCCAGGCAGCATTCCTGGCAGGTCAGTATATTCACTTTTTGTTAGCACCAGAGACACGACTAAATCAGCTGGCTATGTGAACTCAGACCCATCCAGGAGCTTAGAAGGAGTTTGAGTTCAGTGCATCCTGTATGTGTCTAATAACTTGGCTAAGCACAGGCAGGCAGCCGAAGGGAGTCCTCACAGATTGCTTTGAGACCCAGCAGGACTGGAAGATGGTATTGCCTTGTCTACGAGGACATCGCTCTCAAGTCGTCGTTTCAACACAGGAAGTGATCTGCAACCTGGGGACAATGTGCACAGTAATTGGACACAATTAGCCTGTTGTCTGATGATACAGCTGATTAAGAATTGGCCACATAAGGCTTTCTTACAAAGTTGTCAGAAAGGCTCAACTGATTATTTCAACTCAGCCTGTTTAAAATACCTGAATAAACCAATGCAAAACAAAAGCAACTTCTGCACGTTTGAGCTGCGGGCTTCCTTTACATCATTTCCATTCGGTGTAGGAATAAAGACCAGCTCAAGTGAATGGTGTTTCTCTCTCTACATCCATCTGGAGATCTCTGTCAGGTACCCAGGTGAATTAGCACTGCTGCCATTCAAAGCTCACAGCAAAAGGAGGAGCTTTACACATGTGGGTACCTCAAGTCCCACATGGAGGTATAAACAGCCCCATGCTTCAGTCTACTTTGCTGAAAGCAGAAGTTGCTCCAATAGCCTGAATCTTCTTTCACAGGCTATTTTTGACACTGATAGAACTCAGGCAGGAAGTGTGAGTGTGTGTATCTGTGCTGCTGAACACCACATGAGGGCCAGATCTGTTTTCTGAAGTTGATTCTTGCTCCTGGTTTTGTTCCGTTGTTTTTTTGTTGTTGGTTTTGGGTTGTTTTTTTTTCTTTTTTTTGAACTGCAAAATACTTCCTGAAAACTTGTCCCTGGTAATCCTAGAGGGTTTAATAACAAGTGTTGAGGTCTTATTCCTACCTGGATCATCTAGCTGATGTGCATATGGATAAATTTCTCTCTTGTTTTCCTGGCCCCTTCTATCTTTCAGTATTTAGTCTGTGCTCTCAGTGGACATTGCCTCAGCTAACATAATATTTCACTGCCATACTAAAAATTCTTTAAAAATAGTGCTCAGTTGAACATCCTTCCGTAGTACAGCATTTCTGCCATCCGTGAAAAAGCGTATTCAAAAAAGGGCTGTGAATTTCATTATTATTGTTATTATTATTTTATGTTTTTCCCCAAAGCATGTTGATGCTGAGCAGAATGTCAGGCAGGTGAAAGAGTCACGTGCACCATTTGCAAACAGGCCCTACATCAGGGCATGTCCTCAGGCCTCAGAGTTTAGTGCTTCTGCTTTGGTGAGAAAATAATTGCCTGCAAGTTCTCTGCCAGTCTCTAAGTATAAAAAGGTGGGTGGTTGGCTCTTGGTGTTAAAGGTGGGTGGCAGTGAAACCCCACAGGGGGCTTGAGTGGTCCCAGGCCTTTCCCAGGTTGGTGGCACCTCATCCTAGCACAGGTCTTTGTCCCTCTTCTCTCTCTCTTGCAAGCTGAGGCTTGTGAGCACCAGGGGAGAAGCAAGCTTTAGCCTAGCAGCTCAAATACCGAAGTAACTTACTTCCCTGGCTGGAACAAGGAGGAACTGTGGAAGGAATTGCAGCCCTCTGAGTCATACTTCCTCCTTGGAGTTTCTCTTGGAGTGGTACAGCTCTGCACCATGCCTTAGGTTGACACTAGAATCAAGCTTGTCCATCACGGAGTGATAGAAAGAGAAAAGGAAAGACAGTGAGGCACTGGATTATCGTACCTCAAATCTCCCAATTGCAGCTCTAAATATAGCCAAACATGTAAAAATCTGTTTCTGGAAACAGTACAACTATTTAGCTCCCAACCCTTCGAACAGCATGCATGAAAAATTTAAATAAAAATTAAAAAACCCGAACCCCAAAACCAAAACCCCAAAAAGCCCCAACCAGTTCTCTCCCAGCTGAGATCCTGTGTATGGAACCATGTTAAGCACATTCTGATCTCCAGCCAGCAAGTGAAAAATTCCCAAATGCCACACCTATCCAGGGTGTGACTAGAGACTATCAACTAGTTTATATTTGCACTTTGATATACAGCACATGCTTAACATCCTATGGTGTATCCTTGGAAAAAAAATAGCAACAAGTTTCAACACAGAAATTGTGTTAGATTAGGAGGCCAGAATAAATAAGAGCCAATGAGTTGTAGAATGACTTGAGGTAGCGTATAAGATCTCATCTTCAAAAATAACACGAGGGCAGTACATGGCAGCTGAAACACATAATGAAAAAAACATTCCAAACTCCTCATTTGAGAACAGATTACAAATAAAATAGGCTCGGGCATGCCAAGTGTAAAATCTTTGATATGGAAATGCAGTAATGGTTAAATGAAATGGGCTGAAAATCTATTTATCAACAGTGTGTAATGCCTACTTGGATCATCCCATGAGAAAAGCAAATAAGGAGTAGTAGGAGAATACACAGACACTGTTAAAAAGTTTACATACCTCCTGCTTTCAAACCTCACGACACAACCCTTCACCTGGACTGGAGATTTTGAGAAGTTACAAAGTTGGTATGAAAATACACCTCAAAGGATTCAGGAAATAAGCCCCGAGACCCAGATTTTTGGGAGTCACCCGCTATGTTCAGCGTATTTACAAGGAGCCGGTCTCTGGACAATGAAAAGGAGCCCTCACGGCATCAGGCCCCCCTCAAGCATCATTCCCAAAAGGCTCAACCCAGCCCAGGGGGCTCCACAAGGTTCTCATTGATGGAAACGCCGCTGTGAGAAAGACCAGCGGCCCGTGCTCCGAGTGACACCGCCCGACTTCAATGGGCTCCGCGCATCCCAGCCCACACGGAATCCGTCCCCTTCCTGCTACCTCGGGATCCCGTCCCTTTGTGTCCACACTGGCCCTCTATTCCGTTGTTGCCAATGGGCATGTAAGTCATTACTGCGCCCGACATGTGAATCACAAATGCGAGTGCCATGGAAATTAAACTCCCTGACCTGCTCGCATTTTTCTCTTTGATGTCAGCCTGAATAGGCATTTTTGACTGGAACATAGTTTTAATTTTGAGAGCTGGCAAGGCAACCACAAACCTTTTCTGCAAGGAAGAATTCTTTGTTGTTCTTCCCGAATTGCTTTCCTAAAGAAAGAGT
>NW_008237903.1:1299383-1303630 GCF_000691975.1 Corvus brachyrhynchos | reverse complement strand
GAGTGTCTCAGCGAGCAGCGCTACAGAAGGCCCGGATCATGTTTGCACCACGTTCAAACACAGGAAACAGAAAACAGCTCCGTGTTCCTGTTCACACCAGCAAATGCACAGTCCTAAACTGCACCAGCCTGAGCAAGTTGCACAATTTCCATTCATATGACAGGGAGCTGAAAATGGAAAATATCTCTCATTCATGGCTGAGGACTTCTCCTTGCAGTGGCACCCTGGGTTTAGGGTCATCGTGGCCACGTGCAGCCCGTGGGGCAGCTGCATGCTCCAGGTCTGAGCACCAAACCACTGTGACAGGCAGAGGTGTTGACACCTGAAGGAATTTGCACGGGATCCAGGACCAATATTAGATTTCCCTTTGAAATCACGAGATGTTTTGCTGAAATACTGCAGTAGCGCCTGTTTTAAAACTGCAGTTTCCCACCTGTTTGAAATAGTAAAACCAGGTTTTCCAAGATGGATGACACTGGGGCCAGGGATCACAACCTCATTTGTGTCTCTAAAGGCTTTTCCATGGTTGGAAACCTCGTTCTTGCATCCATCAAACACAGAGGACTATTTTTTTCTTCACTCTCACAGCCAGGAGGCATCAAAAAGGGAGATGTCCAGGCCATCTTTTCCTTCAGTTCTTATAGCTGCAGGATTTCAGTTAAAAAAATATTCCAGAACTAGGAAATAAGCATGCATTCAAATTATATATCCATGCTACCCAAAGGAAAATTTTGTTTCAGACATGTGGCTATCTGGGAGAAACATTATTGTTTGATGCAGTGTTCTGTAATTTGTCAATTGGACCTTTCCTAGAACTTTCAGTCTGGCAAAGAGGCAGAAAATAATTTTATGGCTGGGAAGATGGCACAGACATTGACTTGCTGGAGTTCCAGATGGACTCAATGATTCACATAAAGTCATATTTTATAGCTAAACTGCTGGAAGCAGAAACCTTCATTACAGAATCACTACAAATACCTCCGTAGTTAAGACTGCAAGAAGAACAGACGATTTATTTCGAGCCAATTTTTCAAACCTCCTCAAACCCAAACGATGATTGATTGACTGCAAAATGAATCTATCAAGGTCTGGAACACAAATCTGAGGTTAAAGACATAGGAACGGTACTTTTGAGACCTCAGATTTTCAGCCTTCCCCTCAGGTTTGTTCTCTGCAGAAAAAGGGGGAAAGAAGCTTTGAGAACAGTGAACTGCTTGTCTGGAGAAGAAGATTAAATTCTAGATTAAATTAAAGCCACCACCATTTTACCATTGAGGTTGAGAGACAGTTGAGGGAGAAAGGCCTAAGCAAATGTCTTGGATTTGGGTCTGTAACACTTGAAGATGCCACTACGAGATTTACAAGACACATTTGCTCCCCTTGCAGTGAGATTTGCAAAGTTCTCTCTACTCCACTGGTTTCCAAATGTACACAAAGGAGGAAAAGCTTGACTCCCAGCTTTAAGGAAGAATGTGTAGGAGCTCTTGAACCAAGTGAAAGCCGTCAGCAGAAATGTGGATGCTCATGGATTTGTGCTTTTGAGGCCTTGTGTTTTTGCTGAAGAAATATAATTGGTTAATAAGGAGCAGAGGTGAGGTGGACAGGACACAGGCTCACCAAAGACCTCAGAAACCAAAAGCTCCTGCTTGTATGTACCGTGCTGTGCTTGAAAGGGGTAGGAATGTAATGTAAAGAAACAGGAGTCCAGGGCTGTCTTGTGCCTGAGAAGCCTCCTGGTTAACAAAAAAAAAAAGAGTTTGTGCTAGAGAAAGGGCGGGCAGACCCGTGAAGTGGATACTGATGTTCCCCCTTTGCTTCTCAGTCCTGCCAAATAATTCTTATACAGTGTTGGGCAAGACAATTCAATTTCTCTGGGCCAGCTTCTCTGACATGGAGGCAATAAAGAATGATTTCTGTCCCCAGTCCTTTGTTCCTTTTGTCTATATGAGCAGCAAGCTGTTCAGGATCGGGGTTGTATCTTACTGGATGTATTTTCAGTGCTTAGTATAGATGTCTCTCAGTGTCAGAGGTGGCCTCCATGCACCGTGGTACCACAAAATTAATTACCTGGGCTTGTGTATTTATTTAGCTAATTGTAATAACTTCAATCAGGATATTGGATCTAATTTCGGCTCAGTGTAAGTCAGTTCATATTCATTGATTGGATTGTTCTCTCCAAGCCTATTGCTTGTGACAATATTGGTTCACAAGCAGGATGTCAACACGCACGTGAACATTTCTATTGTTTGGGGTTTTGTTTTTTTCCCTGTGAAATGAGCAGGTGAGGATGCCTTACTGCCTGAAAGTTAACTGATTTAGGACATATTCCAAATATACCTGATGCTAATCAATTTGTGAAGATGTAGAAGGGTACAACACAACGAAACAACTTCAGGAAGAATGCCTGAATTGCTGAGAGGTACTGAATGTGTGCTGAATCACCTCCACAGACGCATCCTCCTGTGCCTTACCTCACTGTTGCAATGTCTGCCTCACTGGCCCAAAACCACACGTTGTTACGCTGGAGAAAAGCGGGTCAAAGAGCAAAGCAACCATTCAGCACCCAGTGAAGCCAAGCAGAATTATTTCCTTGATGACAAGAAGCATAAGGATTTTGAAGACCCTTTCTGTGGCTGCTGAGCACTTTCTCTCAATTCCTGAGCATCGTCAGACTCAGTTGTGGTTTTTAAGATGTGCTTAGCGCCTCGCAGTTTCCACTCCTGACATGTATAGATATTTTCTGCCTAGTTCAGAAGGATCCCTGAGATGTTTAATTAGAGAGTGCTTAATATTAGCGCTGTTTTCCAGAATGCTGCTTGTTAAGCTGAAAGAATATATATCCTGGTCTTTGAGAGCAAATTATCACCATGATTAACAGTACATTTATCACACGGGTGGTTCCTCACAGCATTCCAATTTGATGTTGCATCAGATTTACTTCTTTTTTGGAAAGAAAAAAAACCCCAATCCAATGGATTTTCCTCTCCAACAGTGCTCAGCAACCTACAAGCTCCACAGAGACATCAGAAGTCTTTAATGCAGGTTTTCAGAGGAAATGAAGCCTTTTTTCGGTGTGGTTGCCTTTGTAATAACAGTCTTCTTATTTGTTGGATACTTATGTAACGTAAGATGAAAAGACATTTTATAGCCTTCTGGCAAGAGGACTTAAAATTAACAGCATACCTGTGGCTGCCCTAAGCCAGGGAGGGAGTCATTTTCAGGCCATGGGAAAACTGCAGGTTTGCATCCTTCCCTTCTCCTGACTTACTGGTATTCAGCATTTCCATGGGCTTGTTTTCCATGAAAGCATCACCAGTCGCGCACAAGAAGAGAAACGAAGTAATTGGTTCTGATGAAAGAGCGAGAGACCGAGGTGATAAGAGACAACTGTCACCCATCAGCGTTCCCGAGAAGAATGCGGTGGTTTAACTCATCCTTTTGCTTTGTGTTTTAAAGCCTGGCTGGGCTCTCACACCGTCAATCGGCTCCCTGTGCCAAAGCTGTTAACTCTCTGATTACCTCTGGCAGCGAAGCCAGGCAGATGCGGCACATCCAGAGGGAGGAATCCTCAGTATCCCGGTGGCTTTATGGGCCATATCCTGTAGGCTGGCAGACTGCCCCTGAATCCAAAGGATGTTTTACAAAACAATCAATGGCCCTTCGCGCTGACTCCCTCTCAATGTGGGAAAAGGAAAACCACAAGAAGATAATGATCTGGGGTTTGATCTCACCCATACCGGGCTGACAGTAGGGTAATCCCATTGACTCCAGCTGATTTATTCCAAATGACTTTCACAGGCTTTGGGCTGGGCCTTTAAACAAATGTAAACTTGATCAGAATCAAGCCCAATCACATTCATGCCCATTCTTGCTTTGAATATTTGTCTTCCATAGCACGTTTTCACCTGGAACCCGAATGACCTCAACGCAAAGCTTTCTTATTTAGCATTAAATTGACAACTATTTTCAAACAAGGTTAATTACTCTCATTATGAACGCGAGGCGCTTTTAATCCTCAAAGCAGAGGTGCTGGGAGACACAGTTTCCTGCACATCCCCATTGATTACCAACAAATAGATCCGTCAGTGCTGTGGATCCCAAAGTCATGCAGGTCATGGAGACGTGCCTGAGCTCGCTGGGTGGAGCAGACCGTGGCCAGCAAAACCACCCAGGCTCCTGGAGAAATCCTTGGGGTACTGACTCGTCCATGCTCTGCTGGCTGCTTGGGAGGCCCTCACCTCAGGGCA
>NW_008237903.1:1288914-1299369 GCF_000691975.1 Corvus brachyrhynchos | reverse complement strand
CAGGGTGGCTGAAGGTGACCTTCTGCCACATCCCAGGGCTTCCAGCACTCCCGGGGTCAGCAGAGCAAGGATTTTGCTCTTCCCGGCCAGGACTCTGGAGGTGAGGGATGCTGCAGCCAGCAGAGCATGGACAGCACGAGGAGGAGGCTGCGATCCCACCTGGGAAAACAGCTCTGCTCCCACAAAAGCCCCGTGAGACCCGTAAGGACGCCGGGAGGCCGAGTATTCCCGGCTCGGGGAGTGCAGCTGCTGGTCGCACTGCATCTCCTGGGGACCAGCCTCGGTGCTCACGCTGCTGCCTCGGACACGCCAGCACTGCTCTGCCTCTGCAGCATTTGGGCTGCTCGAGCTCCTGCTGCCAGCAGCAGCCATTGCCCACAACACCCGGGATGGCAGCGCCATTAGATCAGAAAGTGACTCACTACAGAGCGAGCCCCGTCAGGCAAGATAAATACAATTGGGTTGTTAGCTAATCTATTTTTGTTTGTGTTCCCAATGCATCCAAGGCACTGATTACATTGCAGTCTACCATGCTGGCAGTAAGTATATGCTGCCACAATGCTCTTTGCTCTGTAAGGAGAGCATTTGTGAATACAATGGCTGTGTTTGTCTGTCAATATTACCTCACTGCTGACGTACCCTGCGCCAGCTCTCTGGGTGGAATAACATTTTTTGGGGTTCCAGGAGATGAGTTATGGAAAGGCAGTATTTAAGTTGAACATCATTTAAGTAACTAGAGTTCTCTCTAAGAAGCACTTCTGCTATCTGTCACCTTCATCTGCCAGCCCTTCCTTCCTGCATCTCTGTGACTGAAGTTTTGTGGCTCGATAGAGCAGAGCTTTGGACTTTGATCTAAGAAGGCAGGCTTGACAGGGGCTGTTTTAAAGAGGCCTTGTAGGATGCTTTTGCACCTCCACTGCTGAACTTTATCAATGCAAGCAGCTCTCAGGGGTGCTCAGCACCTCCTGAAAGAATTCAGGCTTTGCATTTGGGTTATTTCTGCACATTGTACTTCCTCTCACTTTGTTTTTAGTTTTGCTTAGCATTCACTTAGGCTTCAGGATGGCTATTTATGGAAATTTAAAATTTTCATGATAAAGAAAGCGGTTTGCAATTAGAAGGAGAAGAAACCATTGATCTTAACAACAGAGAGGGAAATTTTCCAACTTGCGTGGTTGGCAGATTCATTACCAAGTGCCAAACTTTGCAAAGGAGTAAGCAGGCAAAGGTGCATGGCAAAAAGGAGGTGAAAAGCATCATAAAACAAACATGCTGTCTTTCTCCAAGTGAATTTAATGTAAAGTAAGTTGGCATACCAGATAAGGCATTTATCCACTGCCACACTTCATGGAAGTCTTTACAGACTCAAGCAAAAGACCTCGCTGCAATCGCTTCATGATCAAGTCTTTTTCTGAGAATGACAGAGAGATAACAGATAACTTGTGCAGCCTGAGAAAAAACGGTGGCTTTGCAGAGCTCTGCCATACGTGTAATAGGACTTCAACAATGAAGATTTCTGCTGCTTCTCCTAAACCTGACTGCAATATATGTGGAAAGGATCGAAACTAAAATACTAGCAAGGAATTTACAGCACTTTGGAACCCAGATAGCTGTGGGTACCTTTCAGGAGAGGCATGAACACACACTTACTGTCCATCACTGTGTTTGCCCTCTACCGTGGTCCTTCAGACCTTCTGCTGCATTTTTACTGATTGTGGGAAATTCTTGCAGAGCCTGCTGGTTAATCATGATAGGTTAAACAAGCTGTTAAGTGATGTGGGAAACCATTGCAAAGATACTCAGCTGAGGCTGCAAGGCTACACTTTGTGTATAACCCCTTTCCATCTGATAGTGCTATCCTTGGTGTGGGCTGTGCGGGAGCCTGCAGCTCCTATCAGCCTGGGCTGATGCTTCATGCCACATTTCTCATGCAGACGATTCTGTCTCCCAGATTTAAGCCCTAGGCTGAGACAAAAATGAGTGAAGCAACTTGCATTCTCTCTCGAGCACATAACACTGCATTGTGCTGCTCGTCAGGTACGTCCTGAGACAATAGCTAATTTTTCTCACATATGGTATAAGATATTACCATCATTATCATTACTATTATTGCGTGATATCACTTAAACTAGTCCAAAATTGCATACCTGGGTGTAATTCCATCTCTCTCCTGATCAGCTGAGCCAGACATACGAGATAACTGTGCCATGAATGGAGCCAGGGCCTCGAGCTGGTTGGGCTCCCTCAGCTTGGGAGCAAAGGCGGCAGAGAGGGTTTCTAAACACTCTTCTGTCAGAAGGGCAGGGAAGAAGATGCAGGCTGAGTTGAGAATCTGGTTTTCCTGCTAAGAAGATGCACTGGAGCAGAAAAGACCTGTGTCTGACTGGTGTTTCCAGGAGCTCCTCACACCAGCTGGAGTGAGGACTGGAAGTTTGACAGTGCCGTCTCCCCACAATGGTCACTGCCAGCCACAGAAGGCTGAACTCAGAGTGGGGTAACAGCCCTATGGCCTAATCCCTGCCCTCTTCCAGCTCCTGCCTGCGACTTCTAGTGGGTAAATCTTAGCAGTGACTTTTTCTGAGGGTGACTTGTAGAAGGCTGGATGCCTCAGGGGCTGCCTGCTAGGCAAGAAGTGAAACCAACATCTGGCTTGGCAGGTCCCCTTATCTTCAGGCTGACACCATCAAAGGTCTCAGTCTGTCCTGGTTTGGGAGTGATTGTCTCTCTAGGCAGTGAATGGCTTGTGAAAGTGGGGAGAGTTTGGATTTTCAGGGGTGTTGAGGTACTGTGAGGGCACCCAGTCCTGAGGGGGTTTGGCCCCTTTCCATCACCCTGTCGCCTGGCCATTCCTAACTGAGCCCAGCCACCAAATCCTCCTCAGGACAAAAGGAGCTGAGGCTTCCTGCACTTCTGTGAGGGAGCCCTCCTGAAGCACAGCGCCCTGGCCTTTCCTTTGGTTGGTGATATTTCAAATAACACTTTATTGCTGCTACATTTCTGCTGGAAGGATAATAACCACCAGTCAGAAAACATTTGCCTAGCACAGAGGGTAGGCTGGGACAAAGGGAAGCTGCACTTGGAAGTTCCACATGTGGCGCTTGAATTTTCACTTCCCAGTGCAGGAGCTCAAGAGTCCTGCTGGGATTCCTGTCAAGACTGTTTTTTCTTGGGCTGAAGGCACTGTGGGAATGGGGGAGATCTTCGAGGAGCACGGTGCTTCACCACAGTTACCACAAGGGCATGATTCAGTGGAAAGCACCAGCAGGGCTAGGAAAAAAAGCAAAGGGGTTAAAATGGCTCGTCAGAAAGAATCCCAGACCTCAGGGAGCAGCATCTTTCAGCCCAGGCATCATCAACACCCTTTCTTTCTGCAGGGAAGCCATGCTGAGATTTGAAATGTTTTCTTCTCCCAGGTACCGTGCTCAGAACTAAAATTCTCCCTTTCTCATTCTGTCTCTTGATCTTGCCAGGACCTTTCTCACCAGAGATGGAACTGGCTCCCGTGGCTTGGGATGAAACTACACTGATCCGTGTGGTCTGTGCTGAGGAGCTGCCACGCTCAGCCCTGGTTCTCCTGCAGTCAGTGGTGGCGTTTTTGGTGAGCTTGTGAGGTGCGAGGACGTTTACAACAAGCTACTGGGATCAGCTGCCTGTGCTGTAGACCTGTGCTTAGAATCAGCAGTTTTCTGTGGAAGAAAATCCCAAGGTTTGAAACCAACACATTTTTTCACCTACATTTTTGCTTTCCGATGAATGGCTGGGAAGTCTTACAGTAAGGGGAAATCACTGCAAGACCTTTTTTAACAGTTGGACTTGGTGATCTTTTCCAGCCTAAATGATCCTACAGTTCTATAAAATCACACCAGCAGAGCCAGGATCAGGAGATAGTGAAGGAAAAGCACGCCAACGTCCCCACTCTTCGGCACTTAACAAGCTTAATTAAAGGGTAATGTAATCAAGCCAGTGATTAATCATAAACTTTTTATCAATGGAAAATGAAAGATTTTCCCCGCCTGAGACTCCAGCTCACATTTTGCTATCACTGTAACTTCATCAAGTCCACGCTCTCAATCATTCCCCACCTGCCCAACCTGAGTCAGAAGTAGCTTCATGGAATTATACCAGGGTAAAACCAGCCCAAGGAGACAACGGCAAGGCAATAGGATTCCTTCCTTAAACTCTGATACCTATGGAGAGCCAAACAAATGGATCTGAATCCATATTCCTGCCGGGTGATAAGGAATTTTTATGGCACAAGCAGTGCATTGCTTTGTAGATAAACTGCATGTTCCTTAAGGACACTGCATTCATAATCCCTGAGGCAAGGGAGTGCATTATCCTTGTTCCCAACAGCACAGAGAGTGGTATGAAACACACCAGGAACCTCATCCTGCTGAATAATGCTGTTACTATAATAGGAGGGAAACAGAAGGGGGATGCTCTGCTACAGCCAGCAAGGATAAAATGGCCAGGAGTTTACATTTTCAGCTTCCCATGAAAGGAAAATAACAGCCTGCCCAATCCCTTCCTATAGCTCTGCTCGTGCCGCTGCAGCAACCCCACTGCCAAGCTAAGCCAGCCCATATAGGAACATAAACACAGCCAGAAATCAGACTTGGCAGCAAATAAAGCCCGGGGTGGGAAATACCTCTCACTTAAAGTATCTGCTGCTGTAAGAGGGTCTCTTTGTAGCAAACTCCCACGCTGTAGCCTTAAAGCTTAATGGTCTGTGAAAGTTATTATGCAACGTTTTTAGCATTCGATTCCGTTCTGCCGGGGCTTTATGATCTGTATTACAGGAGAACGCTGCTAAGCTAATCATACCCATAACGAATCTTTGAAATGGAATAGCTTCTAACATTCTGACTTTTCAGAAAGACAGAAGGACAAAGCTGTCACCGATGTTATTTTCCTCCTGCTTCCCCAAGTCCATCTGTTAGAGCTGCTAAAGATCAAGGGCCATCATTTCTTTTCTTCTACAGACTGAACAGTGGAAAAGAAACTTGGCTTCCCAGGGCCTAATTCTGCACTTTTTTATTCCCAGGCACGGACTCTTCAGGCACTATCAATCTGCCTTTTTCTTTTTAAGGCATGCCTGGTATAAGTCATGTCTGAAATATAATTCCTTATTTCTGCTACTGATGACAGCTTAAATGATTAAAAGGAATGTTTAAGTTCTTTGTAGGTTTCCCATTTTCATATTATTGTTATTTTCCTTTCTACATTTCATTCCTGGAGTCACTTTTTCCTTCTGTTCATTAAAACTAATTCTATTCTGTTTGCTTTTGATGAGCAGTTAAAAGAAAAGGAAATAAAAATACAGGTACTAAATAGTCTGAAACACTCACCAACTGCATGTAGGTACAGAAAAACCGAATTTGCATCCTAAAATTGTCAAGAAGGGCCCTTTAAGCTTGAAACTGGAGCATATTCTTTTAAACTTTCCCAGACAATAGCAGTGACCTTGCAGATCAGATAACCCACGGTATCCAAGAGTTCAAATATGTCATCAAGACTTTATTTTACTGCTTGATGTTCCTTGGCCTAGTTGCTTCAACCAGGCTAATTGCACCACTCCCCCCATCCCCTGCCCTAAAAATAAAAAAAAATAAAAACCCCACAGCAGGACTGCACAACCAGAACCAACCTCAGCAGAGCAGAGCTGGGCACATGGCAGGAGCAAGGATAAATGAGACACTGTGTGGAAGGCTGGAGGTCTGCTGAGTGACTCTAATCTGATGGGTACAACATATTAAAGCCAATGGAAACATCTGATTAAAAACCTGCTAGATCATTGCTCAGGGTCTTATCACAAAGCCCTTACAGGCAGGCAGCCAAGTGCTGAACAGCAGCACAAATGGTCCATGATGGAAATCCACAGGCCCCAGTCTTCCTCCTTCCACAGAAAACTTGCCTGAGGGATACCTGGGGTCCTCAGACCTCTGCTGCCTTTCAATGTCTGCAGTGAGAGACTGAGATCTGCTACCACCACCCTGGAAAGTGCAGACAGCTCTGCAAGCATCTCCTGCCCCAGCCCATGACTTCTTGGGGTGTGTCCAGGAAGCCTCAACCTTCTCAAGAGTCCACGTGCCTCTGTGTCAGGTGGGCACCCTTCAGTCTCTGTGGCTTTATTCCAGAAAAAAAACAGTCAGTCTTGCAGGAGACAGGAGTGAGCATCCCAAAACGCCAGCATCTCCTGCATCCCACTGAGAGGGGCCAGCATCCCAAAACTCCAGCATCTCCTGCATCCCACTGAGAGGGGCCAGCATCCCAAAGCACTCTGTCTCCTCTCACTTGTTTTGCAGCCAGCTTGGTTTCACTGACACATTTTCTCTGCTGTTCCCTTCCCCCTGGCTATCACTGGCAGGATGGAAGAGCCCACGAGCACAGGAAATAAAAGCATCCCAGTCAGCGTGAGAACTGCTCCCCTCTGTTCTGTCTCCAACAGGCTGGAGCTTGTGAAATCAAATAGGGGCTGCATGTTAGCACAAAAGCTGACTCCAGCCCATCTCTGTGGATTTTAGCATTAGCTGAGACTTTTACTTTCATTTTTATGAGAATGGATGCTTTTCAAAGCTGTTGAGGAAGTAGCTGTTATTGTCAACAAGCTGTGTTGGTTTTACTCCAGGATGGGCATTTCAGGGAAGTCAACCAGGAGAAGAAAAATCACTTTCAGCAACAGCTACTGTCTAGACTAGTTTAGCCTTAACTTTAAACCATACCCTTAGGCTCCAGTTTAGCAATGTATTTAAACAGATATTTAATTTTTAGGCACATGAGTAATTCCGGTATACTTACTTATTTCAATTTAGGCACATGTTCCAGTCTTTTCCTGCATCAGCTTCTAAACCATTCACAATTTAGCCTCATTTCCATCAGTGCAAATCAGTGTGTTGCATCATTTGATTACTCCAGAAGAAGGAAAAAATATTCTTGGTATTTCTTGAGAAAAATTTCCTGCTTTTATACCAGCATTTTTCTGGGGGTTCAACTTTTTAAACCAGTTTCCTTCTCCAGCCTGAATTCAAAGGCAAAGCTGGGATTTGATGAAACACTTGGGTTTTGAAGAAAATATGCTCCAACTACACACAGATTTTAAAGAGGAGAGATAAGGTGGGGGCATAGCTTCATCGTGCATTTCAAGCAAAAATGCAGCCACTCCCCTTTTCCAGATCCTCCTTTTTCCCAGCTCAGTATTCTGGGACGTTACCTGTTCATTTCAAGACATGCTGGTGGTCAGCACTCACACCATGACACCACCAGCTTGTGGCTGGAGGAGACCTCTGGGTGTATTTTGGGTTGGTGTAGTTGTTGATCGAAACTGACATTCCTATTTTATTTTGATTTTTTAAAAAACTTTAACCCCTCTGAAATGGAACTCAGAAAGAAAATTCCTCTTTTTCTTCCCTGAAAATAAGCATTCACAGCTTGCAAATCAGAGCAATTTGGTCAGTGATGACCAAACACAGGTGAAAATTAGCCAAAAAAAGAAATTTAGTTGAGTTAAATAAGAGGTTATTACCATACCTTGCATCCTCTTCTGTCCCTACCTGTAACTGCAGGGAGAGTGAGTCAGGTTAAGAACCAACCAGAGGGGACAAATGAGCTACTGCTGACACTGTGTAGTGTTCCAGACACAGCAAAAAGAATACAAAATAAATAGGATACAAACATGTCATTCTAGGGTTATGTGCTTCCCCAAAAATATGCTATTCCACACCCATTTTTAACCAAATCGAGCCGCACCTCAAGTAAATAAGAAAACATCAGTTGCCACAAACAGCTTGAATTAAGTCTAAATATTTCTGAAGGCTTCACTAAGACTATAATCTCATCTCTCAGGGTTCTCAGTTCTTCACTTCCCTTACTGATTTGTGGAAACAAGCAGACCAGATGCCCCAGATCTTGCCACCCTGCATCATTATTTATATTTTCACCAATCTAGCAGATTTGAAATGGCAGCACCCTGGATCCACTCCTTTGGCACACACATGAAAGTGCACAGACACACACACGAGGCTAAAGGTGGTAGAAAACCCAGGCAAAGTGAGTTTATTTGATTGTAGTCATTAGGGCTATACATTACAGGTTCCATCCTGCTCCCTTTGAAGTTGGTGGTATTACTCCCATTGAATTCATGTGCTCTGAAAAATGCCTGAGTTTTGCAAATTTATCATTTTGTCATCTATGCTTCAGGTCAAAACTATAATCCAGTGTTTTAGACTTGGCTCTGAGCCAAATTATTTTTACTGAAGGTTCAAAGAACGCATACCTGTCCTTCAGAGAGGTGCCAATCCACTTTACAAGCAAGGAGCAGCACGGTGGAGGATCTCAGAACGGTCTGAGGGATGCAAACATCTTGCAGGTGACCACAGCAACCCCAGCTGCCAGGGTCTGCCCAAAAACAGCACCTTATTTTAAGTCAACAGAAAAGGATGAGAGAAACATGGAAACAACTTAGCTGGGTGTCAGAACTTGATAGGGGCTTTGATTTTGAAACCCTCTGCCTCCATTGCAGGTTAATCTGTAAAGAATTGGGACCCTGGAGAAGGGGAGGAGATTACAAGAGAGCCAGGCGCCCGATTCAGTGAAAAAATGACTCCTAGAACTGCCACTGGTTTAAACTGGAGTTAAGAAGTGCTGAGCATCCACAGAAATCCAGCCCCAGAGGTTCTGTGTACCACTTTTACCCAGAGGGTGTGTTGCAAAGATGCAGCGAGCAGATTTGCCACTGTCAGGCAGAGCTCCTTGGAGATGGAGTGGACAGGGCAGTGGACTGAAACAAGAAGTGCAGTGTGTGGCTGCACAGACTCACTTCTGGGCTCTGGGAGAGCTGGAGAATGGATGGTGGAAACAGTGGCAAAAACCATGCCAGATCTCATTTGTGTTTAGGCTAGGGAGTCCCAATATGAGCTTCTGTCCTCACACCTTTTTAGTGCTCAGAAAAGGGCACAGGGATGTTTGCTGATCTCTGCAGCTGCCTCTGCCTGGAGCCAAAATGTTTAGTCAGGAGGCAAATCTGCCTCCACAGAGCCACCCCACCAGCCCAGCCTACCCTGGATCACAGTTACTAATGCACAGGGATTTTCTGGCAGAGGAAGACAAACAAAATATATATATAAAAAAAAAAAAAAAAAAAAAAAGACACCCGAGATGTACAGTGTATGTGATCCATGCTGATTTACTGTCACTGACGGGGAATTGTGCCTAAAATCGTCACAAAACATCTCCCCGTGTTTTTTTCTTTTTAAAGAAAAACAATAACACTGCACCTCAAAACCTTCTGAACAAGCGATTCGACAACAAATTTCTAATGGTATTTATTATGTGCCTTTAAGGTGCCTTGCCAGGCTGCAAGAGCAGGTATCAGTGTGGGGAAGAGAGAAAACGTTTGTAACGTTGTAAACGCTCTGTGCAGCCGAGATGTGCTTTTTTGTACTTCACACATCCGTATCAAACCCCAGTGTCTGTGCTGGCCATTTTCATGCTGATATATTACCAAAGCATACTCTCAGCTGAGCAAAACAGAAACTGTAGCTGCTGGTTTTAAAATCAAAATATTTTCCACTAAAACACTTTCACTTTGAGGACGCTGGTGCTTAAATACATTGTTTATTCACCTTGTTACTGTCTGCCAGGCTTCCTCTGGTGCCTCTCCCTCCACTGACTCACTTCTGGCCTGGCCTAACAGGAGGTTCCCCTTGATGAAGAAAGAAACAAAACCTTGCTCCCTCCTCCTTGCTTTCCCTGCCCTTAGCCCTTTTGCCTCCCTTCTCCGCTTTCTTACCTCCAGCATAAATTTGGGCTAAATTCCATTAGCTATGGGTCTGTCCCTGCCTGTTTGGTCCCATCAGTGACACCTCCTCACCTCGGGACACCCCAGGCATCCCTATCTTCCCTCCCACCTGGATTCGCGCCTCTCCCCAGCTTGGTGATGGCTCCCCTACAGAAACCCTCTGTGAGCTTTGCTCCATCAAATTGCTCATTTCACAGTCCCCACACGGCTGCCCTGGGGGTTTTGGGCACCGCAGGTGGCACAGGAACCCCTCCAGGTGGGTTTGGAATGTCTCCAGAGAGGGACGCTCCCCGCTCTCCCTGGGCAGCTGGTTCCAGAGCCCTGCCACCCTCAACATGAAGACGTTTTTCCTCCTGTTGAGGTGAAACTTCTTGTGTTTTGTGTCTACGGCCATTGCTCCTCATCCTGTCGCTGGGTACCACTGAAGAGTCTGGCACCATCCTCTTGGCACCCCTGGGAGATTTTTATAGGCACTGATGAGACGCTCTCGCAGTCTTCCCCAGACTAACCCCAGCTCCCACCATCTCTCCTCCTAGGAGAGCTGCTCCAGACTCCTCATCGTCGGCTGGACCATCTCCAGCAGCTTCCTCCCTTTCTTGTCCAGAGGAGCCCGGAGCAGGACACCGCACCCCAGACACACAGAGGGGTGGGGTGCTTTT
>NW_008237903.1:1286887-1288098 GCF_000691975.1 Corvus brachyrhynchos | reverse complement strand
GAGGATGCCGGGGCGTGGGTGCTGCGCCGCGCGGGGACGGGGACCCGTGTGCACGGGCAGCGTGGCCCGGAACAAATGTTTGGAAGCGAAGAGCTGGCAGGATCCGAGGGAATGCGACCGGCTGCCCCAAGGGCTTGCCCTGCATCCCCAAACCAGCTGCTCACCAGAAAGGTGTTGGGGGTCCAGGGTTGTTTATTAAATAGGGTCCCGTGGATGTGCACCGGAGGCATGTCCGATTTCGACCCGAGAGTGTGGTTTCGTGCGTGTTTCTTTATTTAATGTTGAAACCTTCCCGGCCAACTAAAGTTGTGAAAACAGAAGTGCATGTCCTGTGCGTGAAGCACAATAGACAGGCGGAGGGACAGGGTACAGCTTCCTCGCTGAGGGACCCTCCCGAGTCGCCCCACGGGCTGCGGCATGCAAGGGGAACTGAGAGCGCGGGGCCTCCGACATCCTCCTCCTCCTCCTGACAGACGGAGACAAAATGGAGACAAATGGTCAAGCAAACGAGTAAATGAGAAAAGATGGGCAGACAGTCCATGCAAAGAGATTACATAAACACACAACTGTGCAACAACATGCCCTGTGATCTTTGGCACCGCTCTCCCTGCGGGTCACGCAGGAGAGATGCTGTGTGACTCCACGGCGTGTCCTCCAAGGCCAGCAGCCCCTGCCACCAGCCGGAGTTTCTGCCATCAGTGTTGTACCACTGGCAGGTATTCCAGGTACCCGTGCAGCACCTGGGTGATGCTAAAGCACCGGAGCTGAGCTTAATCCGTGAACCCCAATTTACAGCCTTCCCACTCCTCCCCACTCCGCTTTGGTGCAGGACAAGTCGTTTCTCCCATGCATCGGCCTCAGCTCCGGTGTTCCCCAGCGGGCCTCAAGCTCCCCCGTCACCCCCTCGAAAGGCAAGGCTGTAAGAGATGCCCTTTTTTAACAGAACCAGCGCGAATCAGAGCGTTCCCGCTTAATCCGTGAACCCCAATTTACAGCCTTCCCACTCCTCCCCACTCCGCTTTGGTGCAGGACAAGTCGTTTCTCCCATGCATCGGCCTCAGCTCCGGTGTTCCCCAGCGGGCCTCAAGCTCCCCCGTCACCCCCTCGAAAGGCAAGGCTGTAAGAGATGCCCTTTTTTAACAGAACCAGCGCGAATCAGAGCGTTCCCAGGTACAGGCGGCCCACCCGGGGAACGGGAGTTATTTACGGCA
>NW_008237903.1:1285426-1286490 GCF_000691975.1 Corvus brachyrhynchos | reverse complement strand
TTAATATATTTTTGGTGTGCAGCAAAACCATCCTGGCTGGGGAAAAAAACCAGGACTGAGGAAATGGGAGAAAGCTTTTCCCTAGGGATCAGCTACAAAGAGTAGGCGTTCAGGTTGGGAGCACGCCTTTTTAAAGGACAGATATGGCAGGTACGCGCCGGTGACAGCAATAATAATAATAATAATAATAATAATAATAATAATAATTTTGATAAAAAACAGCAAGGCACTGGTGCTGCTCCGCTCCCCTCGCCGGCGCCCCCGTAAAATAATACCAAGTCTCCTTGCATTTCTCTCCCTGGTGTCTGTGTGTGGCCTTAGCCCCATTCATCATTTGGCTCCCAGTGCAGAACTCGCTCCATTTCTAAAATTATGCATGATCCACTGAAGAGACAATTTGGGTTTCCCCCACCTCTCCCTTGCCCTTGAAGAAAGCGAGCCCTTGTCTCATTTGCATTAAAACCCTGCTCTCTATAAGCTAAGCAAAGGGGAAGGACTTGAAGCCTATGGGATGGCTTTAGGGCTCTGCCCCTTGCTTTTGGCTCTCTCTCTCTTTCTCATTCTCTCTCGTGCTTTGATCTCTGCTTAACAACACAGGATCTCTGCTTAACGTCACAGGGACTAACTACACCAGGAGAGTTTTGTTGGAAGTTAGAAAGTTTTGGAGCCTCCAGAGGGCTGTAGCGGCAGTAGCAGAAGCAGCATCCAAGGGACTTCTGGAAGGGGAAGAGAGAGAGCGAGCGAGCGACTGACTCAGTCCTGCTGCAGAGAACTGACTCGAGGCGACGGAGGCAGACATGGAACATCAGCTGCTGTGCTGCGAGGTGGAGACCATCCGACGAGCCTACCTGGATGCCAACCTCCTCAATGACAGGGTGCTGCAGACAATGCTGAAGGCGGAGGAGACCTGCTCGCCCTCCGTCTCCTACTTCAAGTGCGTGCAGAAAGAAATCTTGCCATATATGAGGAAAATAGTTGCCACTTGGATGCTGGAGGTTTGTATCTTTCGGGGACTTTTCCTTGCAAGCTCCGGCACCGAAACGAATTAATCCGGGGAGCTGCTG
>NW_008237903.1:1283474-1284409 GCF_000691975.1 Corvus brachyrhynchos | reverse complement strand
CTTCGGGGGATCCCCCTGGAGCCCCCCAGCAGGACCAGAGGCACGGGGCTCGGTAAAGGACCCCCGCCGCTTCATTTTCAGCCTTTTTTCAGCGCTCGAATAATTTTTTAAATATTTTTAAATATTTTTTGAAAAGATGACGTCTGGGGAAATGAGGCTGGACGCCACCTTTGTGTCTCGACCAGAGAGTGGAATCGGCAGCACAACGGCAAATTAGATGAAAAAATAAAAGCGAAATAAATAAGCCCGGGGCCGAGCCCGGCTCTGCACCCCGTTCCCAACCACGGGGCTTCGCATTTTCCTCCGCTTTCCGTTTTCTTCCCTTTTTAAAAATTTGTTCTTAGGGGCTGGAAAACTGGGCACAGACCTCTTCTTCGATTACCCCCCCTCCTCTTTTGCCATGAATCGCCTGCGGGTTTCTAACGCAACATTTCCCCCCACTTTGTCACTCGTGACTTTCATTTTCTTTGATGCCGCTGCTTTTCCCATATTTAACCATTTTCCCCAACTGCGTTTTCCCCTCGTCTCCTTCAACCTTGCCCTGCAAAGCCTGGGGGTGAGGGAGGAGGGAGGGCGAGAGCAGCGGGACAAGCCTGGCTTTTGCCTCAATTAAATTATTCTTCAACGATCTCCCTCCTTCTTGCAGGTTTGCGAGGAGCAGAAGTGCGAAGAGGAAGTTTTCCCCTTGGCTATGAATTATTTGGACAGATTTTTGTCGTTTGAACCCCTCAAGAAAAGCCGATTGCAATTGCTCGGAGCTACCTGCATGTTTGTGGCTTCAAAAATGAAGGAAACTATTCCTCTGACCGCAGAAAAACTGTGCATTTATACAGATAACTCCATTAGACCCGACGAATTACTGGTAATTTCACGTTCAGTCACTTCAAGAATAAAAAAATCGAAACAAACATTAAAAAAAAAAAAAAAACCAAAAC
>NW_008237903.1:1276044-1283209 GCF_000691975.1 Corvus brachyrhynchos | reverse complement strand
TTCTTCCTCTTCTCTCCTTCCCCCTTCCCCTCCCTCTTCTCTTTGCAGCAAATGGAGCTGCTGCTGGTGAATAAGCTGAAATGGAATCTGGCTGCAATGACCCCCCACGATTTCATTGAACATTTCCTTACTAAAATGCCTCTGGCAGAGGACACCAAGCAGATCATCCGTAAACATGCTCAGACTTTTGTGGCTCTGTGCGCTACAGGTATGAGCCCTGCACGTTGCGCAAAGCGCGTTGCTCCCCGACACGCGCCCACCCCCCGGCTTGTAAAGCTTCCCGTAGCTGTTGGTCTCAGGCGCGCTCGCAGAGCTGCGGGGAGGTAGTTTAAGCCCCGATTATTGCCCCTTGTTTGCAGAAGGTGGATTACTTTGCCAGAGGTAAGTTTTTCTTTTCAGAAGATATTTCGCTTCTGAGTCGGAGTTTTGTGTGGTTGTCAGGGAGGGAGAGGGGCCCCCCTCCCCCCCCCAGCCCCGCTCTCTGTAGCTCAGCGTGGCACGATTTCCTCGCCCCCCCTACACCGGGTTTATGTCGGGGCTGCAAAAGGCTTACTGCCCGTGTGGGGAATCCCTCCCCGTGTGGACTCATTCTTTAGGACGAGTTTTTAAAGGCGGAGGGAGATTTTCCCTGGGAATAGCTCTGCGTGGGGGTTTTAAACCTTCCCTCTTCAAGTTGCCTCTTCCCCCCTCCTCGGTGGCTGGTGGATTGGAGGAGGGCCACGCGGCACAGAGGCTTTTCCTGGCACGGGACCGAGCCGCTGCCATCTGCACCCTCCCGACCACGTGCTGTGCTGGAGCCATGAGCAGGGCTGGCCTCCAAAGTGCCGTGGTATCCACACTCCAAAGGCTCGGTGGGACGTGCGCGGCCGGTGGCACCCATTAATGCCGTGTAGCTTGTTTTCCGGAGGTTGGATTTGGTATAGAAAGGTTGAAGGAAGATGGCAGGCGCTCAGAAGGGGAAAAAAAAAATTATTTCGTGGAACCGGCCCCGCTGCAAGGCCTAAAGATAGAACAACCAAGCCTTAAAAGAGAAGTTTATAAACACTGGCATTGCTCTTCAGCTTGGGCCTAGCATCAGCGTAAGGGGCAGCTCGTAGGCGAGGTTGCCTGGAGTAATGCTCTGTGTTGGGAGTGCCACAACCTTCAAACCACCGGCAGCAACATTTTGGGAGAGTCCAGTGTGTCCCTCCGTGCCAGGTTCTACCAGATAAGAGGCTGCTAAACTCTGGAGGCATGATTTGCTAAGTTTGAAGCTAAAATGAATGGCCACCCGGGCTCCCCTTTGGATGTGGGGATGTTTAACCTAGGTTGTTGTGTTGGCAATGACAGGGATGAAAACAAGAGTAGTTCAAAGGTTGGAGACTTGCTAAGAGTCCAGTACTTTGATCTACTGGCGGTGTTGTTATGTTTCTTTTAGGAAGCACATCCAGAGCCTTTATTTAACACTGCTACACACCACAGCTGGAGAATGGATCAGTAAATGAGAACCATGTTCTGGGAGTTTTACTTAGCTTTTAAAAAAGCCAGCGCTGAGCTCACCAGAGTTGGGGCCCTCTTCAGCTCCCTACTGAAGCTGGGAATATTGCCTGGGGAAGGAGCACTCAGGAAGGCTGCCACTGGGCTCTGTGTTTTTATTGTTATTTTTGGATGCCAGGGGTTTCTCTACCTTTTGCATTTCTCATGACTTCTTTGTTGGCTAGTGAAGATCACATGTGGCCTAAGCAGCATCTGGACTTTGCTTTGCTGTTGCTGGGTTGTGCTGCATTTCCCCTTGCCAAAACGAACCTAGACGGACTGCAAATGCCTTGTGCTGCCTGGATGCTGTGGGGCCTGATCCAAAGTCCACTGGAAACACTGACAGCTCGCTTAAGTGGCCTCAGGGGCAAGTGCAGTCTATATTTTGCCTGTGTCCTCTTCTGTAAAGGAGGTTCTCCTAAGAAGTGACTGCAAAATAATAATGCTTGCTTAGAAAACAAACCCTTGGCCAGTTGGCTCACCGAGGTGAAGGCTGTGGAAGTGTTTGTAGATGCGTGTGTATGTGTTTGCTCCAGAAAGAGAAGGTTACGCTGCAAGGTGAAGTTGAGGGGAATTCCTCCTAAGCTCTCTCTCCGGTTGTCTGGCTAGTAGAAGTGGGTTTGTTTGATTTGGTTTGGTTTTGCAAAATCCATTTTCACCAAAGGATGCCTTTGTGCTGTGGTAGGTTTTGGAGAAAAAGTGAAAAAGAAAAAAAAGAAAAAAAGAAAAAAAAAAGAAAAATTACCAGGGGTTGTTTGAAGTTAACACATAATTGAGCTTAATGAATGGGGCTTTGGCATGGCCGAGCAAGGCAGGGAGAGCTCAAAAGGAAGCAGGCCTCTTTTGGCCCAAGTTAAGACCAGTGTTGAGGGAGAGCTGCAGCTCTATACAAGCATAACAATGAATAGCAACAAATATTGGAGCTTCAGCATTTCATTATGTTCCTCTGGTTATCAAAACATACCAGACTCCTTTTTATTATTATTATTTTTATTATTATTATTATTATTGCTATTATTATTGTTGTTGCTTTGGTCCTCTCCAAAGGAGAAAGAAAGATCCCCCTTTGAAAGGAGCGTGTTACAATTCTCCCATTCTCCGGCCTTTATAAAATTGGAAGTCTCAAGGTATGTGACCAGTTGGAACCTGTTGCATCTTGCAGCAAGTGATTTATGTTCACAGTTTTGATTTGCCTCAATGAAAAGATTTTCATTCATAGCCCCCAGCTCTCCAGACGGATGGAATTGCTGCTCCATTTAAAAAGGAAAAGGGGTGACTCGCCTTGTTAGGAATTTTTTTTAAAGCGCTGCAGCGCCTATATGCCTGCTTTGTCCTCCCTTCAGGGTGGCTGGCATTCTTCTCTCTCCTCCCCCTCCTCTCTCTCTCCCTCTCTCTCTTTTTAACAACGCTGAAGTTGTTTATTCTTTTTGGATGAAGTCTCAGATAGGCTACTGGGGATGTGTGCTTCAATTGATGGGGCCCCCTACCCCATTGTGGCTGTGTCAGGTCTAATTCATCTCACCGAAGCCCCCTTGTTCCTGAGCGCTCAATAGCGCAAGATGAGGCGATGGAGGCTGACAATGATGCCACACTCTTCACTTGGGGGCATCCAATTACAGGCGAGAGGGGCCCCCTGATTAATATGCTGAAATTAGTGGCCTCTGCCACAAATAATTCCTTGTTGAGTTGCAACAAAAAGGCAGTCCATGCTGCTTGTCTGGAGTGGTTATAGGGACAGACACAAACTGGTCATTTAAACTTCATTATCACTTTTCCACCTTGGAAAGAATGAGGGTGTGACTATGAATTCATGTTCTTGTTTACTGCTCCGTTTAAAGGAAGGACGCAAATATTAATCCCAAACGTGATCCTGTCAGGACAGGCTCATTAAAGTGACACATTTTGGTCATGTCCCGTTTGTGGAGCTCGGTAAACAGTGTCGGGAAGGCACTGCCACCCTACCCCTCCGAGCAACCCCATCCTGGTGGGATCCATGCTCGGAATCCCCCGTTTCCAAAGTCCACCTGCAGCTCTGTGTCAGTATTTCAGTTCGGGACTGGCTTTGGAATGGGTACAGTGCCAATAAGCAGTCTGGAGTGCTGGTTTGTTTTGGTTTTGTTTTGTTTTGGGAATGACAGTGGCTTGCTAGAAGGTGGGTGTGTTTATATCTGCCCAGAAACGGGCAGGTTGGGAAAAGGGGGGCAGCCAGATTTATTTTGATATGATTATTTTTAACACAAACGAGATGACTTTAGCTCGAGCTTGCCTTTTCGCTGGCAGTGCATCCTAAAAGCTTGGCCAGATTTCCATGTATCAGTTTAATTTTGGAGGTATTCGCAGGATGCTGGGCGAAGTGCCCCTTTCAAGGTGGGTATTGGTCAGGGCCACAGCGGAGTGTCAGAGGTGTCTGAATAAACAGATTCAGAGCCAGGACTTCCACGGAGTCCTGATGGCTTTAGTTTCACTGGTAAAGCATTTGCACAAAAGTTATTTTATCATAATAACGGAGATGCATGATTTAATACTTAAACTGTTCCACTGAGCCCTCTAAGCTGTCCATTCCTTTGATTTTGTTCAGGGATTTGACAGATAGTTTATATTTTTCCAACCCAGAGGAAGCTGTATTCTGATAAAAGCTGAAGGAATGTATCTCAGGTTTTGGTGTACATTGTGGCCTTTCCCTTTCTCCCTCACCAAGTTGGACCTTCACTTGTGCCACTTGCTTCCTTTGCTGCTGATTCTCCTCCAAGGTGTTCACTGCCACGGATCAAATGCATTCCTGTTCAGCAGAAGGAATCTTACCCTTAAAATGTGGACTGTTATTATTGAAAAATACTAGAAAAACTCAAACCAGACCAAATAAACCCAAAGGGAAAACATGCTAAATGGCAGAGATAGCCCCTTAAGGGATCCTGGGAGTGGCTTTGTGGAGAGACCTACAGCAATGCAGTCTGGAAGGGGGCCCAGCCTCTTGTCAGCATGGTGTCACATCAGAATGTAACTGATTGTCCGCCAATTCTTGGGACCCCCGTCACTTAGTTATGCCACATTTACATTAAATCCCTGTTGCCAGGATGGATGGCAGCCACTGACAAGAGACCAGGTTGAGACAAAGCATTTTTAAGATGAAACCTTAATTTAAATATGGATTATCTGCCTCCTGACAGGGTTAAGCTGTCTTTCTCTTTTCTTTCTTTTTGTTGATGTTGTTGTTCATTAAAGCAATATTCCTTTGAGTGTCAGAGCAAAGGTTTCTGCTCTAAAGGGCCCCAGGACTCGTTGTTAGAGTGCACCTTGGATCTGACCATGCAGAACACTGCAGGATGGGAACAGGTTTTCTCAGATGTGCAGTGCCATTGACCCCCGTGGCATTATTCACAGGAGCAGAGTATTTTAACGCTGGAAGAATGGGGGCCCTGCTTATGATGAAAGTACCTCGAAGTGATGAATGGCGTCCCAGGCTCAGTGCTAGCAAGGGCCACTCTCTGCAGAGCAGTTGCTCATGTGGATAAGTGTTTGCAGGTTTGGACCTGTAGCAGTTTTAGAGCAGGAGGCACCTTTCTGCTCACCATTTTCCCTGCCTTTTCGGATGCAATAGTTGGCAGCTGAAAGCCACGCTGGTAGGAAGAGTGTATGTGTATGGACAGGCTTCTCCTAAAGCAATCATTTCAGTCTTTTTTTTTTTTTTCTTTTTTTTTTTTCTCTCCTTTCTTCATACAGATATTAAATTTATTTCAAACCCACCCTCCATGATCGCAGCTGGCAGCGTGGTAGCAGCTGTGCAAGGCCTGCATCTGGGGAACACTAACACTTTCCTCTCCTATCAATGCCTCACACATTTCCTATCACAAGTTATCAAATGTGATCCGGTAAGTGACTCTTCCTCTCGGTTGATCTCCTGCGTTAAGGGTTTTTAAGAATGAATGCCTGCTTGCTGCACGGGAGCTAATCTGACAGTAAATCTTGGGAAAGGTCAAGCCTCAGAGTGGGGGTTCTCAATGTGCTCTCCTGTGCTCAGCCTGCTTGCTTGGCTGTCATGATGCCCACCGATACTCTGTGGTGACGCTGCTGCAGTTCCCGGATGGGAATGGCACATCCGGCTCTGGTGTTTGGGAGAGAAGGAAGCCCTGCACTGACTTAGGAGGTGGCAGAGGCTGTGTTTGGCTGGGGGGTAAATAAAACAGGAGCCTCTGTATAACAAAACTTGGGGAGCAAGACCAGGAAACAGTTACTGAGACCTTGTGGTATCTCTGACCTTATCTCTGACCATTCTTGAGGCCTTTTATTGTGCCAAGTGGTGTGAAAAAGCCCTTCTTAAAAGAGTTCTAATGATCTAATTTGGTTTATTACGTGCTAGACCTGCACAGCAGCTGGTGTTGAATTCCTTTTTGGAACAAATGCTTGTCCCACGACTTTGTGACAAGGTAGATGGTCCTCACAGGACTCTTCATTTTGCCCTGCAGCTTCCAGGAGATGCACATCAGTAACTAGTGAGCAATAAACCTTTCATGAGTGAATGGGCCAGGAAGGGAGCCTACAAGGAAGACCTAAAGTCAATGATCCATGTCATAATGGTGTGTGAAGTTGGGGCAGAGTTGAGCTTTGTTTCGTAACAATGTGGAAGACCAATAAATAGATGCTTTAAAAAGGTTCTTGTGAGGTCTCCAAGCGCTGGACAATGAGTCAAATAGAGACAACTCAGTGGTTAGGGGCAGAATCTTGGAGATGCTGTTAAATTATTTTACGTGTTAGTAATTTAAATGCATAGAAAACTGTCCCAGTCCAGCCACTGCAAAACTGGCTTTGTGTAATTGGGCTTTGTTGACAGGATTGAGCGATTCCTCAGCTTGTTATTTTGATCACCTGAACAGTGAGCATGTCATTTTTGCCACTTCTATCACTGCAGCTGAGGTAATACAGTGCTGAAGTGTTAAATACTCTAAGAACCTGAAATGCTAAATACTGCAAGAAAAGCTGACATAATGGGCTGCTCACTTTGGAAAGCACGTGTGATGCTTTTAGTCAGTTTGTGAGCAATGCAGATGATTCCAGCCTGTGGTTGGCCACCATCCAGGGCGAGATGTTTGAAGCAGGTACTGAGGGAAAATGCTTGCTATCTGTTCAGGCAGCATCTTGATTCAAACAATGATTGAACCATTCCTGATACTGGGCATTGAAGTGGATTCCCTCACATCGTGCAGAACAACGGCCTGTCCTTGTGTGACTTGACTTACTTGATGACAGAGCTCTTTAAAAGAAAACAAAATTGCTTTAGCAAGAAAAGAGGATTTTTGATTATTTCATTTTAATTGTCCACAGTCACTGCAAGGCCACAGTCTGTTTGATCTGAGCTTGGTTAACAGCTTGAAAAGGGAGTAACTCCCCTCCAGCTTCCAGTGCTAAATATATTCATGTGTTAGGGAGAAGTAAGGATTTTGTATGGATTGCTACAGAAAATGAGCATCATAAAGTTCTGTGTGTGCACAGGTATACTGTTGTGTTGGGGGTGGAGTAAGGCAACAGCAACTTCCACTGCAATTGTTCTGAGAGAGGAATCTGCTTGGTTGCATACAGAGGAGCAGGACTCCCCTGCAGGGAGACTTTCCCAAAATACCTGTCTGTGTAATCTGTGGTATCAAATGCCATTCCT
>NW_008237903.1:1257172-1276032 GCF_000691975.1 Corvus brachyrhynchos | reverse complement strand
ATTCCTGCTATCCCACTCCACTAGGATTTGTATGAAGTGTGTTATGCCCCAGTGATGGTTCCCCTTGTCAGGGAACATGTTTTACACTGGATAGTCTTGGAATGTTAAGAGCAGGGCTGGTATTCTCCCTGATGATCTGTTAGCTGGAGCAGCAGGTCTGTGGGATTTCAGGTTACATAATTACACTTTTTTACCTTTATTCTCAAAGAAGGCTGAATCTAAAGTAAAATGAATTCACCTGATTGGAATTCCTTTATGGTTCATGTTTATACGTTGGTAGGAGTCCAATTTCCCATTTTGCCTTTGATCAGGGGTAATTAGAAGTCAGATAATCACAATTAGAAGTCTTGGGCTGTCTTCCATCATTCTATTCCTGACCCCATCATCCAAACAGATGGAATTTTACCTGACATTCATTTCCAGGCCAGAAATTTGCTAAACTAGATTAGCATTGGGTCTCCATGCTGTCTGTTAGTGCACTGGAATCCGTCTCCTGCCTGCCCCTTCTCAGAGGCACCTTCAAACATGTGCTTGTTATCCAGAACGGGTCAGGCAGGAACAAAGGATTTCCAAGCAGTTCCTTTTTTGTTGTTGTTTGTTTCCTTTCCTATCTGACCCTGGAGTCTGATCATGTCCACTGTGTCTTAAAGGTGTTTGACCACATCAGTTAAGCTAGCAAGTTTGGGTTGTTTTTTTTCCACTGAGGAGCTTAATTAATCCAGGAAGGGTTTATGACCTTGAACAAACTGTGGGCATTGAAAATTTGGGTAGTGAAGCAGAAAAGTTGTTGGGAGAAGTTATCAGAGTAATGCACAAGTTTTGTATTTGCTTTTCAGTGTTGGGAAGTACTGAGAATGAAAACAGCTTTGGTGAGGTTGTTCACAGTGAATTTTATGTTTTGCAGTTATTTTTTGCTAGCTCTAGTGCATTCCTACAGGCCAGCTATTTATCTAATAGTCATGTGAATAAGACATGGACAAAATTCCTTAAACAGTAAAAAAAATATTTTTAATTCAACTGTAGCTTAAGACAGTCTGTTCATAATAAATTGCAAAGATTGTTTTTAAAAAATACAGTTACAGCATGTTGCACTCTGAGAATTTTAAATGAAAAAAAAATTCTGTGGGCAAAAAGTACCTTTAAATTACAAAGTCCTACGTAATTATTCATAACTGGACTCCAGAGGGAGAAGAATAGGTATTTATAGAAATTCTTTTGAATGGTTTTTGTTTTCAGAGCTCAAACACGCTATATGCAAATGGTCAGGATTAAAAAAAAACCCCCACGAAGTTCCCATCAAAACTCACCAGAAAATGAGTTTCACTCCCACCTGAAGAAAAACCCCCAAAACAAAACCCCAAGAGGGTTCATTTTGCTCTGAAAAATAAATGTGCTTTCAGTTTGGAACACTGAACGTGCTAAAAGAGAATTATCCTCAAGAGTGGCTTTGTAAAGCCAGGAGCACCTAAAGCTGTGCTGGTGCTCTCCTCTTTAACACGTGTGATTCCAAGGGCGAGGGAGCTTTGTGGTGCAAGGGGGAGCCTTACAGTCAGGATTGATCCGTCATATCTGGAGGAGGGCTGGGTGCAAGGACTTCATAGAGACCTTATTGTGGAGGCCAGAGGTATGCAGGAGCCAAAGGCATGATGACTTTAGGATATGAGGCGTTTCTTTTTGTCATTTAAAACACTGTGTGTCTCTGTCAAGAGGAAATATTACACTAGGGTTTAAACCAGGAAAGGTCATAGGTTATGTGTTTTCAGTGAGCTGTAACTGATGGTCTGATCTGCTTAGAGGTAGGATTAACCTCCCTCTCTCTCAGAAAGGACTTGCAGAGAATTGTTTGCTTGGGTTTCTAATCTTATTTTACCCCAAATGCCATGTGCCCTTATTGGTGGCAGAGGAGATTCTTGTGGTAGTGGAATCAGTGAAAAGCTGGTAGATCACACAAGAAGCCTCTGAATGAAGGCAGAATTGAAACTGGGAAATAAAGAAAACAGCAGGCAGGTCACCCTCTCAGGAAAACAACATTCATTCTCAGTCATGCACATCCTAACACTTTTGACGGCAATTTATCATGGAAGACTGGGTTCACCGCAAGGGCTAACACATGTCATAGGTTAAATCAGAAAAGGCAATGCTGAAAGGAAACTTCAAAGTCCTTAATACACAGAGTTAAAGATGTTGGGGGAAAAAGCTTACGATGTTTGTTATAAAGATGAGGGTAAACAGCATGCTGGATGAGTTTTGGCAAAATGCTGTGGGATTGTTTGGCCTGTTCAGGGCACCATTTTTGTGTCACTGCCGTGGGTGTACAGGCCTCCCTAACCTGCAGGAGGTTGGGCAGGTTGAGCTAAAAGGCTTTCTCCCATTTCTGGTTGCTGGGAATCTGATACATCTCCTCATGGTATGGCTTTTAATGCCTGGGGGAAGTCACCTTTCCCCACCCTAGACAGGATCCTCCTTGGTGCTTTACGGTTTTTTGATTCCCAGCGAGGCCTGTGCATCCTCCTGAACCCTCAGGAGGATTGTGTGCACATCCAGCTCGGAGAAAACACTCTGGAAGTGAGAGGAAAAGGTCTCCCCCTGCCTGAGATTTCCAGGTGGATGTGGTAGCACACAGAAAGCTTGGATGAACTTGGTAGTGCGGGGGTAGGGAGGTGCTTCGTGGTGCTTCTGAGAGGCCTCTCCATTTTGGGGTTGTCCAGTCCAGTCCAGTCCATCTCTGGAGGTGCTTTCAGAGTTAGGAATTTATCAGCTGCCTTGAGCTGCCCACAGCTGGACATTGCAGCAGCTGGCAGGCAGCTTTGGGCATGGGCATCTAAACATACATGGCATTTCTAAGAACTTAATGTCATTGGAACTTAGCCTGGGGAAAAATGTCCCTGCTTGTGAGCATTGCTTCTGGCAGACTCTGCTGCTGAAGGGTTCCTGGGGTAAAAGTAGAAATCACAGTTGTCATCCATGGACTTGTACAGAAGTGTAAACAGCACAGGCAGAGAAGCAGCAGTGCAAGGTGCAGTCTGCAAGAAATGGGCTTGCTCATCCAATGCTTTCACTGTCGGGTGCTTCTCCTGCTCTTCCCACCCTCCTTTTCAGCCTGCTGCTCTCCCAGATAACCCGACAGCATTTCTCTTGCTTTGCCAAGGAACGGTATTTTAGCCTGTGATCTTTCTAAAGGACTCTTGGGTCTCTCTCTCCCCTTCCATTCCACCCTTCTGCAGGATTGTTTACGAGCCTGCCAAGAACAGATTGAGTCCCTCCTCGAGTCCAGTCTACGCCAGGCACAGCAGCACAACGTATCTTCAGAAACAAAGACTGTAGAGGACGAAGCAGACCTCTCCTGCACGCCTACTGATGTGCGAGACGTGAACATTTAAAGAGGACTTCTTCTTAATGGATTTGCTTGGCAAGAAAAGCAGACAAAGAAAGGGCATCTGAGAAGGAATCAGCGTCAGGATCTCCCCCCCAGAAACCCTTTTCTCCAGGACATTTTTATACCAGAAGGGAAAACCAGTCTTGTTATATTTTTTTCTTGCTCTGTCTCCCTTCCATCTGTGACTTCAAACAAACAAATAAACAAAAAATACCCCAAAAACTGTCTTAAAAAAAGAAAAAAATAGTATTTGCATTACCCCCAGGGGTTTGTGCTACAAAAATAGAGGATTTTATACAATAATAATCAACTAGTTTTTATATTAAAGTGTTCTTGTCTGTATGTTGTAAAAATAGGCATTAACACACGAAATGTCTCCAGGGGAGGTATTAGATTTGATTTCTTACATATAAAACAAACCAACCAACCATTTTTAAAGTAGAAGAGGGTTTTTTTTTTTTGTTTTTTAGATAGTAAATGAAATATTCTTTTCCTTTAAAAAGCATAGCTTTAACGCAGTTCTAGGCTTTTCTGTATCTTGCTTGCTTATGCATTTAGTCACTTTATAATTCATCTGTAAATGTTTATTTTATTTCCTTAGGTTTTTTTTATCCTCTTCACCTTATAAATGGTTAACGTAACCCATAAGTTAGTGTATGTTAGTATGCAGCATTATTATATGTTAATCTTTTTTTTTTTTTGTGCCTGTGGATTGCCTGTGCATTGAGGCATTTGTAGGGTTCCAGCTTAGCATGGTTGGGAAAGGCCAATGTACTACTCATACAGTACCCTATTATAAAGAGAAACCGAAATAGTGACATAATATATTATATTTTTGTAATCTTCCTATTTTTGTAGTTACCTGTGTAAAGATGCTGGTCTGACCCCACAGATATTCAGCCTAATTATGGTCAGGTTCAATCCACAGTTCAGTCTTTTTTGTTTTGTTTTTTGTTTTTTTTTTCTTTTTTGTTTGTTTGTAATATTCTAAAACCATTCCATTCAAAGCACTTTCAGTCCATTAGATATAGGAAATACATTCTTTTATTGTGTGGGAATTTTTTTTTTTGTTTGTTTGTTTGTTTGTTTTTTTAATGGAATGGTTTGGAAATATATAAAGTGCTTGTTGGCAAACTTGGAATTGCAAAGCAAGTGCATTTAACTATGGTGTTAGAGGAGAGGTGATTCTTTTTTTTCCGAAGGTTGTGTTCCAGTGAGAGTAAATTGCATTCACAAATTGCCAGGATATCTTCCTTTCCTTTTCTATAGAAAAGTTTGAAGTTTAGAATCCTTTGGTGCCAACTCATCTTTATAAATTAGGGGCCTTAAAGGTTCACATATAGGACACATAGTTTTAAGGATTATCGCTAGATGTTTTACAACTGAAGGTTTTTAAACACTAAAATATATAATTTATAGTTAAGGCTAAAAAGAATATTTATTGCAGAGGATGTTCGTAAGGCCAGTATGATTTGTAAATTAATGCAATCGCCCCTTTTGAAAAAGAAAATCTTTCTACCCTTGATGTTGCAGTTTTAACCCAGCTTATTAAAGCAAAAAAAAGGACACGCTTCAAAGAACAAACCCAAAACCAAGCAGTCTATTTGGCCCCTTCCTATACATTTTCAAAAGCAGTCTAACCATGAAAAAAACGCCATAGTTAATAGATATGAAAATTGGAGTACTTGAAAGAAGTTTTTATTCCAGTATATGCCCCATTTTTTTGTTTTTTTTTATTTAGCTACAAATAGAAAATTTGCACATCTTGGCTATGTATCTTTTTATTATTATTTTAGAAAGTAGCTGAAGGGACGTGGACATAGCTGTTGAAGTTGATGCTCGAGGAGAATGTGATGGTGAAATGTATGTGAGAAAACTGCCGCTAAGGTGTTGATTGTAAAAAAAAAAAAACCAACAACAACAACAACAAAAAAAGAACAAAAAAAGGAAAAAAGAAAAAAAATTCAAAAGAAAAAAAGAAAAAGATAAAAGAAAAAGGAGTGGATGCTCCGTTTTTATTGAGCTGCTATGGATAAATTCCCAGCATGGTTTGAAAAAAAATTAACATTGCTTTTCTGTATCTTTGTCATTGTGTTTTGCTGCTATTTTGTGGATCAGTTTTTTTTTTTTTTTGTTATACAATGTCATATACTGCCATGTAATAGGTTTTAATTTTCTCATAGAAAATTATATTATTGACATCTTTTTTTTTTGTAGATTTTTTATGTGATCAATTTTTACTTAATGTGATTACTGCTCTATTCCAAAAAAGGTTCCTGTTTCACAATACCTCATACTTCAGTTACCCGTGTCTAGACCAGGTTTTGATGTTCTTACAGTGCCTCATAGTTCTACTGCAAATGGAAATGCATCGAACGTTGCTCTGAATGGGTCTCTGCATTAATTTAAAAGCCAGCAGACATTTCAGAAGATCAAGTAATGTCAAGGGTTGGTTGTTTTTTTTTTTGGTTTTTGTTTTGTTTTTTTTTTCTCGTTACACATTTTATAAAGCTGGATTCTTTGTCTGATCTGGGGTTTATTATCATAGTAGTTTTAAGCTGTGTTATTAGCCACATTGATATATGAAAGGTGCATTATAATATAACTCTTGTGTGCCACCTGGTGTGGTTCCCCCTCAGCTGGGACACATCATTTGGTATGATAGGTTATCTTCTGGAACTCTAAGTATTTTGTGTGTTTAATCTGTTATGATATACTAGGGTTTTTTGTTTGTTTTGGTTTTGGTTTTTTTTTTTTGTTTTGTTTTGGGTTTTGTTTTTTTTTTAATTATAGCATAATGCTAATTTAAAAAAAAAGCCTGTAAATCTCATAAATAAGCCAGCTAACAGAGTTGTATGCTGAAGAATAATCTAGCTGTTGCCTGTATGCTGCTAAACCAAAACAGAATTAGAACTCATTTTGAGGCAAATGCAGTTAAGATCCTACATAGTGCTTAAATAAGCATTGCAATGCTACTAGCAGTCGCAGGACCCAGGAGGACTGGATACATTCTGTCCAAATTTCAGGAACATTTCTTACTGCTTACCTCATAAAACACTTCTGTTCGTGGCATCTCTGTGTCTCTGAACCAAACATGATTATTGAGTTTAGTGCTTGTTGGTTTTATTATGTGTTACACTGAGTGGCAGTGTGTACTGCAAGTTTCTTTAAAATATTGTTATGTACTGAAAAAGGCCAAATCCAGATAAGTGGGTTCACGTGCCAACAGAGATGCTTTATTTGTCACATTATTATAACAATCTGTAGTAAGCAAAAGCAATTCAGATTTGTACATTTTTATATTGTACTTATTGGCATCACTGGTCTGAAATGCACATTTTCACCAACAGACCTGTAACAGACAAGTTTCCAGCAAAAAAAACCTAAAGTCTAGAAATAAAATTGGTAAAACCCAACGTGTGCCTGTTGTCAGTCTTTTAATTTCCCTTTTTTTCCCTTTTTTAAAATTGCCTTGAAAATGCGTAATGGTCGTAACTCCCCGGTGCAATGAGCAAAGCACATGACATTTTCTAGGTTTGACTCCACATTTTAAAAGCTGAAGACCTTTTCTGTTGTTATTTTAGGAAGCCGTGGGTGTTTCGAGCCATGGGTAGGTGACTGCCTGCCTGTCACACCAACAGTGTCTTTTTAAAGATGCAAAATATTTCTTTTCTTCCTGAAGGCTTTATTTTTTATCATCAGAAGAAGTTAGTTAGAGTAAAACGCCCTTTGGTGGTTCATGTGAATGAAGGGTAAAACAAAGTAGGTGTTGGATGGCACAGAATGTGTGCTTGTATTTTCTCATCAGTGGAAGGTTTTACAGCAGGGAAGAGCTTTACAGAAGACAGTTGGTTTTAAAAGCCAGGTGGTTAAGTTGCCTTCTTCTCTGTGCCTTCCCCTCAGACACAGCTTTTGCATCTTACAGCTGAGATAATAAGGAATAAACCTGAAAAATATTGAAGCCTACTAAAAGTATGTAAAAAAAGAACTGGACATAGAAGGACAGGAATTAGATACTGTTACAAAGTAAAACAAGAAAAAAACCGGTAACCTGTGTTCCAATTCACATTCCAAATTATCTCTGAAAATGGGGGATGCACATTAGCAATCATTATTATTTTCAGAGCTGAACACAGCAGAAACAGCTTATTTTTAGTGGAGATGGTCAAGCTTATAACCTATGTATTTATTTATCCTGCGGAATTATTTCTGCCTTAAAAAAATCCATGTAAAAGGCCAAGTGCTTGTCCTCCCTGTCACAAATCAGAAATTCAGTATCTGCCTCCTGAGTTTCCCATTGATTCAACTTCACATTACAACTGATTCTGTGCAGTGAGTGCAGCACAGGAAATGAAAAATGAAACTCCAGAGCTAACTTCTAACGTGTTAATCATTGTCTAGTGCAAAATAAGGTTCTCTCAGGGCAGTTACCACTGATGGGAAACCACCTGCATGAGAAGAATCCCAGATGAGCAGCTATGAGCTTGGTGGTTTCCCAGTAATTTCAGCCAGAAACTTGAAGCCTACATCAGGTGGGTGAAGTAAAACCAGTACAACTGTGGTCTGGTTTGTTCCATTTGAAATGGGCAGCTGCTCTGTAGGGTGAAGTACACTGGGAGGCGTAAAACACTGAAAGATGACCCGAACTAAACTTACAGGGACTTCAAAAACACATCAAGCCAAAGCTTAAATTGGTCTGGGCCAAACATGATTCATTTTCCCCAGCATATTAAAAAAAACCCTGAAACCCCCAGAAAGAACAAATAGCTTACTTTTATATGGCTGATGGCTCACCCCTCTGAAGCGTTTGAAAATCAAGTGAAGACACACTTAGGGGACCTTGACTTCTGATAAAAATCTTGTGCTGATAAAAACATTACAATGATTCAGTGAGAGATGCAAACCTGGGTTTGGCTGAATGTGTTAAGTAGGTTTTGCCATTCCTATCTCTTTTATAAACTCTATTAAATGGACTAAGTGTTGTGACTTAAGTAGGTTTAAGCCCACATAGTCAGCTCTGTTATTTACATTTTCCTTCTCCTGATCATCATCTCTAAATGCAGACTCCTAAACTTGAATGTTGGGTGAACTATGCCAGTATTACTCACGTTGCAAAGGGCAGAAAGACAAGAATGTAGCAAGAAAAACAATTTACTATAGGCTGTAAAAAAATATTCATGTTCAGCTAGGCTATGCTGTAGCATATTAAAGGAAAAACTACTGTATTTTTTTGCATCAAAAACGTACACAGAAAAACCTCCAACAGAAACCTCCCAAAAACCTCCCCAGTTCCATTGCTGAATTCAAGCCATTTGACACTCTTGGACCTTTTATGAACACTTAAATTCAAATGCTTTTTATTAAAGAATAAACAAGATCTATTAAATGTAAAACCTCAATCCACTTGGATTCAAGCACACCTGGAATTTCAAGTGATAGAAAACTCCAGAAGATAGAGGAGAAAGAGAAGGTTGGAAGGTTTTAAAAGAGCCATAGAAATGACCCGTGCATGTGGGCTTCATACTCTGAGATTTCTACAATGGGACAATGGCAATAAACCTATAAATGATGGCATTTTAATGAATTCCTGTCGGCATCATTTTATGAGAAATGTATCTCTTCAACAAACAAGATATTTTTACAATCCCACAGATATAATTGCTCATAGCAATTGCATTGGCATGGCCAGAGTAGATTCCCATGTGGCTTCTGACTGAGTTCCACACGATATTCCAACCAAGCGATCAGAAAGGGATTGCAAATTAGTCAATGGGATTGCACCGATAATGTGACGTTTGCCAGGCTTCTGATTTTGTTCTTTAATGGCCAAGCAGGACCAAATCTAGGAAGAAGGCAAAAGTTTTGCTTCTTTTCCTTCTTTAGTGTGATAAACATTTAAGAGTGAAAACAGAAACAGTTCCTTGCTGATCCTATAGCACCTGCAGAGTCCTACCTAGACCTGTCCTCCTTTCTGCCTGTGTGAAGAGCAGGTATTAAAATGTCTCACATTTCAGGGAATTCACCAAGTATTCGCAGGCATCATTTTCCTGAGGGCTCTCACATGGAAGAAGGAATTACTGGCAGAAAGATCCCGTGTCCATGGCAAATTGGGACATGGCACATGGGCAGCATCTTTACTATGGGGGGCCCTGCCTGGTGCCAGACCTCGACTACAGAAGGAAAAGAGGGTGAGAGGAGCCTCCTCCCCACCAGGAACTGGCCTCAGGTGTGGAAAAAGAGAATGGCCTGGGAGTGCCTGTGCTGACAGACACACAAAACAAGAACTGGCTAAGAGGGCAATCCCTCGGGGCTGGAGAGAGCTCCAGGTACAGATCTCTACCACCACCAGGAATGCTGAACCAAAGGAGGAATTGTGACATGCAGGGGCCAAGCTCCAAGCTAGGACCTGACACATGGACTGCCTGGAGCAGGAATCCTCCTCTGGATCCGTGTGGGGAATGGAGGTCTAGAGCTCTGAGTTGTGCTTGTAGCATGTGCATCATGGAATGGAAATTGCTACCCACTCACCCTTCCCTGCTGAGTAAATAAATTTTAGATTCTATGTTACCGAGTGGTTTTGTTTCATCCATCCCACCTGGCAGCAGCCCCTGTGACACTCGGCTTAATCCCCTCACCAGCCATATTCCACAGATGCCTGGTCTCCCGTGACAGCCACCACGCTGCTGTTGGTGTGACTGGGATGTGATTTATAACACTAGCAGCAGCCTCCAAGGAGCTGGGCTGGGAGGGGCACATCCTTGCCCAAGGCCCAAGAAGGCACCAGCAGGGCATTACGACAACACCCCTGAGGCAGCCTGCGGCAGTGACCTGGTGTCCTGAGTCACTGCTCTGGTGGCAAACGTCTGCAACGGGCAATTGAGCTTTTTGATGTTTCATTTCTCCCCTTTATTAGATTGTATCACTCCAGATTGTTCAAATACTGGGTATTATTTTTGAACGGCTTTCTTTCCTCCCTGAACACCCGCAGGCCACAGTTCTTTACATTTGCCTGTTTTAAATACGAAGAGCAGACTTTCAGCCAATGCATGCTGTTAAATTTCCAGAAGACACCATAAATTATTTACTCATAAGTAAACATTATTTCTTAAATGGGTAATACATTTATTTTGTGGGTTTGACTCAATATTTCTGTAGCCATTTCAGTCACTCACTCTGACCATTTTGTTCCTTTTGGACAACATATCCGTCGGCCACATATTTTTTAGGTTTCTCTTTCCATGGAGATCCTTGGACTGCAAAGGATCAGAAAGGTTCTTCCTTTATGGATAACATTTTCCAGTGTCAGTGAAAGAAGTTTCATCTGCCTTCACTTCTGCATGACAGAGCTCAACAGCGCTGCAGAGTCAAACAACGCAAAACCTCACGTTTGTGGAACGTTGTTTCCCTCCTCCCCAAACGCCTTTCCAACCACCTAAATTCAGCCCTCCCATGTTTTTAAATCCCTCTCTAAAACTGTTCAGCATGCCTCCAGGAATCTTTTTCTCCCATGTTTCTGCTGAAAGAGTATTTCATGCGAATCACAAGGCAAGGCTCCTTGAAAAAGTGTCTCCGTGTTTTTCTCTAACACCATTTTGTTTCTTTCTCATTGGTTTGAGGAATAATGATGCTACTGGCTTTTTTTCTGAAATTTGTCCTCCTCCTATTGCATAAGAGAACTTAAAAGAAGACATAAAACTATAATAAGGCAGATTCTCTCAGGTTCTAACAACGTACCTGTGGTGAAGCAGGTTAATGAACTCCCAAATTGTGGTCCAATCATTCTCTACCTTACTCAAGTGTTCTGGCTATCTGGCTATGACACATCAAATGATGCCATAATTCATGTGGGTTTAGGTTTCCAGTGCACTTGACTACCTGCTCCACAACCAAGGTGTCCTCAGGAAGGAAATACACTGCAGACATGACCCCTAGCTCTGCTCAGAAATGACATTCTGTTCTGTCTGTTCTTAGCCTCAGAGCAATTTGTTTTTCACTTATATTTCAGAAACTGTCAAGTGCTTATTAACAATAATTTCTGTATGTGTGTGTGTTTTTAACGGAGGTAAACGGGGTCTCAAAAATTCAGTGTCTGCACATACATTGAAAAAAAAAAATAAGAAAAAAGAAGCCAGTTTAGAGAACAATGTAGGCATGTGTTTTTAAACTACTGTTCGTGCAGTCTGGTCAGGGCTGTGTGACACAGTATACAGTGTTTTGTCATCCAAGGAATGTCTTTGATCAAGAGTTTATGCAAGAAGAAAAAAAAAGCCATGAAACCCTAATCCGTTCCCACAGTCCAGTAAACGTGAGCTGGACAAACAGTGGACAATAGCAGCAAAGCTTGCTGCTGGAACAATGGCTGCAACTAAAAAAATTAAAGGGTTGCTGACTCACAGTTCCTACTATCGAGATTCCACACAGTGTTGATTATTCCCCAGAATCCTGAAGATGCTGAAGGTTAAAAGGTGTTGAGATAAAGCAGAGAAACAGGGGGCTAAAAATCAGAAATGAAAGATAGTGACAAATGCTGATGTCGATTCTGTCTGATGCACAGTCAGGATGATGCAGGGACTGAATAATCGACCTCCTTTCTGCCAAACATTTTGCTAAAATTAACTCCACGATTTTATTAAGAACAAGTATCAGTTAAAATCTTTCAGACAGGAGGCCACTCTTTCAGATGTTGCCCAAACTAATTCTGCACAACTATACTAACAGCTTTCTGATTTTTCCATGATGAAAGGTTTATGCCATTTCTTATTCCTATTCAGAAATCCTCCCAAAACCAGATACACAGAATGCTGTACTAGTGCTCAATTAGTTATGGTCATAAAATAGGATAAAATAATTTAAAGCACTGTGCAGCAAGCTGCTTTGGAATCAAGTGAAATAATCCCTGGGTTTTTTTCACCTTTCATATATTCCATGGATTTAGGAAATCTCCCATGTTCCATATGAGCCTAGTGACCATGTCTCCTTCCACTCAGTAGTGCATCATTTGGTAAGTAGTACTAAAGGATTCTAGGATGAAAAATGCTGAAATAAATTGATTACTACACTTAGGGAATAAACACTCCAATGACTAAGGTAGGAGCATTCACAGTCTGATACCAACGAGATACTCAGGTTAGCTACAAATGAACTGTGCAAGCTTTCAAAATAGCACACAGAGTTTTTATTACTATTTTTATTATCACCCCAGGCTAGGCCGGTCCTGCAATTCCAAACCCTGGGACACTCTGAAGTGCTTCAGAAGTGCATTGCTCCAGTTGGCCTTTACACATCAGTCCCAGACACCACAGCTTGCAACTGGAAACCTGCTGCAGAACTCCTCTCACACCTCCCAAATCCCCGTTTTCCCTGGTGATACATCCACTTCTGTGGGAATGTGTACTGTCACAGCTTTATCCATTAAAAAAACAACTCTGGCAGACTGTAAAATGAGAATCTTCATGGTTACTTGCCAAACTATGAAAGCTGAAGTTTTAGGCTGCAATTAGATCAGAAGCCACGGTCGCAAGAAGTTGCAAAGGGCACTATTCAAAAGGCACTTCCATTCACACTGAGTAGCACCAAGAGTAGAAAGAATTATAACAGTACCAGAAATATTAAGTTCTTACTCTAAAGCACTGTGGAGTATTAGGTGCAGGCAGACTTTTGACAGATGGGTCTCCCTTTATTCCAATGCAGGAAGTTGTATTTCCAACCAAAGTGTAAATGAGCATTCATAAATACAGGGCAGGCTCAAACTCTCTCTCGCATCTCTTCAAAAACCAAAACCTATGTAAACTTTGAAACTGATTTACCAGAAAATTAAAACTGCTAGTTTCATCTCACCTGTAAATTATCACAACCCTGTTTCAGAAAAAACACAACAGGAATCAAATGAGCCAGAGTGCCTCTACAGGGTTGGTTTTGAAGCAAACAATTGCACACCCAGATTATGTTTTTTTCTGATTTATTTCACCCATTTCTGTTGATTACAGGTATTAATTCAAAGCTGGAATTGATCACCTTTGATACAGCTGACAGGAAATAGAAAGGAAGTTGCTTAATGAAGACAGAACAAGAACTGTGCCTGGGAACTTTACCAAATGGTATTCAAAGTTTACCTCTCTCTGCTGATGCCTCAAAATTCACTGTTTCTTGTACTCATAACACACTGCAGAAAGGAAAATTACAAGTATTCTGGATTGCAATGACTTTAGCAGCCTAGAAGTAATGAGCTGTGTATCCACCTTTTAATAAAATTCCATATTCCACAGGCTCAGCTGAGAGATGAAGAGACAAAACAAGCTAGAACACAGTCCAGGCAAGTCAGAAATTGGTAAGAGAAATGTTTCAAACATTCCTCCCTAACTACTGAGCTATAAGTAGGGGTGGTGAATGAATACACAGATATATTTTTAAGTCTTACTTCTGCAAGATTTAAAACTTCTTGGACAATCAGCATCAAGCAACAATCTCTATGTCCTGCTTTATTAATAACCAATATCATAATGTACAAGGTTGCATATTTTTTCATATCTTTGTGACCCAGCCTAAGACAAATGAATATTTTTGATGTAACCTGGGCTTTAACCTCCTTAGCGGTAAATCAGGCATAAAAACACCTCTACAGAATGCTGGGAATGTTCCACTGCCACAGCCCTGAACGTCACAGAAACCACCACAACTCACTGCAGAAAATGATAATTGACACAACTGCATATCCAAAATAATTTTGAACTGTACCTCATTTAATAAACCAAATCAGGCCCACACAAAGTGCGAAGCAGCAGATATTCAGAAAAATACAGACTCATGGAAGAAGAGACTCCATCAGTGTGTAAACACAGATGAAATTGAATTAAAGACCTAAGAGATAATCCTAAACTTGGTACATCCCAGCTGGAAATCCTGGTTGATACAATACTTATGGTTAAGTGTGTACATACACACATGTATTTATATAATAACTTATTATAATATTATTTTATTAAAAATAAAACTAAAGCAATACAAGAAAATTAGCCACCAAACCAATTTTCCAAGTAACAGTCACCACTTGACTGCCAAAGACCCCTCCTCTCCTGAGCTGAACAAAAATAACTGTGTTTGACACAATCTCTGGAGCAGCACCTTGGACTGTCGCTCACGTATCACACACTTCTATCAAACAAATGCTCCACCTGGTGCTCTCACAACCCTGCCCTTGCTTTTACAGGCATTTTTGCAAACGAGGGAACAAGTACAAATGAATCCTAGCTCAGTGTTACTTCATGTCAAAGAAGTTCTCCACATAATTAGAATTATCATGACTGTGGACATTCTGTACTGTTTTAACAGCTTCACCACACAAATCTTTGTGAGCTCTTACAGTCCTACACATCCACTAGATGGCTCTGACACTGCCTGTGTGCATCAAACCTCACGTGTAAGACAATGAAACAAACAAAAATCCTCAAACCTGTCTTCAGGAGGCTGCACTGTGCCACGCAGGCAGAGCCAGACACACACAGGGTACAGTTGGCGAAAGAATTCTGCTGGAATTCCTTACAGAACTGGAATGCAGAGACATCCAGCAGCCCAAGCTAAGCCTGTTCCAGGTATTTCTCTCCAACTAACACAGTGAAATACATGCAGCTGGCAGCATCCATTGATCTGGAATGAGACTGGAGAGGTCACTTTTCAAGGCTGGCAAATAAAAAGCTGGTCTGTGGTAAGAGGTACCAACAAATACAGTCAGTGAGAACCACAGCTCTTCTGGCAGTCATGTTTATCTCACCCACCATTTAAACTGGTAACTTTTGGGGGTTATTTTTTGTGGAGTTTGCTCCCTTCCCCCTCCTCAGTCTGCAAAACTATTGGAAAATCCAGGTGCAAATTCCATGTTCTGAGCAGGCATCTTCATCCTTCTCCTTTGCATTCTGACCTCCTTTGCCATTCCATCCTCTGCCCACAAAAATGTTTCCTGCTTCAAAGGCTGCAGGGAATTGATTTTATTTTCCTTCCCCTACAGCACCTACACATTGTGTAAAGTGAATGATCTGCATACACAGATTTTTAAGTAACAACCATCCTTAAAACAAGGCAACCGTGCAAACACTTGTTTTCCTTTTGAGGAATTATCAGTAAAAGACTAGCAAAGAATTAAAACAAGTATTTCTATTTAACATATTTACACACTAGTGTGTGTAATATCCTAAATAAAACTTGGAGATAATAAATGGTAAATTACATTGCAAGTCCAGTGATTTCCCCCTTTAACATCTAACATCTCTTCACTATTTTGATTTTTTTTTTTAATACAAAAGTAGATAAACATTTTTCCAGTTCTGTTCTTTTAACGCTTTTTTCCTTTGGTCATCCATATTTATCTTCATCTGTTGCATTCAAAATGTTAGTGAAGATCTCTCAGTACCAATTCTAAAATCAGACTGAATATTTAGCATTGAACAAACCTGAAAAAGAATACACAGAAGTGTTTCAAAGGCTCTGTTGTCCAAGAAGAATGTTCAACAAAGCTCCCAACTGCTCCATTTCTCTTCTTTTGGTTTGTAATTCAAATTGTCAAAGATTATTTCCAATTTGCCTTTCAAATAATATTTTTCCCTTTTTTTTTTTGCGTTTGTTATTGGTTGAGAAATTTTCAGCTATCAAGGATTTTCAGTTTATTTATTTCACTTCCAGTATTTTGTTACGATTGCAGAAGGGGAACAATAACTGCTCCACACAAATACTGTGTTTTGGTGTGGCTTTAGAACATAAACATCTTCAAGAATGAATTTGTGTGCTAAAATAGCCACTTAATCCTACAAACCTGTTTAAATTTTCCTCTGATTTTTTCCAGATCTTCTTGCAGCTTATCATAAGTGGGGTTTTCATATGGGAATTTCTGAATCATCCCTATTAATGAATCCAGAGCCCTCATCTTTTTGCTAGGGGGAAAAAAAAAAAGTCAAAACAAAACCCAATGATCCTCACACAGGAGTTTTTTCAATCCACTGATATGAAAATTATACTGATATATAATAATCCAGAGCATAAAACCCAGCCCTCCATCCTTCTTTAATTCAACTTCTCCCATTTAGCTCATTGCTCATTCCACACATATTTAAGAAATCCAAACTAGGAATTATTCCAAATTGGGAATTAAGCATAACTGACTAAGTTAAGGTTTCCCTTCCAACTTACCAGCCCAAAGCTAAGAAATATTCAAGAATCAACAAAAATACTGATTAGATGACGGGGGAAAATAAAGAAATGCAACCAAAAAGGCAATTCTGACAGATTAATCAAAACAGGACAGAAAAAGAAAGATATGCAGAATTAAAGTCCCAGCAAAATGACTTTTAGCCTTTTTAACCTCACCTGTTCTTTTCATCTGTGTGCTTCTGGAGCAGGCAGTGCCACGTCAGTGCAAAGCCAAGGTAGCAGCCGATCTAGAAGTGAATTTAAAAGAGTGTCTGTCATGAGGGAAAGAAGAAACCCCAGACAACACACAGCATAGACAGACACACAAAAATGAAGCCCCACACTGTATCTCACTCTTCAGGTCACTAAACTCTGGATACACATACATGTTTCCAATCAGAGCACCTCTCTCCTATGGTCTGCCCAGGACCATTTTGTACAAAAGCATCCAGCTTTGGAGGCTGCTTTTGGCATTCTCATCCTGGAGCTATGACCAACTGGAGCCAGACGTATGGGACAAGTTGAGGTGCCTCCCCACCCCTCTCCAGCCCCTGAATTCCTAGGAATGGTTATTGGTCCAGGTGTGCCAGCACACAGAACTGGCTCTGTGTGCTGAAGAGGAACAGTGCTACAAACCTTCACAGAATTAGAACTAACAAAGAGTGCACGAGACACACAGAACTGCCTCTTTGTGTCTCCAGATTCCATGCCTTTCCCTATGCTGAGCCACAGGAGATGGTGGGGGAGGGGCCCTTAGCCGTAAATTTGGGGAAAAAAAATTACCAAAGCTTCATACCGCACATAAGCTCAAAAAACACAAGCACATTTACTGAATTCTCCAGATCCAAACAGCACCTTTAAAGCAGTTTTATGGCTCCTCCTGGACACAGTGAAACACAGCAGGCCTCAGCCTGCCTGTGCACCAGGCCTGGCCTGGAAGTTTCTGTGTGCCTGTCATTTTCTAATGACAAGAAGATTCCAACCCTGAAGCATTTCCCCATTTACCTCTGAGCCAATCCGGGCTCCATGGAGTGCTCCATACCTCCTTCCCTCAGCCATTCCAGCGTGGCTGCCCTCTGCAAAGCCCTCCTGGTAGCCCTCCCCGTGGAACCTGGGAACACAGAATCACAGCTCTGTTACTCTCATGCTGAGCTCACGCCGCACACGAGCACCTCCACGGAACAGAAACGTGCATCACCTCCAAAGCTCAGAAATACCACATAACACTTATTTAGATTCCAGAATCACAGGCTCATTTTGGTTGGGAAAGACCTCTGAGATCATCCAGTCCAACCTTTAAATGATCACCACCCTGCCAACCAGACCAGAGCCCTGTGTGCTACAATTTGTTCCTTGGACACCTCCAGAAATGGTGACTCCAGCAGCTCCCTGGGCAGCCCCTTCCAAGGCCTGGAAACCTTTCCCATGGAGAAATTCATCCTTATGTCCAACTTAAACCTCCTCTGGTGCAGCTCAAGGCCACTTCCTTTTGTCCTGTCCCTTGTTACCTGGGAGAAAAGTCTGACCCCCACATCAGGGGCTCCTGTCAGGGAGCTGTGCAAAGAGGGAATGTCCTCCCCGAGCCTCCTTCTCTCCAGGCTGAGCCCCCCCATCTCCCTCAGCCGCTTCTCCTCAGACTTGTGCTCCAGAGCCTGCCCCAGCTCAGTTCCCTTCTCTGGACACGCTCCAGCACCTCAAAGTCTTTCTTGTAGTGAGGGACCCAAAACTGAGCCCACGATTCGAGGTGGGGCCTCAGCGATGCCCAAAACAGGGGGACAGTCACTGCCCTGGTCCTGCTGGCCGCACTGCTGCTGACCCAGGCCAGGATGCCAATGTCCTTCTTGGCCACCTGGGCACACCTGGGCTCGTGTTCAGCAGCTCTTGGCCACCACCGCCAGGCCCTTTCCCTCTGGGATGCTTTCCAGGAACTCTCCCTGTATCCTGGAGGGAGTTGTGGTGACCCAAGGGCCGGACCCGGCACTCGGCCTTGCTGACCCTCACACCGCCGGTCTCGGCCCATCGATCCAGCCTGCCGGGCTCGGTCCCACTCTGTGCTGAGACCGATTCCCTTGGGAGCCTGTTCCAGCAGGATGGATGACATCCAGACTGGATGAAGATACCTGATTTCCCTGATATCCAACCTAAACCTCCCCCGACTCAGCTTCAGCCCGTTTCGCGCTGGTCGCTCCCTCAGAACGCGCAGAGGCGAATTTTCCGCGCCCTCCTCAGGCTCACCACCCTCACGCTCCCTTGACGGCTCCCACTGGGAAGCACAGGCCCAGGGGAGCCCCCCGGCGCCAAGGCGGCC
>NW_008237903.1:1249702-1256940 GCF_000691975.1 Corvus brachyrhynchos | reverse complement strand
GGCCGGGACATCCATAGGGAGACGTCGGTGTCCCGAAAATCCCACCCGGTGTCCCGAAAATCCCACCCCGTGTCCCGAAAATCCCACCCCGTGCCTCAAAGCGCTGTCCAGACGCTCCCTGAGCTCTGCCAGCCTTGGTGCTGTGGCCAGTGCCCTGCGGAGCCTGTTCCAGTGCCCGACCACCCTCTGGGTGAGGAACCTTTTCCCGACATCCAGCCTAAACCTGCCCTGACACAGCTCCAGGCCATTCCCTCGGGTCCTGTCGCTAGGCATGGAATGATGGAGTTTGCACATCTCTCTCATATGATACTGGCGTCTGTGGCTTTTAAGAAGTGTATTTCTGGTGCATATGCCCGCGAGTTTTCCCTGTGAGGGTGGGGTGCCCAGAGAAGCTGTGGCTGCCCCATCCCTGGGAGTGCCCAAGGCCAGGCTGGATGTAGCTTTGAACAACCTGGTCTGTTGGAAGGTGTCCCTGGCCCTGGAATTAGATGATCTTTACGGTCCCTTCCCACCCAAACCATTCTGTGATTCTAAAACATAAATATTTTTGGTGTAAATACCCACCCCAGCTGTAGGGTGCCGTTGCAGGCTGCTCTGTTAGAACACTTACGAGTTGTTACAGATCAACACTGGTCAAAGGAAACATTTCACTTACGAGTTGTTACAGATCAACACTGGTCAAGTGTTGATACTTTTTTACAAGCATGTATACTTGTATACATTATGCATTACTTTCCGGATACTTAATGAAAATGTGGCTGTATACTTGTATACATTATGCATTACTTTCCGGAGCCCTGGGTACGTCATGCTCTTCTGCCAGCCTGGTGTTGGAACACGTATATTTTTTGAGGAAAAAAGGGAAGTTTAATTTATCGTGTTGTTCTCCATTCATATGCAAAGTACACTGGCAGAGTAGAAAGAGTGGCCCCCAAATTTTCCACCAACAGGGTTTCAGTGATTTGAGCAGAGGTAAAGTGGACACCATGACTCTTGAATTGATTTATAGGTTTTTACACTTCCTCCAAGTGGAAATGAAGACGCTCAGTATCTCCTTTCCTGCGGCCTCCCCACTCCTCTAACAATTCGTATTTGCACATCACAGCTTCCAACTGAGACTTCACAAGGAGACATTTGACACCTGAGCTTTAAAAACCTTTTAGGGCTGTAAAATGTGCTGTTGCAAATGAAAGCACTGCCATTGTCCTACTGTCTTTGAGGAGCTCTGATGGACAGGGGACAGGGGACGGGTGTGGTGAGGGGTGGTGGTGCTGTTTACATTCCCACAGAACCAAAGGCAGGGGTGTTTTTTGGAGGTTTTGCACACCCAGTTCCTGACCGAGTCAGGTGTCGCAGGGCAGGGGAAGCATTTCCCAGCAATCCTCCCACCTCCAGCCGAGATCTTGTCAGATTTTATAAGCAAAACAGCCAGGTTTGGTCAGAGCTGGGATGGGAAAACTCCAAGGAAAACTAAAGTGCTCCAGGAAGCGGTGTGGGTTAATTTAGCTCCTGGCATTCTTCCCTCTGTCTGAATAAATATTGAACCAACCTCTAACCATGCTGTTGCAGGAAAAATCATCGTGCTGCCGGTGGAAGATGGTAATCCAAAGGTGTCAGCAAGTAGGGTCACGAGAGAGCTCCAGATGCTGTTCCCAAACATAAGGTTGCCCATCTTTGCACCCTTGAGAAATATTCACGCTGTTACACCCACTTAAAAAAATCCCTCACTGGTGCAGTTAAACTGTGTACTCTCCTAACTCCATTATTTGCCACGTTTCCTGTCAAATCTGTGCAACTTTTTAGCAGAAAAGAAAAAGTGGAAGTTTTTTTGACTGAACTTTAGAAGTTCATTAGTATTTTATTTTGTTTTCTGATTTGGGTTTTTAAAAAAAAAAAACAGGTCTTGAAAGGCATTCAAAGAAAGTACAGCAACTGATCAAAACTGGAAATGAAACCCCCTGAAATCGGAAAGATTTTGGAATAAAACAACCTGAAAATCAGAACTACTTCTTCCAGCACATAAGGAGTGGGAACCCTCCGGATGTGCGGCAGTGGCTCAGCACAAAAGAGAATGGGAAAACACCATGAAAGACGCTTGCCAGCCAAGAAATCTGCTGTTCCTGTGACTCACAGCATTTCCAAATGGAAACATTCAGGCTCTTTTCCTGCCAGAAACTGACATCTTTTTCAGGCAAAACTCACCACTTTTCTCCCTGGCAGCACTGGCTAGAATGGTTCCCATTTTTAAATGGGAGCAGCCTTCTACCCACAGGATTTTTTTGTCAGGAAGCTGCCCAGGGAAGTGGTTGAGTCACCATCTCTGGAGGTATTTAAAAGATGTGTGGACATGGCACTTAGGGAGGGACAAAAGAGTCAAGCAGATTTTGGTGTTGAAGATGATTTTCTCTTTTATTGCAAATGTACACATTACACTACTGATAATGCACAGAAATTTAAAAAACTATCGTTGGCTAAAATTCCGTGATTACGAAACTCCACAAGATTTGTTACAACTAAAAAAACCCACCTTCAGGAGTATATAAATAGAATTTTGAGCATAAATAACAGTAACAAAATAAACAGGTGTATGTATTCAATAAATTAATTATAAATATTGCATTGGCAATGAAGTGCTAGGTCAGAAGAACACCGGTATTTCCAGTAGAGTTTTTTTTTTTGTACAGGAATCTCTATTATAAGTGAACCTTTGGAAACAAGTAGAATCCCTGAACTATCCTTTTTTTTTTTCCTTTGGCTTCACCTTGGTTATTCCTTCATTGACTCTTTTCAAAGGGAGAACAGAACTGAAGACATCAGGTGCCTTGTCCAGAGGCACTCACAATCCCTTCCTGCAAGGAGAATCCTGACCCAGTTCTGCAGCTTTTAACTCACTAAACCATCTCTCCACTGATTCCCATGGATGCTGAATCAAGCCTGGAAGTGACTTGAAAGAATTCCTGGTGGTTAAAGGTTAAACACGAAAACCTATTTTGCAACTGATTTGACCTATACATCCGTTTTCAGTGGTTTTCTCCATTTGCTAACGACATATACATGCTTATATACAACAGAATCTTCATTTAAACACTCATTTGAGCTGCTCATTCCCTACCTGATGAACATCAATTCTAGCCCTGTGCACTCTTCCAACCACACAATGAATTCTCACTAATTCTGATGAGAACTCTCTGCTGCATGATTCTGATGCCACAGAGAACATAATTTAGTCTACAAAAGAAATCAACGATCAAGTTTCCCAAAGTACTCTTTAGAAATAAGGGAAGGGAGAAATTTTTCCCTTTCTTCCCTTATTTTCTAAGGGAAGAAAAAGCACAATATACAAGCAGGATTTGTTTTTTTTCAGTAGTATGCTTTCAATAGAAAGTTTTCCCCAGAATGTTGTTAGCAGCCTTTTAAGAAGCAGCATTAACTCTAGTTACATCTGCTGGGATGTTTTCCTTCATCTAGTTTTGGTCCAAATGTTTTGGGTTTAAGGTCTCTGAAGAGGAAAAGGTTTTCTGCATTTGCTCATATGAGCAGATATAAGAGGTGAATATATGTGGAAGCTGGTGTAGAAAAATTATGTAGAAAAACTTTATCACCACCTCTGGAGCAACTCTGATAAAGCTGCGAAATTTTTCATATTTAATCCTCCTTTTCCAAACAAAACTATGGATAGGCAATTCTTTAGACTATAGAACAGCCTCTTGGCACTCATCTCTTACAGGTACAACAAGGGTGAGGCTGGCTCCATACTCAAATACACAAAAAAGTTCCCAAATATCACTACCTGAAAAGCTAAAAACCCTGCAGTACTCTGCAATACTCCTGTAAAAACACATGCTGAGCACAGTCACTTCTGGAAGCTGGGGCTCTTCACTGGGGACAGTTTGGAGGTGATGCCAAAGGGATCCATGCTGTCTGTCTCCAGGGGCGAGGAGAACACCTCTGGCTCAAAGGCCTGGCTGTAATCACCGTATTCACCAAAGTCCGCTGACTCCACGGGCACGGTGTTGATCATGGGCAAGAAGTGAGACAGGGGAAGAAAATCTTTCCCTTTGAACTGCTGTCTTTGTTTGGCACTGCTCAAAGACACTGATATCCCGTGTTTTTTTGATTTATACACGTTGTAGCCATCCGGGCGAATCTCCTCCTCAAAGGAACAGTCTTCAGTGGAATACCTGAGCTGAACAGCAAGGAATAGCAAGAGTTACAAATATACCCACCAGGCTGGTTGTAGTCAACCACAATGCAAACCTTCAATGGGACAAGTCCTTCTCCCTCAGTGGGGGTGTCCTCCTGCCTTCTCCCAATCTCCTATTCTATTCTATATTCTATATTCTATATTCTATATTCTATATTCTATATTCTATATTCTATATTCTATATTCTCTTCCAGAACCCCTGAAGTTCTTTCCAGGTCCATCACTTTAAATAAGCTTTGAAGCCTGGGATGTGCTTCTCCACAGCCACCACACTTATCCTGTCCTGAGCACTGGGGAAGAAGAATCTTAGATGCCAGTGCTGAATTAGATGGAATTGTCCTTAATTGCTGACGGTACTTAATTGCAGTCATGAGTCCTAATCCAAGTATAGAACTCCTGCTCTGTTAGAGATTTGCCTGTGCAAGGGCTTCAGGATCAGCTCTGTAGAAAGGCAATGTGGCCAATCAGTAAAAAAATGCTAAAAGGTAATTTCTACTATTTTCCACTCAAAATTTACTGAAATTGCAAAAGACCCTTTTACAAAGTGTCATTTTCATGTTAACACGAGAACTGTTGAACGTATACCAGCACAAGTTAGGATTTTGTACAGAAGAATGTATTTTCTTAGGTATGAATTTGTAGGATTACATTTGCAATGGCCTGTACAGATATTATATATCTTTAATATCTTATAAATATATGTATCTATAAATGATATATTATATTTGTATATTAGACTCATATCAGCAGGTCAGACCTCTCCAGATTGTTACACCAGCATTGCATTTCTTACAGCTCTGGTGCTATTTCAGTCTCAGCCACTGCAGGTGATTGAACCTGTGGTCAATAAAAGAGAATTGCTGATTATGTCTCAGTCTGCAGAGACAGAAATGTCCTCACAGGAATGTTCCGCCTGTTTGAACAGAGAGCATATTTAATACTTTTGGGCCTTTCTCAAACAGCCTCAGTAACATGGAGTAAAATTAAGGGCATGCATTTGATTGTCTTTTAAAGGCATGTTTTAAATTAATAAAGTAATTTTAAAAAAAGATGTTTCTTCAAATAAAATGGTGCAGTATTTATGCTTACACACACACATTATATGTCAGAAAAATATGTGTATATGACAAAAAATTGAGACTGGATTGTTAGCTGTCTTTATGAGTGCTCAGCCTCACTGAAAAGGATGATGAAATAAAAGAGGTTCTTGCTCAAGAAGTGCACACTACAAACAACAGATATTGATTGATATCAGTCAATCGATTGATACCCTGCGTCTCAGCTATACCTTTCCCTCTTCACTTCATTGGGATGGTCTCTAGTGTGTTTTTTTAAACAAGTACCAATCAGACTTTTTAAGTATTTCCAGATTAGTTTTTTTTCACAGGAGGAATCACAGTATGTCAGTATATTCAGCGTTTCCCTTAAACTACTGACTACAGCACACAGCGCATTCAGAAACCAACCCTAGTCATCATTTTTCCAGTGTCAAAACAGGCCATGTTGCCGGAGTACAGGTTCAGCCCCCAGACACCGTGTTTGCCCTTTTGTTCTTCCACTCCTGAGTGCGGTGCTGATAAGGTAAAGATTTACCTGCAGAGCTGCCTGGCTGGGCTGTGAGCACAGACGTGACAGCAGGTGTCCACAACATGGAGATGTGACAGCACGGCTACGTGCTGCTGTGTTTTCAGAAAAGAAACCCCCAGCCTGCATCGGATACTCTACACCAACAAATGCAGCTTCAGTCAACGTGTATGCCTTCAAAATGCTGTTATAGGAAAGCCATTTTAAAATTCTGTGATTGCTAAAGTTCAGCTGGTAGCTCCAATGGGAGCTGAATATGATTTGGATATACATTAAAATACTAAGCTAATAACTACCGTATCATCTGAACCTGTGCACCTCATCACAGCATTGAGTGATTTGAGCCCAGAAAAGCAAGGAAATTTGGAAAGAAAGGCTTAATTCTATATTATATCTGCATTCAGGAACATCAGTGTTGCTCTTATTAAAGATACTGAGAGTTTTGAGGATGGGCCAAGTCCATTCCTCACTGAAATCAGCAGAAATTTGGCTGGAGTAATCAAAAAAGGATCAAGCTGTATCTTTACTGTGGCATCATGAAAAGCCATTGCTCTGTGAAGCTCAGGCTTCTGTACAGACTGAATCTGAACTGTACCTGTCAAATTCTAGAGTAAATAATGTATCCACATGCCTTAACTAGTGACTAGTTGCTGTACCTAGTGAAAAAGCATGACCTAACCAAGTGGCACCAGTGGGGCACTTAACTCCCCAACCTCTCAGAGTCCCGCAGGTGTCCTGTTATAGCAGCACAGAAGTGGGACAGTGGAGAAGCATCCTTTCCCCTCAAAATCCTTTTTCTGTTTGCAACTTCCTAAGAGATGGCAACCCCATGTTCCTGGGAGTTGTATGCCTGGCAGCCAGCTGGCTGCAGCTCTTCTCCAAAGGAGCAATCCCTTTTTAAATGTTTTGTTGGATTTTTTTTCCAGAGTACCTGACCTGAACGGTGAGAAATTATTCACATTCTATGGCAGGGCTTAATCTATTTCTGCAGCAGAATCACGGTCTCCCTCTGATGAGAATTTTAAACCTAAATGCAATTTTGCCCTGGGCTGTACTTTGGGTATATTTTGGCAGGAGACACGCACAACATAATTTACTTTCTAAACGACGTTTCCTTTCTGCCTTCTAATAATCCCCCCAGCGACGGTGACAAGAACCGCAGGTCCTACGGGGAACAGGCGGGGGAGGGAGAGGGAGGGAGGGTGGCGGACACCTGAAAGCTTTGTTACCCCATTATTAGCAGAACACGCCGGCTCTTCGGCCGCTGTTCCAGGGTGGAAATTCCCCCCGGGGAAAGCAGCGCGGGTGCTCACCTGCCCGTGCAGACTCCCCGCCTCGTCCATGCACAGGTACCGGGAGCTCTGCACGCCCTTGATGGCCACGGTGCGCACGGCCACGGCGCGGATCTCCAGCAGACCTGCGGGCAGAGAGAGAGAGAGAGGGGACAGC
>NW_008237903.1:1240865-1248870 GCF_000691975.1 Corvus brachyrhynchos | reverse complement strand
TGCCTCGCCTCGGGGGAGCCGCTGCCGGGGGGGCTCTCCAGCGCCTATTCGTCCCCACTTACAAAGAGACTGGGGGGGAAAAGCCCCTGTGTGCAGTAAAACTGCATCGCCTGATTTAAGCTTCAAATAGATATTTTCTTCTGGTCTGCGCATGGATTTTTTCCACGTGGGCGCCTCCCAGGGAGCTCGCTCAGCGAGTGCGCCAGGAGAGATGGAAAGAAGCAGACACACACATTTGGGGGTTTTCCACTCTATTTGCATCTCAGAGATGTTTAAAGGGATTGCTGCCGACTTTTCTGCTGTACATCCAAACTGATCATCGAAGGAATTTCCGCAGATTTCAAAAGAGAAAACTGGTAATTTCATAAAGGAAAAATAGTTTTCTTTCCCCCACAGGACATTAAATGACAATTAAACAAGACACAGGCCCACCTCCCCATCATCTTCTCTGAAACAACAAAGCTTCTGTCAGCTTCCACATACTGTTTTTATATTTTGCTACTTGTTTGCTTTCATCCTTTTGTGCCTACACTTGCATCTCCCCCCTGCAAACACACAAATAACTTCTCTTCATGAGCAATCTTAGCTAAGTGAGGTTGAGCACATAGGCAAGGCCATGCAAAAATACAGAGGCTTGTAGGATGATGTCTTGCACTTATCATGTGCAGCTTAAGGCATATTTAGCTGGAGTTAAAGACATAGATCAGTGTGAGTTTGAATGATCAGGGTCTTGCATAACAACCTCACCAGGAGTGAGGGATTGAGTCTTCTCAATCGTTTCAAAATGCTACTGCTTTTGATTAGCTTTGGGCATTTTTTGGTGATGAGCTTGAGGCACCCAGAAAAGAACCTAGTTCTTTTCTTTTATTCAGCATAGCTGCTGAATAATTAATAAGAATTTGGACCACTTGTCATTCAGGTGTCTCCTGCTGCATCCTCCAAATCATGGGCTTTCCTACCAATTCTGGTCTTTCCTACCCCACGGAAGTTCACAATATTATAAGCCCAGTAAATAATACTAAGGCATGCAAGTGCCTAATTCTTTTTCTCCTCTGCAGTGTTATTACGTGGCTGCTACAAAGGCAGTTACTGCCCCGCAACCCTGGGCCCCACAGCAGTTGTGCATGTAACTCATCCTGGCATTCTTCAAGGTACTGAGCACCCACCACACACGCAGAGGTTATGGTCTGAAATTAATCTGAAAGGCTTTTTTAGCTCAATTTTTCTGTGCATCTCAGTGAATAGAAGCTATTTTACGATCACTACTTCTGCTATACTCTAGTGTGGATAATAATAATGATTGTAAGTTTTATTTTCTTCATCAAGAAGCTCAAACTTCTTTCAAGCAGTAAGGAATCGATGCTTGCAACTTGTTCATTCATCTCTGTGCAGATCAAAAATTGAGGCAGAAAGGACACATCACTTGCACTAAATGATATTTCAAATCAGTGAAAAAGCTGGCTATAAAGGAGAATTTCCCAACAGCTGATGGAGAGCCTTTAAAAAATATTTTCATTGCTGCTGTTGCTGATGTTACATGGGCTGATGTTAAAGGGCTTGTGTCTAATCAAATTAAAATAAAAATTAAGCACTTAACTAATTTTTTTGAATGGCCTCTCTTTTGGGGGGAAGGTTTCAACCTAAATAATTTGTCCATGTTCCCCTGTAGTCCCTGACAGAGGTAAGTGCCTGAAAACACTTAACTGGACTGAATAGTACCAATCCTATCACAAAACAGCTGTTGAAGAGATATGGGTTAAATATATCCTGGAAGTGTTCATTTCTTTATTGCCTCTGTAAAGAAAAAAAAAGCCTAGATGATTAACTCCGATTCAGGACTTATTTTTAGCTAGAGATAAATGAGCTAATGAATGTCACTGTATTCAAAATACAAGAGTTGCAACACATGATTTTCATTTCAGTTCCTGTCTGTGTCACTGAACTTTATCATTTATTGGCATCTTTTACCAAAGTTCAATAGAAAGACACGTCTTTGCATGTTCCTACAAATGCATTTGCAGGAAAAAAAAATGTTTGCTGAACAAATGTGTTATAGGGTAAATCACACCGTCACTTCCAGTGCTGGACCTGCTTCCTGCAACAAGGAAACCTGGTAGTGTTGGATTTTCTGCTTTTATGAGGGTAGAATAAACAACCAAAAACCCAGGAGGAAAGTCTTACAGAACAAAAATACCTCCTGACCAAACAGCACACAATTGCAAAAGCATTTTCACCTGTTGCAATGAATCATTTATTTCCACTGCACTTTTCAATGTCCCAATGTAATTTCTGCAGAATGAGAAGTCCAGCTTTGTGTAATAATGAAGCTGAAGTGGATTTGTTTTGGAAGAATATAATTAGCTATAATTAAAAGTCAAACATCCAGAGATCCTGGAACACACCAAAAAGGTAACAGAGGGCTTGTGCTGTACTGGATAATGACATCATTGAAACCAGCTGCAAAGAAACTGAGGAAGGTGGCCACAAAAACGATTAGAAAATAGGGCAAGAAGCCACCCACGAGTCGAAGTTGGTCACAGAAGGCTACCTTGTGGTGGAGATCAAAGGAAAGATTACATAGGTGAGTCACTCAACCCTGAGTGAGGGTCAAAATGTGATAAACTGGATGTGTTTAGGTGAAGAGACATTTTCTCAATTACGGAATATCTTTGGAGTATGATGGTGAAAGCTTTGGTTGTGCAAGTCACTGCAGGAAGAGGAAAATATCTCCGACTTTCTGCTTCCTTTGGGGTGTCTTTGGGACCTCCTGCAGATTTTGTACTTGGGATTACACGAGTGTGATCCAATATTACTTTTGAGAAGAGATCTGTCAGTCTTCCCCCCTTTTCTCTGAAGTCAGAGGTGGGAGAATTACAGAGGCTGCAAATACTCTGAGGGCAGTAAGGTTCCAGGCAGGGCTGGAGATGTCAGTGCTAATGCCGCTGGTTTCTGGTTTCTGCTGTAGTTCCTGCCAGTCATCCCAGAAGTGACAGAGAAAAGAAAATTATTTTACCCATGGCAACGGGCCAGCAGAGCAGTCCAGCCTTTTCTCTTGCCTCTGGTGGAGAAGAGTATGTCAGGAGAATGAGGGAAGGCAGAAGTGAAGACACAGGACACTGCGATACGCAGTTATTCGAGCACGAGCTTGTTCTATAAAGAGCCTTATCAGCACAGCACAAGTTAAAAAACCTGCCTAAGAAGGAGAGGTTACTCCACCATATGTCAGGGACTGCTCTGCTTCCCAGCTGCTTCTGCAATCCAAGAGGCACGGAGGTGACAATATTTCTCCCCGGGCTGTGAATGAGTGCAGAATTGAGATTCCACAGCTCCCGCTGCGCACGCCCACTGACAGGATGTCACAGGATGGGACGGGCACTCACTGAGTCTCTCCCCTGATACCACAGTCCTCAGTGAATCTGTAGGATTCAAGTGCATCAGATATTTACAGATTTTCCAAATGATCCACTTCCAGAGGGGTTCTGCTTCTAAAATCGCTCTGCTGAGGAAGGTCAACAAGCTGGGGAGACTGTTGCTACTGTAATTTGTGTGTGTTGTTGCTGGTTCTTTCCAATGAGCACAGCCAGACAACCAATTTCAAATATCTCTCACCATTCTGCTATCTAATGCTTCCTCAGCTATTGCTATCAGTCAGTGCATTCCGGAGAGCAATGCTGAGCCTGGGATCGACTTGGAGCTTGCACAGCCAAATGATATCTTCTGGTTAGGTCTGCTCTAAAGCTCACAAAATTCCCATCAGCTTCAAATAGACTCAATGCATTTTTTTTATCGCTGCAAGCCATTATTTCATGTTTTAGAAGTATTTCATCCACCCCATCTTTTCTGTGTGCTCTGAAACCCTTTATAATTCTGCCATAGAAGAGCCCTTACAGATTTTATGGGATCTTATTTGGTGCAATGCTTCTTCAGCAGCTTATTTACACTGACCCAACAAAAGCCGTTTTTTTATTATGTTTTGAGCAAACCTTCATCCTGCAACAGAAAGGAATAATTGCAGGTTTCTTTGCCAACAGATTACATTTTGATTTCCAGCTTGACCTAGGGAGTAATGCCCCTGGACTTTGTTAACACACTGTGTTTGTGAAAACCATGAGGAAAGCTTTTCTAGAAGAGGGTAACTCTAGATCATCAGCTTCTCAGTCAAACGTGGTATCCTTGGAGCATTTACCTGTATTCTTTTCCTGTCAGTGACTAAATAATGCTGTCTTTATCACAAGTTCCAGCTTCACTGGAAATATTTTTCATGTAATAGACAGAGAACAGGCCAGTAGAAGAAGATGTACCAGAAATGCTTCAAACTTGCAGGAGTGCATACTTAGAGCTGCGGTCCTGTACAAATACATCTGGACAGGCAGAATTAATCAGGTGGTCTTATTCAGCCTGATAGAGTGACAATTCCCACAAAATCCCTCCTAAAGAGCACAGTAGGAAGCCAGGATTTGCAAAGACTTGGGCAACAAGACCAATACAGGCCCACGAAAACAAACCTGACTCCAGAACAATTTCACTGACTGAAGTCTGGGATTAATTTGTTCCACAGAGGTCTAACTTTCACTGGAGGTGCATTGTTAAGAAGACACTGGGCCAGGGGTGCTCAGGTGATGATTTTTTGGGAGTCAGAAGGAAGAAGGAGAAGTATGAAAGGGGTTTAGCTCTGCCTGTCTGTTTGGTGAGACACTGAATTCCCCCTTTCCCTTGAAGTTAAACCACCTCAGAAATGTGATTATACCTTTGCTTAAAGGCAGATGTTTTCTCAAAAACACCTAGGATAATAATCCTGATTTGTTGTAAAATGGATTCTACAAAGTCCTCTAGTCAGGAAGATGGTAATAAATTAAATCACTAAAGGTTTTTATTATGCTTATGACCATCAAAGTGGTGTTTTAGCTAGAATCAGTTAGGCTCAACTGAGAAACTCTGGAGAGTTGTTATGGCTTATGTGATGCCAATAATCAGTCCACCCTGATGGAGGGACAGATTGTCCCTACACAGGTTTGTTCTGGATGGCTCAGTCCTGTTAAGACTGAAGGATGTGAAAATTAAGAACTATACTACTCTGGGGAACTTCCACTTTAGATAGTTGTGGCTTTCTTTTATCTTTTTTTTTTTTTTGGGCTTCAAATACTTGATCAAGATCAGATAAAAATGGGGGTGTGCTGAACACATTACAACCATTTACCATGCTGGGGAGTAAAAGAGGTAGCAAGGGAGTAAAGGAAGCCAGCTAACACAGTTTTCTTGCTGTCTGATATTTCATGCTACACTGCTGCTTATCACTACTAGGAATTGCAAGGCACCAACAGAACTGTATAAATTGTTAAGAGATGTAAATGATTATCGAATTCAGCCCACGAGTGCTTATTCACCTGCTGTCATCACCTTTGATTATGATGATACTGCAGGAAGGACTGAAACGATGAAACAGTCTGAACAAATGTAAACTCGAAAACTTAGTACAAAGTTTCCTAATGATTTAAGGCCGTCATGAGTGTTTTGCACACAGACATATCCTCAGCTTCTGGAGAGCAAAATGATTCATCTGAGTCAGCAGAAGTCTAACCTTTCACTCCAGCTTGTACCCTGGGCCAAAAACCCTGGAAAAAGATCTCAGAAAAAATCAAATTCCCATGCAACTCCTCCAAAATCTGTTTAGCACATGGAGTTGCTTCACCTGGATTTTAAAAAGTGTGGTGGTATCTTGTCTCCTTTCTCAGAAGACCCCCGGACTCCATCCTTAACATTGGTGACAGCCATGTAGGAGGTTTTTACAATGACTTTGCTCTAGAGGCAAGAGAGGAAGATTATTAGTAAGCTGTTCTTCCTGTTGGAGGTGGTGGGAAGTAGTTTTCATCTGAAATGAAGCCTAAAGCACAGCCTGGGGGTAGCTGCCAGACGATTTGCCATGAATTGGGGAAACCAAATAACTTTCTCTGATGTTCCTTATTGCAACTGGTCCCCTTTGCTGCCACCAAACGTGGCTGTGGGACATTTGGGGTCAAGAATTGAAGGGCAGAGGTTACTGAAGCATCCTGCCAAAGCAGCTAAAAGTGACCTTTAGCTGACAAAGCAGAAGTAACACGGGATCTAAAAGAATGGTATTCAAATAGCCAGTCCATCCAAACCATTGCATTTGGATTGATCCTAATCAGCCATAATTTCCTAGTTTAATGGCCAATTAAAAGGCCATTTGAAAGTAAGAGAAGCAGAACAAATCAGCATGGAAAGAGCCTAGATGGTCTTTAGAAAGTAATTCAAGTTTACCTAGGTTTTACACATCTGACTAGTGAGGAAACGAGTGAGTAATGGATGTCTTACTCCAAAAGTAATTCAGCCTCATTAAATAACTTGTTTCAGCAAGAGATAAAATCTGAAGCACCACTGGAAAGTAAAATGAAATATCTGCATTATAGCAAGGTATTTATCTGTCTAAACAGCACGAATATTGGAAGGAATGTAGAATCCCCCACTATTTAGCTATTGTGTGTTGTGTACATTGACTTGAGATAGGAAGCAGAATTAAACTCAATATTTTTTATGTGTATTTACGGCTGTGATCAGACATATAATGGTCAGAACAATTCTATTTTACCATTTTCAAACGCCAAACGTTTTTTATGTCAAACGCATCTTCAATTTGTATTCCTTTTTCTGAAAACAAAACTCCTAAAACATTTCAAGCTGAAAGTGGGAGCCCCATTGCCTCTGGTTCTTTCATGTCTGGAGGCACCAGGAAGATCCTTGCACGACCAGAGGCAGAGACCCCTCAGTTCCTGAAGTGAGTAGAGCAGACAGATATGCTGAGGATGGAAAAGTGGAGTTGATGGTGCCTCTTTCAAGACCTTCCCCTCTCCCTGTGTGCGGCACCGAGGTTTCAATCAATAGCAAAGGCTTCCTGAGACCTGCCTATTGCTCTTTATCAGAGGCCTCCAGCAGATAAAGCCTGTCACAAAACAGCTACTGATCGCTGCCACTGCGGCCTCACTCCAAGGAAGAGCTGCTGTTGCAAGGCGGGAGATGCCCTTTTTCCCATTCCCTGGACTAACTGGACACAGATTGTCACCGGTGTGGCTTGAACTCAGCCAGGCAGATGTTCCATTGACTGTACAATAGTGTAGAAGGAAGTAGCCAATACTAATGACATCGAGAGCAACAGAACTGTGACTGAGCCCTGTGCAAACCCTTTCAATTCATGGCCCCAGTGGCAGTACCAGCACCCCATTCTCAAAAGAAAATAATCCCCACATTTACGGTTTTTTTCTCAAACACACGCAGAGGCAGCAGTGGCAACCCTCTGCACAGCAAATAGCAGATCTAAAACCCCACTGATTAATCATTCACCCCTCACTCCAACTCTGTGACTGACATTTCCTTTAGAGCTGTGATTTAAATTAATATTTGTAGTTTAGTCCTGCTAAGGCTTCATGAGAATGAAGGCTGCGTTTTGCCTCACATCTTTATGAGCACGCAAAATAAAAAGCAGCAGTGTCGTGTTTTCCCTTCCTCACATAACAAGATGCACAAGGCGTGGATTTTGTAGCCCCCCCAGGCTGCACATTTATTCCTAGAGAGTCCTGCTCCCCTTACAGCTGTGGACACACATGGCTCCAGTTTTTCCAATTTCGGATCAATGAGCCGCCCAGGAACGAGCACGGAGTTGGCAGGTCCTCCGCATTCATCCGAATGAAATGAAAGGGAGCTCAGTTCTTGGCTCCAGTTTTCTGTCACTCCATTGTCATTCAACGAAACGGACCAAAGAGAAAGCGATCAATCCATAAACTCGTGAAGCCTCAGTCTCCAGCTGTCATCAGCTTTGAGCCCCCTCCACTGATCTTATCTGTTGCAGAGTGATTGAAAGCAATTTGTTTTGGTTGAAAGTAATTTGTTTTGGAGAGTAATTAGATTATCTCTTGGGGGGCTTCCTACCTGGTGACCCAGTGTTTCTCCTTCGCTTGCTGCTCATTAACATCAATTACCATAGAGACGCTCT
>NW_008237903.1:1220986-1240803 GCF_000691975.1 Corvus brachyrhynchos | reverse complement strand
GAAATATGCTTCTCAGTCCTGCTAGCAGATAATAAACCTTCTGGTGTCAAACAATTATTTGTGGGTCAGACACATATGATCCCGCTGGGACTTAAATCTTCCATTTGCCAGCCCGTGTGAAATATTTAGCAATTAGGAAATGAGCTGGATCTCTCTATAACGGTGGATATTGAAGAGAACAGGCTCAAGCATAGTGCCTGGGAACATTTCCTGGCACTGGATGAATATCCCACACTTGCAGAGGTACTGGGATGGCAAATAAAGTACATGTCTGTAGAGGAAAGTGCAGAGAGGCTCAAAAGGTCATACTCCGATTTTTGTCCTCAGAATAAACTCTTTTTAATTGAGACAATTTATATGGTTATGTAAATGACACAGCACTGATAAGCATCGTCATAAAGCCAGTATCTATTTTCTGCAATAATGTGAGTGCCAAGTGAGTGGTTGCCTGACTGGGACATTTACTGGTAGTGATTACATCATTACTACCGAGACAAAATAAAGAACCGTAGTGGTCCACTTTGGACCAGGTCTCTTTTCAGGCACAGCAAATCTGAGTAATAAATGGCCCTGGTCATGCCTTCATTTACCAATATTCAGTCCAAATTTTTCTCTTGTTGCATCTGATTTCTGTGCTGCTCAGGAAGTAGAAAAACATACCGAGGGAGCAGAAATTACCTCTAAAGGTAAAGTTTGCTTGTGTAGATGTTGTGTAGAGGTCCCAGAGTCACTGAAAGCCCCGGGCTGGCCCTGGGCAAGCAGGATGAGCTGGGCCTGACCGCGAGGAAGCTGGGGGAGAACCGTGGTGAAAATGTCCTTGTTCTGCAGCTCATGGTTACCTGCTCCATAGGGAGAGGAGTTTAAATTGGGACAGCTTGAGTCATCATGGCAGGGAATCATCAGCAGTGCTTGCAGTCATCAAACCCCACCCTTTCGGGTGGTCCTGGTTCTCGAGGTTTAACTCCGCGCTACGAATGCTCTAAATGGCTTTTCTGAAGAGGCTGCTAAGCGCTGACATCTGAAGTAAATAACTGCCCTTTTTTTTTCTTTTTTCATTTGTCTTGTTTGAGTAATTAGGTCATTATATCTGAAAGTGATTGTTTCATGCGTGCCAAGAGCGAATAATGAAGACCTTTGATGAGTCCAGCGAGCAGCATGTAAATGTGGGGAAGGAATGCAGAGGCAAAGGAATGACCTTTCTGGAGCAGAGTTTCTCCCCGCGCCACCATTTTTATCCGCATTAAAGTCAGTTAATGCGTTTACTTTTTCCTGCTGTGTGTATTCTTCAGAGCTTCCTTTTCCTAATAAAATGCACATTGTCCAAAGGGTTTGCAATGTTCTTTAAATAGGCTACTGCGGGCTCGTGAGCCAGCCAGTGGCTGCTTGTCCAGAGTTAAATGTTTCCTCTTTCCACAGCTTTCACGGAGTGCCTAGAACTTAGGTATTTAATCAGATTGCATTTATGTAACGTTGATATTAGTGCTGAGCTATGAATGGTCTGTAGCCACCTCTCCAGACCCTAACCATGTAAATGAATGGAGGTGAAAAAGTAAACTGATTTTATTATTCATTAAAGTGATGGTTAAAAAATAAAACACAAGGACCAAATATGGAAAATAAATAACCTTTTGTTTCTCATGACTGATCCTCACAGGTAAGGGTGGATTGACTTATTCCAGTTAGCAGCTCATGTGAGTGACTGCGGGGTGTGACTCTGCAGCCCAGTGCAATGAGGCTTTTGTTTCTGTGCAGCAGAAAAAAGAAGGTCTGTTTCGGCAGACCTTTAAGCTTGAGTCAAAATAAATGGCTTGAGGGAAAAGGCTTCTCTCCTTGCTGAGCTTCAGTTTGCTGTTAGGAGTTAAGTGGCATCAGAGTGTGGGGACTGAATTCTCCTTGGAATAAACCAGGCCTGGATTTGTGCTCAGTGGGGTCCCCTGGCATGGTGTTAGCCCCCAGTGGCCACTAAGTCCATGGGATCAGGTTAGGCCTTACCTGAAGCAACTCTTTCAACCATGTCCAGTGTGGATGCTGGGTGCTTAGCACGCAGGAGCAATTATGGGATAATTCAGGATATCCACACCATCTTCTGGTTTCTTGAATAAATACTTTTTTCCCCTGTGACAGACAGCAGGTGCAGTAATTCCAAGTCTAGCTCTTTGTTGCTATGATTCTGAAGCACAGGTCTAAGCGACAATGGGGGGGATTATCACTGACTCCTTATTTACTCGTGGGAAAGCTAACGATGCAACAATGCAAAGCAGGCTGCTAGGTAAAATCAAGACCAAAATGTGGATCAAATGAGATGAAATCTGTGGCAAACCCCCTGAATTCCCTATGGGGAAAACTGCAGTTTTCCCAGCTAGAAAATTGAAAATTGCTCAAAGTTGTAACAGGGAGATGAGGCAGGCCACATATCTCAGAAGTAATATAGACAGATACCCTGTTTACATCTGGCTTACAGTTTAGAGTTGCTTCTGGGACTATAGAAGAGAGAAACAGAGTTTAAAGACTAAGCCTCCTTTCTGGAATGCAATACAGCAAGTAGGAGCTAATTCTGAAATGAATTTCTCAACCACAGAATCACAGGACAAGATACGTTCTTAATAGTTGTGTTAGACCTCATGTGGGTTTTGTTAAGGCTCCTGTGGGCCTTAAATCTCCTGTCTACAGAAACCCTCTGTCCCTTCTTAATTCTCTGCTAATGGAATGTAAGAAAGGAAGAGATAAAGTGACATAGAGGCACCCATTGATGTCTTTTTACCCACTGAATTACTGACCATAACAAATGTAATTGCCAAATCATTTTCTGTGCACGCTGTGGAGGAAATCATTTTCTGTGCAGCCTGTGGGTGGTTGATCGGGAACTCTTTAGAAGCAGAGCACAGAGCCATTTTAAACTGTGCAGGTTACTCAGCCAAGGCAGAAATGCCAGGGTGTGAATTAGGGATCCACTTGTCCAGAAGGGGAGGAAATACTATGTATGTGCATGTCCTAAACACAGAAATTTCAGCAGTTTTTCTCTTTGAGACAGGTAGAAGACCCAGACATAGGCTTGTATTAGAAAGCATCCACTGACTACTGTTTGAACAAGAAATCACAGGTTAATTAATTAGTCCAAGTAATCAAACCTCTGTGGGCAATTTACTAAGTCCCATTTGTTGCTGTCATGGCGCATCCAACTACCCTAAGAGGTGAATTCCTAAGCTCCAGAAAACAACATAACCAAATTACAAAATACCAAATGCAAGGAGTTTATCAGCTTGTGCTTCCCCTTATCCTGAGATTGCAACACTTCTTCCAACCTTCTTCCAACATTTCCAATTCATGACCACAGCTTTTCCCACCATACCCTGCGGTGGCTTTGCTGGCTCTGCCTTTCCCCTCTTGATGCTGCTGGATAACCTTGGTGAATTCCCCACAGGAAGAGCAGGGCTGTGAGGGATCCTAGAAGAAGAAAATGAAACATCAGCACCCTCTTTTTTGGGCTGACATGAGGGTCCTGTACAATCTGGTTCATTAAAGGGATGTTGCAAGATGGTGATTACAGGGAAAGTTCAGCTGGTTTCCCTTTGAAATGTGAAAGGGTGGTGTTCAGGTAATGGATTTGAACACCAGTCCTTTTGATGTCTGCAGGCTTTGCACCTGCACATCTGGAGGCCTGGACACCTTGCTACGAACAGGCCTCTCAGCTCTGCCTCACAGCTGCCTCTACAAAAGGCCAGCAGGATGCACATCACTCACAAAGGCCGCCCTCCTTCCTTAGCTCGCCTCAAATTGTACGTTGTTACCTTGCTTTGGTGGTGGCTTCATTCATTTTCTCTTTACTCACCTTCAAAGAATAAGCAATCTGACCCCACAGATTTTGCTGTGTTGCTGTAGGGATGGCCAGGGTCCAGCGTTTGTTCTTGGAAGCCCATTCCAGCCTCACTGAGGAGCACGGGAAGGCTTGGCTGTGGTGCCAAGTGCCCCCAGCCCACCATGAAAGAGCTGAGGGTTTCCTGGAAATCAAAGGAGATGTGCTGGGGGTCGGTTTGGACACAAATCTTACTAATTTCAGTCTCTCTACACCTGTACTTAATTACCTTTTACTTCTAGACTCAACATCAGTGTGTAGAAAGAGTGACAGAACATCATTATCCAAAAACTGAAGAGCAAACCTCTTCGTGTCACAGCTCAAAAGCAGAATGCACGTTCTCCCCCAGAAATGGGAATGACCATCACTGCTTTGTGAAATACGTGGGGGAAAAAATACCATTGTGTTTGAGACACTGTTTGATTTAGAGAGTGGCCACGTCTTCCCAGGTAAATGCTGTGTTGCTCACAGTTGCCTGCTGCCAGCTCCCTGCCTCGCCGGGTTTGGGGCTTTAAGGGGGCTGTGTTAAACATTAGAGCTCACTCCATAGGACATAATTTTCCAAATTCTCCATTTCCCTGCTTTCCAGTTGGGTCTTATGTTGAGCCATTTGATTTAGAGATTGGGTAAACCCAGAACCCTGGTGTTCAACATCCTTCAGATGTTTTGCTATAACTGGAAGAGTGTGTCTAGGAGATTTGCAAGGACCTAAGTTTGGCTGGAATGAGTCAGATTGAAGATGAGTTTAGTGCAGGACCCTGTCAATTTGGTTGTAGTTGGCTACAGATAACTACAGAACGAGATAAAAAGGAACACAGAGGCATTCTTCAACCTTGGGCAATATTTTTTTAGAGGCACTTTTTGAAACAAATGTTGCAATAATTTTTTTTTTCCATTAGGGTTTCAAACAAGGTGCCCAGTGCTGATTATTTACTGATTTCTTTTTTTTTTTTTAATAGTCTTCTCTTGAGCCCTTTTGAAAACAGGCATCACATTTGCTCTCTTTCCTTCCTCTGATACTAAGCCTGGTGCAAGTAGTAAGTGTCACATCCCCGTCATCAGTTCAGTGAGTCCATATCTGAGCTCATCCAAACTCTGATACCCTTTGGTCAAGAGCACTGTGGTTAATTACCCCGTTGGATTTGCCCCAGGATAGAAAGAAAATGCAAAGGATGGACACTTAGACAATTAAAACGTTATTAATATGGCAAAATGTGTAACAGCACTTCATCTGCTCATCTCTCTGTGGTACTCAGCGTGGTCTAGACCCTCCATCTAAATAAGACTTTTAGTACATTTTTTATCACATTGCTCACCCACTGCAACTTTTTTGTTTTTAAAATAAACACATAAATGAAAGAATCTCACATTTTGTCTTCTGATTTTTGAAACATAAAGAGCAGAAAAGCGCCATATCTTCAGACAGGTTTTCAAACTGCCAGTTCCCATCCAAGTGTGCCCGTCCTCCCTCCCCCTTCTCCATCCGAGGAGCAACATTCCTGCAGGACTCCAGCTGAAGTGGCTTTGTTGTTTTCAGCGTGCCCTGCCAGCTCGAAGCCCATGCCATGACACAGCATTCCTCCTCTTTGTTTGGGCTGTGCCACTTGGAGCTGACCTTTAGCAAAGTGGCATTAATGCCTCCCCGAGACAAGGGGCCTTGTTGAGTGCAGTCAGCTGAGGCTGCAAGTTGGAGGCACTGGATGTGAGTGGGGTGTGGAGCCATGAATCCCAAAAGGAGTTTCCCCCCTCCTTTGGGGGTGTAGGACTTGTTTTGCCATGGGTCTGGCCTTGGGCAGGGGTTGCACCTTTGAGGCAGCCAGAGAGAGCACAACCATCCCTCCTTGGAGATGAGGGACTGTCTTTTACCTTGGCATTTTTAGGGGACAGGCGATGTGGGGAAGACTTTTCCCATCTCTGTGCAGATGCTCACCCTCTACCCATGAGAGGCTAGCACAGGTTTTTTGTGTCTGAAATGGGATGAACAGGGGGACACAGATGGGATGGGTGTATTTCCTTACCAGCATCTGATTTAGGGCTTGACTTCACTGAAGGCAGTAGAAGAATCCCTCCTCACTTCAGTAAACCTGAATCAGGGCTGCAATATAAAGCATTCTGCAACTTAAAAAAGTATTAAAGCCTAAGAGTATGTTTGTTAATCAATCAGTGCTGATACATCTTTAAATTAGCAGCAAATGCTCTTTTAAAGCCATGACAGGGAAAAGTTTTCACAGCAAACCATCCTCTCTGCCGAAGGAGGCAGCTTTTGCTTATAGAGGCGTGTAGGTGTTAGCTGGAAAGGAGAGCTAAATAGTAAATGTTTGCTTTCTACTTAGCGAATGTCTGTCATAGCCCTGCTAAGTAGCCAGAAACAAATTATGTGTGAAACTCAGCATCCCTCTCCCTCTTTCTCTCCTGTGATTGATATTTGCTTATGCAGCCCAAGTCCTTAATTTAATTAACAGGAATATGCTTATTTTACAAATTATAACCTTGTAATCTCCTTAGCAGGAAAAAAAGGAGTGTTTTTTACCACAGGCTATTCTTTGTTGCACATCATCTTATTACCAACATTGTTGTGGCCTTCTGTTTCTTAAAAGAAACCCAAAACTATATTAGACTTTCTGATTATTTCCACTAAGTTCCAAGTGGATTTTATTTGCAGACATTTTATGGGAAAGCCACAGAAATCTCCTGAGGCTGTGTGTGTCACTAAACAGGCTTCTAGAGTAGCTCAATTTTTTAAGTGCTTGTGTCAAATATAAAATGAATTAGCACTGACTGGTTTTAACATTTTCTTTAACAGAATTATTGGGTGGATTTGCTCCTGGTGTCACCATTTTGAATAAAATTGTGAACTTTGAACTTCAGTGAAATTTCACAGATCCCCATGAAAGGTAAAAAGGGAATAGGTGTTGATAGGTAGCAGAGGTATTTTTAAGTGGGTGTATGTATGTTTACATCTACAGACATATTCACAGAGCTGTGGCTCTTGTGCTTTTGTGATCCTGTATGAAGAACTTGTGCTGGATCTGCCTTGAACGTGGATTTATGCTTGCCAGTTCATTCACTCTTCCCTTTTATCAAGGAATATATCCTTCAGTGCACTCCCACCACCAACACAAAGAAATAGTTTTATCGATGGCCACATGCCAAGGTAATTCTGTTAACACAGCACCCTGTGCAGGTGAGTGCCCCACTGTCCCTGGCAAACCTGCAAAGGGGACAGCATGTTTGATGCTCCTACTATTAGAATCAGAACAAATTGGTTAGGCAGGTGCATGTTTGCTTACATATTTTTCTTAATTAACTGCTGGAGAGTGCAAACAATGAATAAATGCAAATTTGTACCGTGTCATCTTCCAGAAATTGAATGGAAAGAAACTCAGATTTGTGTCACGAGGAGAAGGGAATGGGGTAATTTTCAATCTGCACCTCTGACACCCACAGCTTTTGATTGAATGTATATCTGGTCCCTATTTCTGCATCTGCTCACCTTTCTGTTAGAGTCAGAAGGTGATTACAGCAGAGTATTTCCATGACTGTTAAACTCTAATTGAGTTTGGCCATTCGGTGACTGCACTGGTAGCCTTATTTATTTGCTGTCAAAATTAACCAGAGGAGCATGACTTATTTAAAAACTGAGCTTTAAACTAATAATGTAGCACCTGCTTCCAAGCACATGCCTTCCCTCATTCTGTGAGGTCACTACTTCACTCTCACCTGACTGGCAAGCACAGAATACCTGGAGACCCTTTCTACACCAGCTCCACCTGAACAGGTGTTCAGTGGTTTTTCAGCCTTTATTCACAAACCACTTTGAATACTTCTTTCCTGTTCTTCATTTTGCTGCATACCTGTGACTAAGAGTAAGCTGAGGCTTACAGGGTCCAAATTAAGTCCTAATGATACGTGTAATTATTTTATTAGAGTCACCCAGGTTGCACAGGAGGACTTTGTTTAGAAGGGTGGCAATTGCAGTCCTATTTCTAATGTGAACATTGTCATTATGGTATTTATTTGATAATAAAAAGTGTAAAAGCCCAAGACTGAAATGAAATGTCTGGATTTTTAACCTCAGGGAATATTTTGATAGACTTTCATCACATTAACCTTTGTGCCTGTATTTACTCCTTTAATCTATATTTTGGACTAAGATATATTCCAAAATGATAACATTTACTGAATAAGCTCTAATCTAGTACACCCTGAGGAATAATCACGTGAGATCATCTTATTCCATGAAGTCACATTCTTTGCTATTTACTAACCATTAATCCAAAATACCAACTCCATGAGTTATTTGCCAATGGTATTTTATGGCTACAATACCCATTATGTAATTTAAATTGTGTATCTCTGTTTATGTGTATATTTAAATGAACCAAATAAATAGCAGGAACTAATTTAAAACAAATCACTGCCTTGGATGTGACCAGTATTTCTAGGGATTTGCAGAAGATGCTAAATATCTGACCCTCAAGGTCAAAGACTTTCAGTTTAGCTTACTCTGTGATTTCTTGGGCTTCCATTTATACATCTGACTTCAGCAGCAATCAAATTCTTTCGAACACAATCACTATCAATCCCCATTGAACACAAAGCCACATGAGATGGCCATCTATATAGATATCTTTCTGATGAAAGCACACTTTGCTGTGATTATTCCATCAGGGCATGGGACAATCGCAGCTATATTTATAACTTACACAGCTCCATAAACACTGAAGTGCTTTTCCTTGGCCACCCTAAGAGTGCTAAAAAACCCTATGCTGAAATGCCCATGCTGGGATTGCTAGAACAGATACAACCCAGTGAATCACATCTGATAGCTTATCAGGGAGCACAAACAACCTGGTTTTTATGCTTTTCTGGCTCGTAAGCAGACGCTCGGTGTTCTAATTCTCCTTCCATCAGGGTTTGTGACTGGTACACCTTGCTCTTCAGAGGCATGTGTGGAACTCCTCACAGGCTGAGCTTGGCTGTGACTGGCTGAAAATGTCTTTGGTCACCTCTGCAGCCCTGAGACGTGGGGAGAAAAACTGCAAAGGACTGAGGGAAAGGAGATACATGGGTCAAAATGAAATACAGTCATTCAAGTCAGAAGCTCTGTGCTAAACTGAAAAGGAGAATTTAACACAGAAGATGAAAACTAGGGCCAGATACTGACCAGAGCACTTAGAAAGAGTTTAAAATTGAAAAGGGTAGATTCAGACTAAGTACAAGGAGGAGCTTTTTTGAAATGAAGGTGGTGAAACACTGGCCCAGGTTGCCCAGAGAGGCTGTGGATGCCCCATTCCTGGAAAATCTCAAGGTCAGGTTCAACAGGGCCTTGAGGAACGTGATCTTGTTGAAGATGTCCCTGCGCATCAGAGTAGATGACCTCTAAAGGTTCCTTCTGACCCAGACCATCCCGTGGTTCTGTGCTTCTGTGAAAATAAACCCACCCTGACAAGAACATAGCAGGCAGTCCATGCACATTAACATCTGCAGGAGCAAGTCTGACTCACGGGGTTGGATGCAGGTATGAGTCGCTCCCACGTTGGCAGAGTTTACATCACTGCTCGCCTGACCCGTGCCAGCAGGCAAGTCCAGGCCCATGCTTGGGTAAAGCTTAGGTGTCTTTGACCTTGAGTGTCTTTGGCCTCAGCATGGTGCATAAGTTCTCCAGAATAAAATCTAACAAAAGCGTTCAAGGAGTAGAAAATGTGGGAGAGAAATGGAGGGCGATCGGAGAGAACACAACTGAAAAACCTCAGGAAAGGTGGTAGAAAGTCAAAAGAGGACTATGTAAATGTGTCAAAACAGGATGTGGAAGAAGGAAGAGTGTTGGCTTGGATGGGGGATGGTTCTGGGCATAATGTGAGGAGGAAGCCAGGCATAGGCAGGGCCTCTGGGGAAAAGCAGTGCCAGCCACCCTGCCCTGGCAGAGGAAGGTCAAAACGCAGGCGAAAAGCAACCGAGGTAATCTTCCCTCGGGGCTGTGGAAAAGCTGTAATAAATTGCCGCTAAAGTTATGGCTGTTGGCAAGTTCCTGCCCAGGTTCCTGGAGCAAGCACCGCAGGAGACTCGGGGTCATGGCACAGGAGTAACCCTGGGCTGCAGTGCCCGTGCCCGGGGAGATCAGCCCTTATCTCAGGGCTCATTGACGGAAAGGCACCGACAGAAAGGCGCTCTGGCTCCAGAGCAGGAGCACACAGGGGAGATAGGGAGCTAACTGCCCGGGTTAATGTGTAACTCCTCGTGGCTGAGCTCCTGCTCCCAGCAGCGGCGGGCTGCCTCGGAGAGGGATTTGGGATGGAAGGCGAGCACTGAGGAGCTGTTACACGCCCTTTCCCAGAAAGGGGAAAGGTTTGGAGCACAGTGGTCTCCCTCCCTCCCTGCAGGAAGAAGAGGAGAGGGGTTTCCAGGCCTGGCAGAACAGTGGTACTCACTTGGTAGAGGAGCAGAGTCTTTCCTGGCTGCTGGGGCTGCCCTGCCACGGGGCCAGGAGGAGCTTGCAGTGGGAAAGGGCCATTATAATGCTGGGTTTTAGTGGTGATGGTGGGCATGGGGAGGCACTGAAGCAACCTTGGCTTGCTGATGAAGGAGCTCTGAGATGGGCATCCATCCCACTGCGCTGCTCAGCCACGAACCAGCCTGGGTCAATCCCCACCCTGGACAGGGATCAGAGTGGGGATCCAGTTACCATGTGGCCAAGAGAAACAGTTCATAAAATGTTTGTCCACCAAAAGCTCCAAAATGCTCCTCATGGGTGAGCCCTCAAGCTTGCCAAGCAGCCATCAGTCAGAGGTGCATGGCTGGACATTCCTTCTCATCTTCTCTAAGGAGATCCCCCACAAGGTTGGGGCCTCTCCCATCTCTCAGGGATGCTCGTCCCGCAGGTGGTGCTTCTCATCTCTTTCCTCTCACAGGCACCCTTCCCCTCGGTGACATCCAACAGCTGTATTGGCCCCAGCCAGCACTACAAACACCTTCCTTGAAGGCACTGGAAGCAAACAGATGTGGCTGCAGAGATAATGAAAAAGTATGTAAATAGTAGCTCCCCAGAAACTACCGAGTTTTACCAAGTGGCTTTGACACTTGCCAAATACCTTTAAGCTGATAAAGATCTGATTTGTACTTCAGAGGTAACCTGATTAGCAACCAGTTTGAATCTGGAATATGTTAATTGGTACAAACATCACTAAATCACTTTCTTTAACCTATATGGAGCAGTGTGAATGAACGATAGTGACACAGCCTGGGGAGCCATAGAGGATGAGCACTCCTGTATCTACCCACAGTAAAATAGTATAATTAGAAATAAAAGGTAATTGCATGTACACACACAGAATGACACTAGAAGTTACCCGAGGTCAATCCAGCACTCAGAATTCAGGAAAAACTCGATTAAACCTGCTTTGAAACTAAAATCTGGTCATGCACTACCTTTTTTTTGTCAGGAGTCCTGCCTCTTTCAGTGCCCAGTACAGGGGCTGTTCAATAAATGAGCACCCATTCCTCATTTTGTTTTGTTCAGCCCTAAGCTGACTGACCTCATGCTCTAGCAAGCCCCGAATCTTCACGTCTCACAAATTTTAAAATTTTACTATATTAATGAACGTATTTGGAAGACTATTTATGACAGCTTGGAAACAAGGAGCTAAAGGAATAGGGGTATTAGTGTCCAAAAGTTGAATTAATGTAAACTGCCCAGGTTCAAACCTTCCTGGCATGATTTTTTCCTAGTGCTTGTCATTATCAATTGTTTATACCCACCACACAGCCGCCATTGAGTTGAGTTTTGGGTGCTCACCATCTCCATCACACTTCATGGAGTCTGATTGGGCATTCAGGAAGGACGGGCTGGATTTTGCTGTTGCTCACCTTGGAGAAGAGATGGCTCCAGGGAGACCTTAGAACCCCTTCAGGTACCTAAAGGGGGTCTGGAAGAGGTGGAGAGGGACTTTGGGCAAGGGTACAAGGTGGTAGGACAAGGGGTATGGCTTTAAATTGAAAGAGGGCACAGTTAGATGGGATATTGGGAAGAAATTCTTCCCTGTGAGGGTGAGGAGGCCCTGGCACAGGGTGCCCAGAGAAGCTGTGGCTGCCCCATCCCTGGGAGTGTCCAAGGCCGGGTTGGATGTGGCTTGGAGCAAACTGGGATAGTGGAAGGTGTCCCTGCCCATGAGAGGGTGCTGGACTGGATGGTGTTTAGAAGGACAAAATCACAGAAAGCTTTGGGTTGGAAGGGACCTTAAAGCCCATCTGATCCCACCCCCTGCCATGGGCAGGGACACCTTCCATTACCCCAGGTTGCTCCAAGTCCCATCCAACATGGCCTTGAAACTTATGATGAAGACTCTGATGTAAGCTAGCGGCGTTGTTCTACATTAAGTGATTGTTTGCCTGAAGTGACTGGCAGCAGACATTTCTTGGATGGTATTTTTAAGTAATCAAACTTTTAAACCAAATGGTTCAGGGAAATATTTCTTGTCTGAAGTCTGGAAATCATGACTCATGTGCAGGGAACAGAAATTGTGCTGTGTCCCTCTTTTGCATGCTGTATTTCCTGATAGCAGCTTGGCATTACAATTTTGCACTGTGCCACCCATTTTTAGATTATTTAGTACAAGAAGAACTGGGGTGGTTTTGTTTTGGTGGGGTTGGTTTTTTGTTTGGGTTTTTTTTTTTTTTTTTTTGCTTTTTTTTAGCTTCAGACTGGCTTTTCCGCATTAAAAATCTGTTCTCATCTGTTCCTGGCAAGCAACAGAGCTTTGTGTCATATAAAGGGAGCTGCAGCGTTTCAGGGAATTCCTTTTAACTTTCTCGCTGCGGTGCTCGCTAGTCGTTATCAAAAGCCTCCTCAGCCCTTAGCAGAGTGCCTTTAATTGGCCACTTGCACGGTCAGTTCACAGGCTGCGGTGGAAACCAAGTGGTGAAGTGTGAACAAGCGACTCTGGCACCATAAACTTGGTGACCCGCTCTGAAAAACCTGCGGCTATTTATATACAAGGCAGTGTTTTGTCATGCTGATTTTTGTTAGCGCAGATTAGATACAGACAACTTGGGAGATGTCACGGGTGAGTCACAAAATGCTAAGCGGGGCTGGGGAAAACAGGCAAGGCTGCAAACGAGGGATGGGGCAAGCAAGGGCACGGTGTAGGGCCAGGCTGGCACGCTCCCCTTCTGGTTATCCCACAGGCTGGATCATCCCTGGGTGGAGGGAAATCTGCCTGGTTTACAGAACCCATCCTCAGGAAAGGTTTTTGGTGGTTCTGTGCAGATAAACATTCGGTAGATGGCAGGAACATTGGCCATGGCAATACTCTCAGTGGTCTCAGAAATGTTGCAACCCATGATGTACCAGTGCCTTCTTTTGGAGGGTTGAAGTTGATTTTTACCTTTAATGCATTTATTTTACTGCCTCAATAGGTAATGTGAGGAAAGCTCATCCCTGGAAGTGTTCAAGGCCAGGTTGGATGCAGCTTTGAGCAGCCTGGTCTAGTGGAACGTGTCCCTGCCCATGGCAGGGGGGTGGAACGAGGTGGCTTTTAAGACCCCTTCCAAACCAAACCATTCCATGGTTCTGTGATTCTATGGTTCTATGATTCCATGATTCCATGATTCCGTGATTCTATGAAAGCTGGCTTAGCAGTGAAGCAAAAAATGGGTGATGCCAGAGGAGGAAAATTTCTCCAGAGCCCTCTGTGACATCTCAAGCTGCTCCAGATGTGGTGGCCCTTATATTTTTCTGTGGGTAGGACACATGTGCAGCACCAGTACTCCAGGCCCTATGAACCTTCAAAGCTACTACTCTGAATCTCACCTTCCTAACAGCCAAGCCTTAGGATTTACCTCCAATCTTAAAATTGTAATTGATAAAATTCATCCCCAAGGCTGAAGAAATTTTTTATCCCCGGCGACAACATTTTGCTATAATTTTGGCAGTGATAAATTTGTGATTGTTCTTTTTAGAACATGGTAAACAAAAAAGTTAATGATGAGAAATTATTATGTCTGCCTGCCTATTTATTCTGGCTCTATTCATAGCAGCATTAAATACGCTGCAGCTATACTTGTGCAGTTATAAAAACTCCACCTGTGCCACGTATTTATAGAGCCTGCACAGCTTTAGAGAGAAATCACCCTTGCTCAGAGCGAGGGCACTGGGCATTCCCAGCTCATCCATCGCCCTCCCCTTTCTAGGAACAGAAAAAGAGCATCACTCAGGGGAAAATGAAGTGGAGAAGTCTGTATGGTGGAGTCTGGATTTCTGTTTTGTGTGGCCCTTACTGAGCTGGACAAACTCCCCTTGTTGTCAGGGTGTGGAAAATCAAACCTGAATGTTGTCCTTCCCATTATGAAACCTTTCCTAATCCTAGGAAAAGGGTAAAACTGAAAGCACGGAAATGGGACATAATGTGTGTGCGTGTGTGCAAGAGCACCCATGTGAGTGTGTATAAATAAAAGTTGTTTAAGAAAGAATCACAGGGTCATTAGGGTTGAAAAAGACCTCCAAGATCATCAGGCCCAACCTTTGACCAGACACCACCATGTCCCCTAAATCATATCACAAAGTGCCACATCTACTCATTTTTTGGACACTGTCAGGGACAGTGACTCCACTGCTTCCTTGGGAGCTTTGATCACTCTTGCAGTGAAGAAATGTTTCCTAATCTTGCCATATGATGTCACACAGCCCTTCAGATTTCTATACATGTGGACTGAGTATGAACACGAATTGTAAAAAGATCCTATCCCAAACCAAACCAAACCAAACATCGGTGTTGTCACACTTCACAGGGAGAGCAGCCAGCCCTCACTGGAGCCCAAACCAGGTGATCAGGCTTGTTTGTAACATTAACAACGAGCAACATAAACCTTGCAGCTGATTTGTGCCTCTGACCATTAATTTTGGGTGCTGCTGCTGTTAATAACCAGGGAAACAACGCAAGTGAGAGCAGCAGCGTGTGGCAGATGCAAGAGTGTGTATCTGTTACTGAGCTTGGAGCTGGGCTTTCCTGGACAACGTCCAGCTTTGGCAGGGGGAACTTTAGCTGAGTAAGAAATCCAGGCTGTCAGTCCTGGAGTAGCTGGCAAAGGTGCAAAGGCTTTGGGAAAGTGAAATAGCTTTTTTTTTTTTTCCCATGCAGGATGCATTGCATTATAAAGAGTTAAAAATCAGTACCAGGGTGTCAGGCATTGTAAACGTTCATCATTTATTATGCATTTAAGTGTGCACAGCACATACACCACAGTCTTGAACAGCACCTGTATAAAACTACAGACAGATTCTGGTAAATGGTGACAGCTCATACCATGTAACGTTGTTATCAAGGTTGCATCACAATATTTAAAAGTTACAACAACTACCTCTGAACATATCTCGTGTGAGGCCGTTGGTTGTGGATTTAATGAAGTGAAGAGTGGCAAAGAAGAACCATTCCCAGAGAGAACCTTTGTGGTCTGATTTTGCTATCTGAAATTTGGAACAAAATCATCTGTTGTCAGAGGTAGTGATGATAAATACACAATGATTACTCACGTACAGAAAACATAGAAAGTACAGAAAATTCCCAGTTTTACAGAAAAAAAAAAACAACTTAAGAATCCTTAGGCATGATATTTCCTTTTCCTTAATTATTTTTGCTATGAGGGCAGCTGCCTTAAGGTCTGGTCTTGGTCTGCTCTGATCTTGCTGAACTTTGGTGAGTAGAGTTTTTCTTCAAGGTCGTGTGTAAGTAGAGGATACAGGCAGGTCTATACCATTACAAAGGAACAAAGGCTTTTGTGCAGGAATGTAAAGAGGAAAAGATAAAAAGCTGAACTCAAAGAATTGTGTGTAGCCAGAAATAATTAGTTTAGATTGGAAGATGATCTGTAAATGTCCTCTAACATTGTGGTTAGTCCTGGTTCCCACTTAACATATTGATGCCCCAAAGATGAAGTATCTTTTAAATAAAAAATAGAAAGAAAAGAAAGAAAGGAAAAAAATGAAAGGGACCAAAAAAAAAAAAAAAAGATGCATGAATCTCTTTAGTGATTCCCCCATAATCAAACCTATCTTTTCCTTCATCACGTTAGAGACATGAGTTACACTTGCAAAATATATAAGGAGAAATATAGGGTTACTTGATGACGATATAGTACTGCAGCCTGACAGCTGCCTGCAAATATTTTCACCATGATTACCCTTACTAAAAGTAAACCACTGGGTAAAGATAGCTCAAACGTGACAAGGCTCAAATAGGATGCAACCAACTCTATCCTGAATACTTCTGGCTACATATGGAGAAAAAGAGAGATTTGGGATTATGATTGTTCCCCCAGGCCCCCTCCAGAACTTTAAGCCCAAGCAGGAAACTGGGTACCTTCCTCCCATGCAGAATTTGTTACGAGACTGGCTTTGAGAGTAAGTGAGGTAGAAATTAATCAACTTCGTCAGGGAATGAGACAGAAAAAAAAGCAGCATATTTCTCCTTCCAAATACTGCAGCAAAAATAATAAATAGTACAAACCAACCTCAATTCCTCATCATCAATCTAAATTCTTTCTGTGGAGCTTGTGTTTGCTACAAACCAGCAAGCGCTTTTGCCTTGTAGAAAACTCAGGAGTGTTATAGAGCTCCCCACACTTTGAAAAATGAATGTAGTCTCCAAATCTGAAAGGGAATTTGATTTGAGCGAAGTGGAGCTGGCTCATGGCAGCGTGTTCCACAGTGCGTTTGCTGGGGGAGGGACACACACGTTCTTTTTTAGCCTCATGCCAAGCAATTGTGCCAAATAAAATGAAGGGCCACAGTTTGTCTAAAGAGAAAACGCCAGCCCCAGCCCTGCTGAGCCGACAGAGGTGGTTCGGCCTCTCTGAGGAGATGGGCTGCAGGGAGGTTCAAAGTTCAGCGCTGGCAGATCTAAAAACAGATTTGCGGGGTAGCTGTGCAGCACCGCGCTCCCCGAGCCGGGTAAACCGATCCCATTGCAGCGAAATAGCAAAGGGGATCAGGCATTGTGTGTGGCTCCACGCTGGCATCCCACCCAGGCACCTCCTGCTCCCGGGCCCGGAGCTGCGCTGGGAGTCACCGGCGGCGTGGAAAACGAGCAGGGGAGGGCAAAGCCGCCATAAAAACCAACCAACCAACCACTTGTACAACAACAAACACCGAACAACACACAAACAGTGCAAAAGGTTGGAAGAGAGGAATTGGATGTCACCTGGCTTAGGACACGGAGTAGCAGCACACCTGTGATAACTCAGAACTGAATTAAATAAACCACGAAGCAGAAGACTTCTACTGTTGCACCGTGAAATGAAAGACCTTGGGTTGGAGGTTTGCTTTGTTTTCAGAAATTTAAAAAAAAACCAAAAGAAGTAACTATAAATAAATTTTGTGACAATATATACAGATTTAAATAATTAACTTAAATATCTTGCACCTACTCTTGCATAAAACTCTCCAGTAAAAGTGCACCATGTTTCTTTTCCCCAAAGGTGTTCTGCATCTTCCCCTGTGCTGAGGTAGGTCTGAAGGGAGATGTCTCAGATTCTAGGAAGAAAATGTGTCACTGTCATTGTGGGAGATACTTTATTGCCTTTCTTTGTTCTTCCATTTTTGCTCAGGGCTATGTACATCCCGGGATAAATCCTGGATTCGTAAGCATTGTAGTTGTTTGGCAGGAGAATCTCTTTGAATTTGCACTCGTCATTGAAATGGGCCTGAAATGAAAAGGAAAGAATGAGAGGGAAGGAATTTTAAACATCAGGTGTGGGAAGAGTCTTGCTACCAGGTGTAGAAGGTGTGTTGTGGGCAAAGGTGCAGGTGAGTCCCCCCCACTTAGCAATCTTTTGAAGTGGCCTCTGAAGCTTCAAACAGGGCTCAGGAGCCGGAGGAGCATTAGGGATGCTGTGCCCAGGCCAGGCACGTACACCCAAAGGTGGGAAGGACACCATGGGAGGGACAGGGCCACATTCAGAGAGCTGAGGTGGGCAAGGCCCAAGCCCAGTTCTGTGGTCCTGCTCATCAAATTGCTCCTGCTTGTCCTGCCAGAAATAAATTGCCTGAGAGGCTTCAGAAAAGTTGGAATACTGGCACTTTCTCATGTTGCTTGAGGAGAAAGAGACATTTTAAAGCCACTCATCATGGACAGTATTTTCTGCTCCTTTAGATTTAAAATCAAAGGAAGGGTTTGGATAACTTGGGTTAATGGATCAGGACAACAGGTCTGACAGCAGGCAACCTTTCAGGGCTGTGGTTTCATTTGCAAGTACGTACAAAGAGGGACAGGTCTTGCAAGTGCCTTATCTGGAAAGGAACAAAGGAACTCATCTCTTATTGCTGGGCAAAAACCCCGGGGTTTGTAAGAGAGGTCTCAGCCTGCCAAGCTGAACACTGCACCAGGGATTATTTTACCCAGGACACCAAGGCAGCAGCATCCCTAAGAAAGGATGCATTTTGGTGACTGCTTCTGCCTGGCTTTTATATACGTCAAAATCCTCTGTAACAGGACCAATGCCCCAGAAAATAATTCTGGATTCTTTGTGCCTTCATGTGAAAATGCCCCAGTTAACTCTGACATCGTTTGGCTCTTCCTCAGCCCAAGTTTCTTCAGAGGGCACTTGGGGAACATGACATAGAAAATTCATGGATGAGGAAGGTGAGCCCGGAACATGAGTTTAAAACTATGCTGGTCACAGTCACTTACACAGAGCTGAACTCAAAAGCAGGAGGACAACTCAACATGGGCAAAGATAGACCCTGTTATTGTCCACCTCAAGTATATTTTACAAGATGTCTCCATCTTTTCTGAAGATCCCAGGTAAAAGAAGGTCTGTATTGTCTCCTAATAGATCTTCCTTCTCATAAACAGAAGTTCAGACCCCAAGGATGCTGAACTGCCATGGGAACTGACTCTCTGTCCAAGAGCATTAACAAAGAGTGATCGATGGGTCACTGATCCATCACACCAAAGGGTCACTTGTGGGGGCCTGGCTGATCACAAGTTCAAGTGCCCTCTGAGAGATGGAGTGAGTGCCTGCCACACCTGCCTAAGGCTGCTTGTACTTAGATATAAGAAATACATGGACTAAGCATAGCTTGAGGTCTTGCCAAACAGATGACTGCTCTGTGCTCTATGAGGCAGGCGAGATGTGCAGCCATGGCTGGGTGACCACGGTTTTTATGCGAGAACCAAGGAAATGTAATGCAAAAGAGAGGGTTTCACTTCAAAACTCAGTAAGCAGTGTAACTGGGCAGCACAGCTTCTGCTGGCAAGGCAGCAAGGGCTGCTCTGTGCTGCCCGACCCAGGAGGGACAAGGATGGAGCTTGGGCAGCGTTTAGCACCGTGCACACATCTCACCCCAGCTGACCATGGTCCCCTCCCCAGGCACTCACTCAGTGGCTACTTACAGATCCATACAGTTTGCCTTTGCTATTCATGGCCACGAAGAGTCCACTTCTGACACCATATATGCTCACCACGCCTCTTTCCACGGGAGAAATTTCCAGCAGACCTACAGAGGAGGCACAGGAATCAGGGGGACAAAAGGGTGTGCCCTGGACTGTGTGGTGACAGTGCTGCGCTCACCCACAGGCTCCCATCCCCAGTGTGCATCCCCACATCCCAGTACTGCTGTGGGTGGCCGCAGAACCCCAGGCTCGTGCTCCACGTGCTGCCCTATGCCCCATGCTGGGACTTCTCTTCTTTTAGCTAAGTATCTATTTTTATTTTGCCCCCAGGCATCCTCTTGTGTAGACAAGGTTAAAATAAGCCAGAGTGTGCTTAGGGCAAATGAAACATTTGTCATCATGCAGCTTATATCCCTACTCCCGGATCTTATTGTTTCAGTTGGATATCAGAGTCATGGGGCCACGGGGTTAAGTCCCCAGCAGATGCTTTTCAAGTTTGGGGGAGAGCTGGGCTCACCCCAGCCCCTACTCAGAGTGGGCGGCCCACGGCACTGCGGGTCCCCTCAAAGTCTGGGCAG
>NW_008237903.1:1219776-1220413 GCF_000691975.1 Corvus brachyrhynchos | reverse complement strand
CCCCCCAGCTCCCACTTTATACTGAGGTCAAAGAAGGGGAGGAAAAAAAGAAAACCAACAAAAAGCCAAAGAGAGGGAAAAAAAAAAAAAAAGGAAAAAAAAAAGAAAACCAAAAAGCGAAGCGGAGAGGGAGAGAGGGAGGGAGCTTAGTGCTCAGTCCCCCGTGGATCTGCGGTTTCCCTGGGCTGGCTGCATGGAGAGGAAATCCCGGGAGCAAGAGCTTCTGAACTTGATCTCAACTCCAGGAGTCTTGTCTGAAGTGCTGATCTTCTTCTATAGCTGCTCAGCCATAGCGCTTTAGCCCTAGCCACGATATTTATATATCCATGTGCGTTGGTACCTATTACATCACCACCTACTGCTGTCTGCTGCAGCCCTCCGGTTTAGCTGAAAGTCAAATTATCACCCCTAGATGCTTAACAGCTCTGAAGCGTCTTGAAGGGACAGGGTGAGCAGCACTGGTGCTAAACAAGAAGGACAGAACAAACTTTTAAAAAGAAAAGGTCATATTTTACGTTAATCACAGCAACTTTTCTCATTTTTTTTCTTTCTTTCTTTCTTTCTTTCTTTCTTTCTTTCTTTCTTTCTTTCTTTCTTTCTCTCTTTCTCTCTCTTTCTCTCTTTCTCTCCCTCTTTC
>NW_008237903.1:1189069-1219662 GCF_000691975.1 Corvus brachyrhynchos | reverse complement strand
TTCCCTCTCTTTCTTATTTTCCCTTTATGTCTCCTTTCTTTATATTTTTCCTTTTCTCAAATCCCTACAAATGCTAACGCAAGATACGAAAATCAAAGAACACCCAGCACACTTTCCCCCCAACACAATGTATGACTATGTAAATCTGTGGAATTTCAGCTTTTTGCTGTATCCAAGTGACATAGTTTACAGTTTGCTGGATGCAGAAAAAAAAATTCCCTTCATTAAAAGCCAAAACAGTTGTTAAATGAGAGGTTTAAGAAATGAAAAATGAAAGAACTTGCAAAAAATACCCTCAAAAAAAAAAAAAAACCAAGAAAACAACCACCAAACAAACCAAAAACCCCAAAAAAACAAAAACAAAGGAAAGGACTAAGGTTTTAATAAAGAGGAAAACATTTAAAGAGGCAGCAAGTGTTAAAAAGTGGCAATAAAGTTTCTGGTTCTAAATATCCCCTTAAGAAATCTGGAGCACCAGACATGTGGAGCTCCCTCTTGGTCACTGCACTGACAGGAGCTGTGGTGACACAAGTTTATCCCAGAGCTTGGAAGCTGCCCACTCGTGCAAGTATTGCTGCACTTTTTATTGGAATGGTTATTTTTTAATCTTTACTTAGATGCTGCTGCCGCTGTGTTTTAGCGATGCCTTTGTTCTTAGGTAATTACTTCATTTGGTTTAGGTTCGTGGAAATGAAGGTCAGTGTTTAAAAGGAGGAGAAGTTTTGACCCCATCAGTTTACAAGGACTTTGCTTAGAGCAAATCCCCTATGTTTCATCACCTCCCATAGCTTCAGCCTCGGCCCTCAACAGGTTTTCAGAACAAACAGGTGAGGAGACATTAGGACAATTTTGGAAGGTCCTGAATTAATATGAAAGTGTGTTTCGGGGGAGGGGGGGAGAAGTGGTTTGTGACTCAAGTCCTTTACAGCCTCAAGCCAGTTTAGTCTTTCACGCCAGTAAAGCTCTCCTGCTGTTCCAGCAAAGGATGCGAGAGAAAAGGGAATTGCCCCAAGGCAGATGACAGCTCACCTAGGTGCGAAAATCTCTGACCTTCGCTAAACCTGAGCAAACTTAGATGATGTGCTTTTATTTCTTCTTGTGAGGTGCACATGCCACTGCTTTGGGGCAGTTGCAGTCTCCTCGGTGTGGTTTCGTCCCAGCCCCAAACAAGTTCACTCATCTGTGTGTGTTCAAAGACAGCACAATGCAGACTTTTCGCTGTGGAGGTGGAAATGCCCCATCCCTAGAAATGTTCCAAGTTGGACAGGGCTTTGAGTAGCCTGGTCTGGTGGAAAGTGTCCCTGCCTGTAGCAGTGGGTTGGAATGAGATGATCTTTAAGGTGCGTTCCAATCCTAACAATTCTGTGATACTGTGAAATCCCACTGATGTCGAATGCACAGATATTTACTGCATTTTTATGTGCATCAGGTCCGTCCAGACCCCTCTCACACCTGATGAGCTGAGTGGCTCAGTTCTGGATGCAAAGGCTGTGCATCAGGCAAAGATCAGCTGCTCCCAGGCTTGGAAACTGCCCTCCTCCACAGGGCTGGGCTGGACACCTTGTCTTTCCCCAGGGCCCTCAGGGCAGTGTGATCCCAGCTCACTTCAAACCCTGAATTATTTGCTCTTGGCAAACAGCAGCGGGTGAATTTGGGATTAAGTTTATTTACCTTCTGAGGGATGAGGAAAAGGAGTGGCACTTCTGCTGACACACCTACCCAGCAGCTTCCCTCCTGCAGCAGAGGGGTGGCCCAGTGCCCATGGCTGGTGGGCCAGGGCCAGGTCTGCTTGGCCTTGCTGCCATGGACAGCAGCTCTGCCTGGCCCAGAGCAGTGTGAACTCTAAGCACGTTCAAACTCCAAGTTAGGGATGTGCCCTGGAGGCTCAGCAAGGAAGGACACCTTCATCCCTTTGGAATGTATGGAAATGGGTCCTAGAACACCCTGTTAGGCTCCTAGTCCATGTGTGTGCAAGGCCAGATCCTGAATGGTTACATAGGGAATGCAGAACATCGGGTGACATTGCCACCACACCACAGATTATTAAAGGATGCTTCTGCAGCTTCATTCGTAAACCTGCCACAGGATTAGACATCATTTTAAGGCTTCTAGAGAACTTTTCTGAGAGCAAAAGCAACGAGTTTCCAGCTAAGAATGAAACAATGAGGTTTGGGTTTGCTTTCAAATTGTCTGCATTCATGTGTGTGTGAGCTTGTCTGCAGGCTACCTATGAAACCCTGGTCCTGCTGCTGGTGTGGTTCTCCTTTCCCTCCCTCCCTCTTCTTTCTCTTGTTTGTACCCGGGAAAAAACCTGCAGGGAGGGAGGCAAAGCAGAACCACAGCATTTTCAGTTTGCACCATGTAAATGACAGGCGCAAGACGCTCACCTTCGGGGTGCTCATGCTGTAACACACTGTCAGTCAGAAAGTATTGGCACAGGAAACCATTAAAGCAGGGTATTCCCTATGAAAGCCAAAAATCAGTGTCAGGCAGTCCAGGCCAGAGACAGGAACTGACCCTCCAATGTGCCCTCAGCTTTCAGGCAGTGAAGGGGAGTTGGGTGTCTCCACATCATCCCATAATTAATTCTGGATTTTCCACGTTCCGCTGCTATGTGTCCCCACTCCTGGTGTCACATGCTCTTTCCCAGCAATGATTTAGATATTAAACCAGGTAAAATTCATCTCTGCATCTGCTCTCTTCCCTAAAAAGCATATGAGGATGTCACAGTTCAGACAGCTCTCCTTCCCAAATCCCTCTGGGCTTAAAGTATAAAAAAGAAGAAAGGATCCACAGAATTCAGGTCCACACCCAGGTTCAAGCCCCATATCAAGGGTTCTGAAGGAAAAAAACGAAAAGAAGAAGGAATCTGGAATACCTTTAGAGCATTATTTTGCAATTGCCCTGCCTTAGCAGCCATCCAAGCCTGGCTCTGTCGGCCTTTCTGAAGGAATCTAGGTCCACAATTTAAAAATCAATTTACATATTTATTAACTCCAGTAAATAGATGTAAATGACCCTGAAAGTTATTGCTCATGAGCTTTTCTCCTGAAGGCAAACATTTCACTGAGACCCTTTGGTCTGCAAGGATGGGGGGGGCGTACTGGAAGGGGCATGGAGAAGGATATTGTGAGGAAAAAATCCCTTTCACCCTGTTTGCATGCTATGTGAAAAAGCACCCCAGCTCCCCCTTTGCCTACGTCCTTTTTAATTACAGGCGTTTGGGAGGACAGGCACCCAGCGCTCTGCAGAAGGGCAGAGCCTGGGAAAGCTTTCTCCCGTTCACGTCTGGCTGCCTCCGTGTGTGAGCAGGGGCAGCGGTCCCGGGAGAGGAGGCTGCCTGGAATGCCGGGGTCGCTGGGAGACCTCGGCCGTGCCGCCTCTGCCTCCTGCATAACACACATACCCACACCCGAGCCGGCAGCCAGAGGCACTCCGGGCTTTTTTCCTCTCTCTGTTTGCAGCTGGTCTATTTGATCTCTGTGTGCCTGGGCTGTTTGCTGCTGGGACCGCCTTGCCGCGATCAAAACCTCATTATCTCCGGTGATGCCGCCGCGTTCCGTATCGGAGAAGGGCAGTGGAGTAGAGCAGCGGGCAGCCGCGGGGCTGGGCAGGCAACAAAGGCGGCGATGACCTCGCTGCGGTGTGTTTGGACTGATTCAGTGAGGGGACTGAGCATCGCTCGGCTTGGGATGGGTGAGGATGCCTTCAGCAGCTACTCCCTCTGCTGCTGGGCAGCTCGAGCAGTGCCACATCCCCGTGCAAGGCAGACATCAGAGGGGACACGGCTGCGCTCGTCCGTGTGGCTCCTGCAGGGCTTCAGCAGCGCGGATGTTGCAATTCCCACTTGCAGCTTGTGTCCGTGCTGCTCATATACAGCCAGAGCTGCAGGAAGGGGTGCCCAGGAGAGCTGGGAGATCGAGGGCCAGACCTCTGACTTGCTGGGTACTCCATCCAGTGCCATGGCAGCCTTTTCTCGGCTGCTGGGCGCGGTCTGTTTCCTCTGTATGGGGTCATGTTCCCGCAACATCCCTTCAGAGGTGGGAGGTGGCTGGTCGGTGGCAGCGGCCCTCTGGGAGACTCAAGGCCACTCACCAAGCAACCTGGCAAGCCATTTCCTTGTCCTCCGGGCATATGAACAGCTCTCAGGTGAAACAACACCTCCACACAACCTATTACACCTTCTGCTTCTCAACCTGTTTCTCAGGCTGCAGCTTTGCTCCGTGCTTTTCTTGCACTGCCTGTTGTCCAGGGCAAAAATCCCCAACCCTACCGTCACCGCTGCTCTGTATTTCCAGCAGTTTTCTTTGCTCGGTGGCTTTTGCTCTGGTATCAGCTCTTCTGGCTGCATGTGCTTCCTGTTGTCCTCTGCCCTCTCTCTTTTCCTGTAGCTGTTCTACTCCCTCATCCATCCTCAGGACAACAGTGGAAGTCACATTTCCAGACATCACCCAGCCCTTAACTGGGTGGTGGGATGAGTGGAGAACGTGGAGATGTGAGGAGTCCTCAGGAGCACCACTGCAGCTTGTGTGATTGAAGAGCAGGATGGACTCAGTGGGATGGGACAGGGGGAAGCCATCAGTCAAGGCAGATCATTCTGTGGGCCAGACGTGTTCTGGGGTTTTGTCACAGCCCCCTACCCCTCATCCTCATGTAGTTTGAACCAAAGTTTGGGAGGGAAGTCTGCTAAGAGCACAGATGGGGAAATGTGCTCAGGAGGCTCCAGTTCCTGATGTTGGTCTTCTTTGGAAAAGTTTATTCCCAGCCAGGCTCACTCTTAGGCTGCAGCTCACAGGCTGATACTTTCATGCTCACTGCTGACGTTTCTTCATGCACTATTTTCTCCTTCCTTGTCCTGTATTCTTTTTACCTACTGAAATTATAAACACTTTAAAACTAAAAATATACTTTTTTTTCCTTTTGTCAGATTATGACACACATAATTCTGCTGATGCATTACTTGGCACTCTGCCAAGCAAAACCGGTGAAAGGAAACATAATAGAAAATGAGTTTTGAGAATCAGAGTAAGTGTTTGTTAAGCTTATTTTTATTATTATTATTGTGGGAAATAGTAGCTTAAGTTGACTTTTTGTGTGAGAATGTTTTAGCTGACTTTGAACGTAGCATAATTGGTTTACACCAATCTGTTCAACATGTGGCCTCTCTTGCATGAATCACTTTTTACCCGTGGCTAAAGTGAAGAAAACTGGCTGCTGTAAGCAAATGACGTGTATTGCTGAATTTTAAAACTCCCTAGCAAAGCACCACTTAGAACCTGTCAGAACATATATGGACACAGCTGTACAACCCATAACCCCTCCGAGCATGCAGAGACCAGCTTTTCCAGTTGACCTTTAGTGTCACAACTGTGAAACAAATCCTCTGCTTTCCTGATACCACTGGTGGTATTAGCAGTGGCAACAGCTTTATCTTTTACTCTGGCACACAGAAAGCCCTGAAAACAGGTATAAAACCAGGTCAGCATGACATTACTCCTGATGGAGCCAGCCAGACACATCTGTAGGGTTTTGATGGGTGAGTTTTTGAAAAGCAAACTGCAAGCCATGAACTATGCACAGGTAACAGCTCTAGAGCTTGAAGATCAACCAGCATGGAGGTTACTCACCAAGTTTCTGTCTTGTTTGAGGGTAGTGACAGCAGTAACACGTCAGGTAAAATGTATTTGCTTCCCCTTTGTTTGGAAAGCAGAGCCAAGAAGGCAGCTCTATAGCTGAGCAGCGTCCTGCAGCAGTGTGTGAAACAAGTTACCTGTCAGCAGACACGTCAGTCATCTGTCAGCAGACCCATCCCAGGGATTTGTCACAGGTTTCATTACTCGCTCTCTTCGTGCTGGTGAATTACAGGCCTTGCAGGTCACAGTGGGAGCCAGTCCTCACTCCAAGCTCGTATCACACGAGATACAAGTTAGTAAGATTTGGATGAATAATCTGTGCTCTGAAAAATCCCCTTGACACACCAAGAAACTGGCAGAGATGGCACGGCTTGGTTTTTGATTAAACCATTTCATTCCCCTTGCTGTTCAAGGCCCAAGATCAACTTTGTTCCAGTCAACCATTTTAACATTAACTACTTTTACTCCCTTCTTTCTCACTTCACTGATAAAGCTTCGAGAGCTACAGAGCCATCAGCATTACAGGAATGAATCCATACACCTTAAGAAATGACAAGCAACAGAAAACAATAAAGGCTGCTCATCCTCTTTTGGATGATTCCTCGTGCTGCTCTGAGAGCACACATCCCACGGGGTTTGCTTTTGTTCCTGCAGGTGAAAGAGGGAGTAGGACTGGGCTCTGAGTCAATTTGCTCCATGAAGCTGTGCAGCCCCCTTAGCTCTCAGCAATGAAGATTATTATTTTTCTTGCATTTCAGAACATGTTCGTATTTGGACCAGGAGAATGTACAGTTTCCATCCTGCCAATGAGCTCTGCAGGAAGAGATGCCCAGGGAATTAGCTCAGGCACTTACCTGGCTTGGGACTGCTTTTTAAAAAGCAGAATGGGTTAAATGCAAATTAGAAATGACCAATTTGAAGACTGTCTTGAGGAAAAAAAACCAGTCTTAAATGAGGCAGTCAACAACAGAATGAAGGCTTTGGTATTTTTGTTAATTTCCAGGACCAACCCATGATTCCCTCCATTGACTGGAACTCAGCCAAGTGTCCCTCCTGAATGTGTGCATCCTGCAAATGCAGAGTGCAATAATGTGGCCATCTAAAACCTCTTAGCTGCCACATCCCAGCAGAGCCCATCCCAACAGCTTTTCCCCAACATTTTCCCTTTGCTACCACACACCCGAAGTAACAGGTAAATTATTGCGTGAGAGGTGCCACTGAGCTCATTTCCATGGAACTTCCTGGGATAGTGGGACTAAACAAAATAAGCTTTGGCTACACAAAGTCTGATCCCCTCCAGAGACACTGTTTTTGTGTCAGAGCACACCCATGGAGGATGATTATTTTGATACAAAACTCCACGTGCTTTGTTATCGGTATTAGCGGGAACGGAGGATGCACACGAGAGCTGCTGGAATCAGGGCAGCGGGATGGGAATGACACATAACGAAGGGAAAACTCCCTGCCCAGGGAATTCAGACAGTGCTGTGCAGTCACTGCTGTGCTATTTGCCACGTGCTATATCCAGTCACAAAATATTCCACTCAGTCAGAGACACGGCCAGAAAAAGCCCTGCGAACCCCAAAGTCTTGGAGTCTTATAATAACCCCCAGAGCACACCCTCCTCCACAAAAGGAGCCCAGCAATGCTCCCAGTGACCTGCCAGGGACACACTGCATGCAACTTGTTCTGTATTTTAAGAGCCAGGCAAAAATCACAGGGGCCGGTTTCAGTGCCTTCATGGCCATCTAGCATTGCTCTGGAACAGGGAAACAAATATTTTTGGTTCCCCTCATGAGATTTCACAATGCTGGAATGAGCTGTTACAAAACTATCTGGAGTTTTCAGAGTATCCATTTATTTCAGTGGTTGAAAACTAAATTTGGATACCAGTATTGGGTGAAAAAGGATTCTACCATTGAAAAAAAAAAAATCCTTTCAAAATTAATCTGCCTTCTTTCCACCCCCCCTCCCCTAATTTCCACTAATTAATTGGCAAATTTATATTCCTGAGAGCTGCTGGACCAACACAGTAGGAAGCTACTTGTCACTTGAAGTTCAAATGCAGGATTTCAGGAAAAGGAAAAAGCATTTGAGTCTTTATGAGCATTTCTTGGATTGGAAGACAAAGTAACATAATAATGGTACAAGAGTTGTTACTGTAAAATGCCACTTCTATTACCCACAACACCATACATATCATCACTATCATTCTCATTCTGATTATTTTTCTGGGAAAAAGAAAATCATTCTAAGACTTCAGTCCCAATCAAACCACAAACAGGATGGAACAAATCAGCTGCTGGCTGACTTGCAGAAGGAGGGCAGCTGAAGCTGGTCAAGATATCGTGCCAGGACCTCTGGAACTAGAGCTCTGTGTCAAACCAGGGCCAGCCTTGGAGAGATCAGACCAATCCTCAAGATTCTGTCAGGTGAAGGTGGATGTTTGTTGGTGTGGGCTTAGAGGGTGGATGGAAATCCTGTCTCAGAACCCTTTTTTGGGGAGCGATGGACTGTGGCCCCAGGAAAGATCCCGCTGGCTGGGGACTGGAAGGTGTTGGAGGGAGCAGGAGGCAGGGAGCCCTCAGAGCTACCCTGTTTGTTTGCCTGGAAATCCCCCCTGAAGCGCTGCCGGAATGATTTAATAAAATGTTACTTTTGCTGGCGGTGCCTGTTTTCGCAGTGGGTACTGAAGAGGCAAGAAGTGTCATCCTTAACAACAGCACGGGGATGTGCTACACCCACAGTCAGGGCTCACCTTTTCCTTTCCCTCTGAAGCTTCCCTGCTCTTTCTCACACTGGCTGGGGCCACTGCTGAAAAATTGGGAAGAGGGAGGAGAGAGGGGAGAAGAGCTGTGCTGGCAAGTGTTGTTATACAGTATATTTTGGCAGAGCTCAGAAAGTTTCCCTCTACCCCTCTCTGTCACCACAGTAGTTTATCTAAACTGCAGCAGGCAAATTAAGGAGTGTATATCCAAAAAACTGCCCCCGAACTCCCTCCTGTACCAGCTTTGGTGCGCGTGCAATCATAGTTCAGACCCATGGGAACACACCTCACACACTGTTGTAGATTATTATTCAGCAGCAGCAAATTCCCACTGTTTTTCACCAAGCCTGAGGGATGGTTTGCAACCCATTCTCAATTCTCCTGGTGCTTCCAACTCAACATGGGCACAGGCTGCAGGGTCAGCTCCCAAATAAAAGGGATCATGATTTGATCGTGTTGGCAAAGCGGCTTTGGGAACTCTTTTCTTCCCTTTTGGGAATGCCCTGCTGTGGTGCTACTCCTGCACCACCAGCACCAAACTCATTTATGACCAAGTTGCATATTACTGTAAGTTAAATATAACTATAATTTGCATAATATTGTAAGTTACATATTTCTAAAGCTTCTGTGACAATCAGGGATAAGGGAATGACATTTCCATCACCTGCAGAGGAGAAAATGCAGAACACCTTTGCTCAAGGGCTATCTTACACTGCTGAAGGAGCTGCAACACCTCAGCAGAAAGCTCACAAAGAAATCTGCCAGACACATTTAAAGAGCAATTTGGAATCACCAAACCCCGAGCAAATATATCTCGCTGTTGTTACAGCATAAATATAATTACTGCTATTATTAGTAGCAGCAATAGTCACTATTAAGGTTATTATTAGCCATAATTTTTACTGTGGTACCACTTAGGAATTCTCTCCGAAGACCAGGGTGCCATTGCAGCACGCTCTGTGTCACTGTTACCATGACAGTTTTGCTCTGTTTGCCGGTGTGTTTTGGCTAGAGAGCCAGCTGTGCTCCAAGTTGCTGAGCAATAAATCCCAAACCAAATTCAGGACCAGATTTCTGCCCCAAGTCTCAATCCTGCGACTTGCCGTGGAGGCTGCTCTGAAACTCTGCCCGAGTCCACCAAGTGTCTCTGCAAAAACACCACTCCTACCAAAACTAGGGGCTCTCAAGTCAAGTTTTTGAAAATATATGTTGCAGGGAAGTGCAGGAGGTGCTGCTGGTGAGATTGACACTAGAGAGAGTTATTGGTGGGAAATAAGGAAGATGAGAATTACTTCTTTGCAGTACAAGCAAATAGAAGCACGTTATATCAAGCAAAAGGTATTTAGCTAAGCAGGACGAGACAAACTTTGTGAAATGTTACACAAATACAGGTGAGATTTCCCTGACAGGTTGTCTCAAGAGATCCATGAACTGTTGTCCTGGCTCTCAGCTTGATGCTGAATGTACTAATTTCGTTAATCCTTCCAAGACGACTCAGTCGTTTGGCTTTTCTGTCTTGTGGCAACATGTGAAATTGGTCACTGCACACAGAGAGTGAATTTCATTGTAGGTTCACTCACAGGCTATGCCCCCCCTTAAAATTTCCACAGGCTTCTGGGCAGAGGTACATGCCATACACTGAGCCAAAAGTGCAGCAGAGGTGTGTGGGGTGCCCTCAGCTGCTCACAGAGACCGCGGAGGGAGGTTCAGCTGCCCCAGGACCATGGGGTGACACAATCCTCCTGTCCCCAGGGCTGCAATCCATTAGCATCCACGGGTAAAGCCACGGTATGTGAACTAATGGTCCCAAACCATTACCTACGGGGTTGAAATCCTTATCACAAAAGCACCAGGGGTTGTGATTTGCATCTCTCCAAGTGTGGGTTCAGTAACTTCTCCATCTGTCATCACCAGTAATCTCCTGTGTAATCTTCCTCGTACCTCTGTGCCACCAACATCCCCACTATAGGTGTTGTGTTTTCTGATGGTCCACTTAGCACATTCAGAGCTCTTCCATGCTCCCAGCATTGTTTGATGATGTCTTTTAGGGCTGAGATCTGATCAGTGTTTGTACACCCTCTTCTGAAGCTGAACCGACTCGTCCTTAAGCCTGCCATTCAGCTGCGCCTGCTTTCTTGTCCACAGGCACTCAAGCAGATGTATCCTCAAACACAGCAAACAGGCTAATGCCTCTTGAGTCTTATATCCCTTCCTGCCACCTCCTTCTCTTTTTCCTTGGCGTGTTTTAAGCACAGCTGAACTCCAGGGACGAGCCCTTCCGCAGCTTCAAAGAGCCCCGGCAATACCTGGCACTGTCCCAGGGGTGACACCTTTGTCGTCAGCACAGCCAGGAGGGTGCAGGGCCGTGTGTCACTTCATGGCTTTCGGTCTCACTCCATGGCACCCATGCTGGCTGGCTTTTCTTGTTTAAAATTTCCCGGCATGTTTTAGCAATGCTCTTTCCAACAGGTTTCCACTCCCACTTCTCACCTAAAATCCTGCCTTTTTCTGTGTCCCCTGTCAGTAGAATCAACTTCTGAGTGACGAACCATCCTGCCAGCTTTCTGACTGCTCGTGTGGAGCCATGTGAGTTTGTGACCCGCTGCGTGTGTCCCTCACCTGCCAAAACACAGCTTCAGAGATTTCTCTCTGAAAGGACCTGTTTAGAAATACAGGTGAATTAAAAGCACAGCTCGAATTTGGTGTTAGATTCTAATTTAACACATACTCAGCCTTTATTCAGGCTAATCACAAAACCAGTCTCTCTCTTCACGCTAAACTCTTTACGTTGAGGGGACTTTTGTCTTTGACTAGATTTTATCTGATGAAATATTGACAAAGGTGATACAGGCAGACAAAATGGTACATTTATTTAAAAGATGATGAGCATTCAGACTTACCTGTGTAGTGAGAACAGAAAGGCTTGGTCTCTTCCCTCGGGCATCTTGGTAGCAACTTTCTGAGACCCTCTCCATCACTGCCAGAAGGCTCTCACAGCTCACAGATGTCGTGGCCAAACTCCTGAGAGAGGCTGAAATTAAATCAGTTCTTCCTGAAACAAGTGTTCAGTCCCTTCTTGTGCCACTGTTACTACAAAAAAAACCCAAAAAACCTACAGAGGAAAACAATTCTCTAACATTTCTGTGTTGTTTGAACACTGCAGACACAGGGTGAGGCATCACAAAATCCTGCGGTGTGAGGCACTGCTCAGAACAGCTCACAGGCTTGCTTGGTGCTGATGTAAAACAGCCTTTTCACACATTTTTAACACATCAGTACTGGTGATGGCAAAAGCAAACCCATTACAGATAAATAAATACAGAAGATATTAATGCCGATCAAAAATAGTCACAAGTCAGTGTTCACGCCTTGGCATTTTAATGCTTGAATGTGTATTTTGTAAAAGCACAGAAAAAATTAAAATATATTTCACTTGTAAATGATTGATATCATGTGGAGTAAAAATATCTCGGGACCATGAGGAAAAATTTGTGATGTTTTAATATTTTATTTCAGCTGGAAATCAGTGTAACGATTACGGCTCCCAGCTCAGGTTCCAGGGAGGCATCTTTCTTCCACTGCATTTTTCTCTGTCCCTCCTATGCCAACTCTTATAAAACAAGATACCACAGGATTTAATTCTAAAAATCTAATATTACTGCCTTGTGGTGAAGTGAATACTACAGATTCCTTCTTGATAATACTGTCTCGTGGGATTCCGGCGTGGTAACAGAATCTCCTGGGATTCCTGTCTGGGAACCATATCTCACTGGATTTTGGTAGTATTTCTCCCATTGGATAACCCCAGCCCCACCAAATAAGCAGTCATAAACCTCACACTCTCTTTATTTTACATGACATTATTTCACTGATACCAGATCTTGTTTGTTGTTTTTTTTTTTTTTTCCACCACTTTTTCACTAAATTGGAATCAGGGCTCCAAAAGAAATGAGTATGATGGAATATTTTGTTTGTTGGACAAGAACAATGTGAAGGTATTCCTTTAAAGAAGCAATAATTGGAACACTTCATGGCTTCATTGCACTTAGTCTTTGGCCATACATGGGCTAGAAAATTTTCTGTTGTTCTGAAAGTGAGCTATGGTGAGAGTTCTTCCTCTTCATGCCTGTGAGAGAAACCACAGCTACATAGTTTCAGAAGGAATACACTGAGCAGTTCTTGAGAGAGGTTTTCGGCTCGATCATGAAGCAGCAACCCAGCCTTTCTGTCCTGAGTCCCTCTCTCCACCCAGTTGCTCACAGCAAGCTGACAGGGATAAAATCATTGCAACAAGTCCACAAACACACAGAATTTTGTTCTTACGGTCCTGCCTGGTGTTGCCAGACACTTCTGCAGCCTCTCACATGATGCAGGGCCATCCTGGGAAGTCAGACTGGGAAACTCTGCCAGGAGAATTGCCCATCTCACAGGGTTCAAACCTGTTCCATCATCCTGCAACGCTGAAAGTGGTCCAGGAGAGATCTGCTCTGGTTTGCCCTGCAAGATTTTCGGGCTCAAAGGTTTTGTCTTGAGCTTTCCTTTGGCTTATTTATTGTCTCTACTGGCCCACTTTTGAGAAGATGTGGTTGGGGGATCACCTCCAGGGAGGGATTGCTGCTGAGGTGGGGCCCAGCCTTGCTCAGGGGAGGGCAACTTCAGAACATTTTCCTTTTGCCACGGTGCACCTGCTGGAGTACTCAGTCCCAAAAATATGGGTCAGATAAAACAGCGGTGGGCCCTGCAAAGAATTATTCAGCAGGATTTGTGTCACTGAGCTGCTGGATGTGCCAACAGACACCTGGGCAGGTCTTGACCAGGTGGCTTTAGCCAAGCTCTGACCAGCTGCACCTCTGGCTCAGTAAGAGGCAGAAAGTTTGAAACCCAGATGCTACCAAGGCTTGAAGCCCAGTGAAGGTGCCTGAAGAACACAAATGTCACAGATGAAAGAAGGTAAACAGGCAACACCTTCTATTAAAGCTCTGCATCTCCTGCCACGCTTTCAGACAAAAAAATGGACATATGCCATTTTTCCTTTTCACAGCTGTCTTTCTGTCCAAATATAATGCTCACAACTCCAGGACTTACAGCTGTTCCAAGCCCTTTTTTGAATCCAGACCATGCATCAACACCAGTTTTCCTTTGGTCCTGCCCAAGTTGTTGAATCTCATTGCACTTGGAGGTACAAGGAACTGTGATAACAACCCCTGACAACTTGATGTCATTTTTGAGAGGATCAACAAAGCTTATGAAGCACTTCCTGAAGGCAAAAAAAAAAAAGTATGACTGACACACTCGATACCAGATCTGCCAAGACACCTTTATCCCTAAACCCTGCAATTTCCATGACACTTATCTGCCTGAAGTACCACTGGAGTTAGCAGGCAGGTGAGCAAGTGGAGGTCCTGGCTGGCACCTTGGCACCCCCTGCAGTGACTGAGAAGACTGTTCTGGCTGTTGCTGTAGGCTGGGATAACCAGGAATGGTGTCAGATCAGGAGCTGCATGTCTCCTCTGCTGCCTTTTAAGTCCCAGCTCTCTGCTTGGACAATGAACTGAGAAAACCGTGTTGGAGCGTAGGACAACAAAAACCTTTTAGCAGGGGGCTTTTGATGGTCTCTTAAGGGGCCATTCATGACTTTGTGGTGAGTCACCACCCCAAAAATACTGCCGGGGCTATTCATTCAGCGGGGCTAGCAGTGCAAGCTGGAAACAATCTAGGGAACTCTCATCTTCAGGTCAGTGGGGGCTGGCAGCACGGCCGCGCTCCGCCTGGGAACGACGGGCGAGACGGGAAAGAGCACGGCTCCCAAATTGCTCTCGTGCATGCTGTGCCTGGGGACCAGCCCTGCAGGAAGGGAAGGGTTTATTCCGTGCCCAGAAGCAGAGCTGTGGGTCCCTGTTTTGCTGCAATGGGTATTTTTCTGCTTGAGGAATGGTGAGGCTGGGAAAGGCTTTTGTAAACCTGGGACGAAAAGGAGCTCGGAGAGAGCTTGGGGGGAGATGCATGAAAATTCCTGTGCTCTCACGCTGCTTGGAAAGGTCGGGGAGCAACTTTGGTGTTTATCCTGTGTATAGCCCACAGGACCTTCTTAGGGCCTGAAGCCCTCCTGCTACAAAAATAGGGGAGAATCCATAAAACCAGCAGCAGCATCTCACATATAGAACAGCTCCTTTCTTACGAGATGGGCAAGAAGCGAAATGCCTTAATTAGAAGTTCGCCGAGTTATTTTTTGTGTGTTGCAGCCAACAACACAGAACATGGGCTCCTGATGGAATACCAAGGCAGTAAATCAATGGAGGGTCTTTGCTACCGTTCATGAAATGCTCCAGCTGTGCTCCTAAGGATTATAATGTCAACAGAACCCTTGATTTGAATCACAGCCTTGCCTTCACTCAGGGGCCGTGCATTAGTCTTGAAAAGCAGACAGAGTTTCATCGCTCAGGGAAAGAAAAAAAAACAACACAAAAAGGAGAATTGCTGAGCCGAAAATAAAATGGTGATGTAGGGGAGGAACACTGCTGTGCGGCCAAAGGAGACACGTGGTGACTTTCAGTAAAAACCTCTAGAAACCTGAACTTAAGGATCTTTCTCCATGTTTGTTTAGGATAAATTGCACAAGTCAAATTTAGTTTTTCCCAATACATTTAGACAGTGCTTAGGCACCTGATTAAGTGCTCAGCTTGACCAAAAGCCATTGCAGCAATGCCAGCTGATTTCAGTCAAGGATCTGGTCCTTACTCAGAGTATGTTACGTGTCAGGAATCCCAGGAAACAAAAATGGATCATTTTAGACAGTGGTAAATTTGCCTGGAGAGCAAATACATTTGAATACCACTCGTGGTTATGCTTCTGCTTTAGGGCATGACCAAATAATCACAGAATCAGAATCACAAAATTTCCCGAATCTGTGGAGGCGGGGCCGTATTCCGTCAGGCTGGACTCGCAAAAGCTGTGTGAAAGGTGCAGTTTTGCCTTAGCAAAACACTTGAAGATTCCCAGGAATCTTTTGACATTTAGCAGGTGTTCTCTCCCAACGATTGTAATAAATCTTAACAACCCACGTGTAACCAGGCCAAAAAAAAAAAAAAAAAAAAAAAAAAAAAAAAAAAAAAAAAAAAAAAAAAAAAAAAAAAAAAAAGCTGAAGGATTTTCTGATGATGACCTTGAAGTTGTTGACGAGGTCACAGGGGTAGTGTCATGCTGCAGTTTGCACATGTTCTTACTTTCTTATTCCTACAGGAATCAGCTGCTGCCAAAGTATACATGATACAAAGTAGAATCTTGATTATCCAAAGCTCAGTCATAGTCTCTGTTGCCTATAATACAGTTCTATCCCTGGCATTTATTGCTTACACTGAAAAGCATCTCAGTTATTCAAAACCTTGGTTACTCAGATTCAGTGGCTGAACCCATTAAATCAATTTACAGTTAATTCACTTGGCTCAAAACCATTTCCCCTCTCTCAATTGTACTGAAGCTATGCAAAGATTTGCACAAAAAATCACTCAGGAAGGGAGAGACCTACCTTTGCTTGCAGTTGGAAGCAAAAAGGAGAAAGAATCTCACAGAGCCCCAGTAGTCCTGGAACTGTTGCCAGGTTTGTATCTTTGCAGGAGCAAGAAAACCTCCCCTCTGAAATGCAGAATTATTTGAAAATGCTGCCTTGCACTACCACTGAGATTGAAATACAACTGTTGGGTTGTAGAGCTGAGCAAATTTCTGAAATGTAATCCTGGTTCTACTGCCCCGGCTCCTGCACACTCACGGTACCCAGCAGGGATGGGAGCGGCCTTTTTTCTTGGCTTAGCATTTGGTTTATTTGGGTTTATTTTGGTTTATTTTGGTTCCTCACCAGCACACGTGGAGCCTGTGCAGATCTGTGCCAGCTCCTGCTCCCTCCAGCACCTGCAGGACTGCCCTGGGGCTCCTGCCCAGGCTGCCGTGAGGGGCTCCAAGAGCCTCATCCCATCTGGGATAACATAAACTTCCCCTCCCATGGTGTCTCCAAGGACAAGAGCACGTGTGCCCCCAAAGCTGAAAACAGGGGTTCCCATCCATTAAATACATCCCTGTTTGCCACCACGGTCTGGGCGAATAGGAAGTACGAGTCTGTTTCCGAAATAAGTGAAATCAAAGTGTCACACCGACAAGTGGATGATGCCATTGGTGTGAAAAGATGAATTTTGATAAAATGCTTTAGTCCTGGAAGTGTGTGCAGAATAAAAACCCACTGGCCTTCACCTGGCAGGGCTTTCCAAGGCAGTTTTCTAAACTGACTCTCTGTTTTTTCCCCACCTGTCCCTGCTTCTTTTCTTCTTTTTCCTCCATCAGTCTCATGGAGGAAACAGCACCACAAGAGCAGCTCAAGGTGTGAGAGTATTTTTCTTATCTCTCCTTGCTTTTTTTCTCTGTCCACGTCTCCTTTCCAATTCTGTTTTACCAGTGTTGCATGGAAGAGAGGCACAAAGTGTCTTTCAGCCTTTCCATAGCTTTTTTACCGAATACTTCACTAATTTCTAAAAAAGAATTAATTCTTCCTTTGCTTAACCATCATGTTCTTTACATGGAACACGACCTAGATTGTCTCCAAGATTTATCTCTTGTCTAACCTCTCTAAGGTCTTGTTAGACCTCTCTGACTCAGTTCTGAAGAGCTTTGTTTTGCCATCCTGGTCCCCCTCTGAAAGATAATAGAGAATCTTGGTATTTCATGGCTATTTTTGAACACATTTCCAGTAAAACACTTGAAATACTGCTTCATTCTTCATTCAGAACTGGGGAGAGAAAGGGTTAATCTGATCCTGAGGGCTTTCTTTCCGTATGCAATACTGAATACGGGTAACAGATACTCGGAGCAGACAGACTGTGGGACACAAATAAACTCAGTTTCTGCTGCTGTAGTTTTAGACCCATGTTGCCACGAAAAAATGTCTAAGGATTTAAGAATAATTGTTGGTTGGTTTCACGGTCTGAGCAGCACATGCCTGTGAGCCTGCGATGTCTGCAGCGTAAACCAGGCACGCAGGATCACACCACAGCTATGCTGTGCCCAGCAGTGTGGGTCACCTATCCTCTAGGGACACTCTCTCAGGAGACTTCTTTCAGAGGAGCTCGCTCCTGGCTCCATAAAACAACGTTTGGGTGGCTTTTCCTCGTAGAAACACTAAAGGAAGGTGGAGCCGTGACCTGCTGTCAATTCTTTCTTAATGAAGCATCTAAAGGCACTGAATTCTGGTCACACTTGGTGAATGAGCCCATTTCTGCCTCCAAAATTCATGCAAGGGGTAATTTGCAAAGATAAGGATTGGTTTAAGGAGAACTATTGGCTGGTTGTCACATATGATGTAGTTTTGTTTAGAATAATCAAACTTCCATGAAGTACTTCCAACAGAAGTATGTTTCCAAACGAAAGAAAAAGGATATTTCCGAATGCAAAAGGCATCCCACTCATAGTGTGAAATCTTGTGATATTTTGATGCTATCAGATCTAGTTTTCTCTCTTTCTTTCAAGACAAACTTTTGTAAATTAAGCAGCTGGTGCCAGAGATATTTCCAAGCCAGTAGAACTGCACATCCTACAGGGGCTGGGTCCTCCAGGAGCTCTGCAGCTACCCCCACTGTCCTGTGCTTCTTACATTTGTATTAGCACCAGGATGTCTCTAAATTCTCCTCACAGTTCTCCTCACTGTTCTTCACATCCACACATTTCAGCAATAAAGGCACCACAGCATTTAAGATTGACACTGTGGGGAAAAAAGATATATTTTCTTTAACCTGTAAAGTGAAGACCTTGAACAAAAAACCTGATGTTTTGTGGCCAAAAAGGGGATGCTCCCTGGATTTCAGAAAGGCTTCCCTCCTGCTATGCAATGGTGGCATCTAAACTATTGCAGGACTAAAACGGGACAGTTCTCTTCAAGCCTCTATATTTGGAGGTGGCCCGAGAATGCTCACAAAGGAGGACAGTTACCATCGACTGCTCTTTAATTATTGATCTGCTTGTTCACCTTCCCAGATCCTTCAAACCTTCCAAAAGGGAACAGGAGACATTTGAACTTGCAAACTTCAAAGGACTGTTTAAGATAGCTTCGAAAAGAAATAAAGATCAATCAGTTCAATAAATTTTCTCCCTATGGAAAGCAGGAAGAGAGCAAATCTTTAATAGAAGAGGAGGCAGATATGTGGACTAAAGGACTGCTACCTTATCCAAGATATTCACTTTTGTTATATTAGTTCTCAGAGGAAATCAAGTTTCCAAAATTTCCCTAGGGTTTCATACATATTTTAACACTCTTTTTCTCTCTGCTTTGCTAATTCATGCTGCTGAAATAAACTTTTCCAACAACATCCTTATGGGCAGTGCTCTTTTCTGAGCACACCCAAAAAGCAAGGGACCTTCTGCTTACAAAAAAAAATTATTTTGGCCTAAAATTGGAGGAAAATAAGTCAAACTCAAGTACAATTTTTATACCTAGATACTTATGTGTCTGCTTTTATTCATGAAGTATTTTGGGCTCCTATTCGTTCATATTTTAGAAGCTGGTCACTTCTTTTTGCTGTCGTTTCAATGGCCACAATAAAAAAGTGATATTTGCAGCTGGCAATGTTTCCTTCCCTGGGTCAGTTTGTCTTTAAGGGCTGTGTCCACATCACGGATGTGGGTGAGAACATCCATTTCCCATCCCAGGTGCCTTCTTAGGCTGTTTACCAGCAAGTGAAGAACACGAGAAACAACCACGAAGGAGGTTTCTCATCTCCACACTTGCAGCTAAGCTTTTCCTGTGGGCAAATCAAGGAACTCAGCTTGGAAAAACACCTCTGGCAGCAGCTATGGGTTCCTATCCATGATCATTTTTTGAAATGTCATTAACAGAGCAGAGCAGAAACAATAATCCTTCAGTCCCTGGAGACCTGTACAGCAGAGGAGACCAGAAGCAACCAAGGGGTGATTGAAGACATTTCACATCCACTTGTTAAGCTCCAGAAGATGCAGGAATATCTGCCAGGATCTCGTTCATCAGGAGATACCCTTTGCAGTCCCCTGCTTTTGACAGGTTGGCATCTTTCCCCTCTGCCTTACCTCTCCACAGAGAATCATGGAATAGTTTGGGCTGGAGAGGCTCCTTTGTTGGTGTATTTTCCTGCTAGAAGGTACTTCTTTTGCAGCCAGCAGAAAGATGCTGTACTCATTACCAATAAAAACGTTTTGCATTCCAAGAAGGAGAAGGAGAAGGAGAAGAGCTGTCAATAAGGTCCCTCTGTGCACAGATTATTGTTTTGGTAAGACAGATCTCAACAGTTCCTGTCAAAATCTTTTTGGCAGAGAAATAAGCTGGTATCCTTTGGTTCTTAGACAACAATTCTGCACATCAACAATGCACAAACAGCTGTCCCAGCTGAATGCCTCTCTTTACAAGGCCTTCAGCATGTCACTGGTAATTAATATTGAAATTAAAATGGAACCATTTTCAATTCCAGGGGCATAGAAATAAGTGGAATCTCATTTGTTTGGGGCCCAATGGTGCAAATGTCTTTGCTGTATCAATATGGCAATCAGTGACTCCTCTATGACTAAACTTAGAAAGGTTTGGCTTAATTTGTCTGTATTCATTTTTGGAGAGGTACATTGCAAAGCTCTCTTTTTTTTAGTGCTCTCCCTCAGCTTTTGAGGCCAGAAAAAGGAATCCTGATTTTTAATGTTATACATTTTTTTTGGACGAAAATTCCAAATTATTATGAGATACATGGGCATATAAGTGTGAAGAATCTTGTGCTTTATATCAGATGCAAATAAGCACTAAGATTCACAGCTTTCATTGTTGTTGTTAACAGCTTTATTTTCTGAGGTTATCGTTTAGGTCTGAGGGAGATTTTGGACATCAGTGCTCAGTGGTGGCAGGGTGCTCAGGGGGAAGGTTTTCAATGCAACTCAAAGAGATTTTTTTGATATCTCATATACTGCCCTGCCTGGCTACAACTTTAATATATTTACTTCTCTGCCCTTCTGAATTCATATCTACAGATGAGGCTGTGAATCAAAGATTTGATGGTGAATATCAGAGTGTTGTAACAGCTTGGTTGTAGAGATTTTTTTTCACCCTGGGCTGCTCTGGATGGGAGAAAACCTTCTGAAAGCTGGGGGTGTAACCACATCCTCGATTCAGACAATTATAAGAAACACTTAAGCCTTGTCGACTGAATAGTTGAACTAACACCAGCCCCATTCCAGCACCAGGCCCATGCAGCCATCCAAAGGGAAGGCACGTGTGGCCAAAGGGATTTCTTTGCCCATTGTTTTCCAGAGGGTTGTGCATCTGTGGGAGAAAAGCAGAGAAGAAAGTGGAAATGTCAGGAAGTAAAGCAGGAAATCCAAGAGCTCACAAAAGGACTCGAAACAGGGAGGGTTTGGGGGCTGGTTAGTGCTGTTAAAGAGTATGAACAAAACATCCCCTCCAGCATGGTTTTCATGCTTGTGGTGACTGAGAAAAACAGATTTTGTACATTCTTTGTAATTAAATAAGATTACCTTGAGAAACGTCAGCAGGCCCTCTTCTGAATGCTGAGGGAGTAAGTGTGAAGCAGTTTCCAAATACAAATGGAGCTCACTGCTGTTCTTGCTGAGGCAAACAGGAAGCAGAAGAAGGCCTTGTAGAAACAAGTATCAGACCCCTAGAAAGTGGTGAAACGAGGAGCCAGAAATATGACAGAACTACCAGAATATAATCTCAGGATGGCAAATTAATGATGCTCAAAGAGAGCATCCATGCTTACAAAGTGGAGAGAAAAAAGGTGTGAGTCAATTTGGAAACAATTCCTGCTTTGTGACTTAGTTATTCGACATGGGGGAGCTATTCATGTTTCAAGCACAACTCTTGCTTTTTACCAAGAGGCAGCCACAGAAGTCCCAATGCAATCACCAGAGGCTGGGATATTTTACATGAGGCTGTTGAACAGAGCTATGATGGGATAAAGCAAGGATTAAATGAACTGAAAGATCTGCTTCAGACATAAATCAAGAAGTCCCAGACCAGGCTGTGTGTCTTCTGTCTGGAAGCAAGTAAATGAAAACTTTGCCAAAACCCCTGAATTCACTGTCCCCTGCCTCATGAAAAGACAATGACATTCAAGCCCAGTTCAAGTAATGCATCAACGACTGGGAAAGGAACAAAATATTTGCACTATTTGTACAATTTCTACAGAACATTGTTCTTCAAAAGTACAAAACTGTGAGGAAATGGTTCTACAAAGTGCTAGAATTGGCACCAATGGAAAGACTTTTACTGTGGGGAGGGGGTGAAGGAGATGAAGAAAAGGTACCTTGTGGAGTGTGGGAAAGAGATGGTGCAGAAGAGCAAGCTGAAAAGATAATTTTTGGAAGTACATACCCCAGCTGCTCAATTCTTGTTCATACCTGGCAGCTGGGCAGCTCTACTGAATGTGCAGTAAGTGATTTTAAGGGAGAAAACAGATGGTTAGTGCACCAGACTGTTAGGGTGGGCTGGAGAATTACTGATCCCAAGCTGAACAGCATGCGTGGTTTGTGAATGGAGAGACGTCGGAGGGGTTGGGAGAGGGAACTGCACTCCAAAATGCTCAGCAGGCATCGGAACATTGAAAGGCAACTAATAATCAGCTTGAATTAAGTACAGCTAATCACTGAATCACAGACAGGCTGAGAGATGGGAGCTGTGGAGGGCATCCCACCCAAGCCCTGCCCTCAAGCAGGGTCATCTAGAGGAGGTAGCCCAGGAGAAGGCAGTTAATTTTGGTGAGCATCCTCTCCTGGCTCCAGGGTGAGAACAGCAATAGCTTTGTGCTCTGGAGTATGTGAAGTCTGCAGAAACTCTGCAGCCCCCAAAGGGGTAAAGTTTCCATCTTCCTCAAAAAAACACAAAAGAAAAAAGTCCCAGTAACAGCCTGTACAATGGAAAGGTATAGATTCACTCAAGAACCTTTTAAAAGAGGAGACACATCTTGATGTTTTAATCCTGAGGAGAAAACAGCTCAAATCTCCTTCCTCTTGTAAGGTATCCCCTCTGGTTCTGGTCCAAAGAAATAAAACAGGATATAGAACACAACTGGGATCATTATCCTGAATAGGATTTCGGCCTGGCAGTGTCTGGGAACTGTGGAATTCAAGGTTGCTCAAAGAATATTAAGCAATGAATGTCTGTAATGAAAAGCATTTCAACAAGAACATTAATGTTTCTTAAAAGATAGGGGGAAAAAAAAAAAAAGACAAATCCCAAAGCCATCTCCTTTGAGTTGCTGCAATGAGGCTGAGCAAAGAAAAATTCTAAGAATGTGGATGAAATTGTTTTAGGTTGATGTGAAAATCATCACTTACCTACAGTAGTTAAAATGCCATTGTATCCAATCAGTTAATTATTTTTTTCTTTTGTCTCCCCTCTCCTTTCTTTTTCAGTGTTAGTATTTTAGACCTTGTTGGGATGAAAACTAACGCTGAAATAAGGATATTAGTTCATTAGTTAAGCTTAACTTCATTGCTGTTTCCTATGGGAAAGTGGTTAAAACAATATTCCTACAAGAGTGAAACACAGCTCAAAACCAAGGCAGGAGTAAGCAGGTGTTTTGTAATTAGTGATATTCCTGTATCACCCACAGCAATTACCTGCTGGTCCTTTAGGGCAGGGAGTTGGGCCATCTGGAAAAGAGAGGCAGGAGAAAAGAATGAGAGGAAAATTTGCTAAGAGCAGGGGTAAAGCAAGGCAAGGGATACAGCCAGCACAAACACTTGCCCTTGAGCAAAGCTGGGAGTGAAGAGTAAACGTTTGGTAGGAAATGGACTTGGAGCAGGGGTGAAGATGCATCTTTGTGTCATGGGAAACAGGAGTTTGTTCATTTTCTGTAGACCAGCAGGACTGTATCAAAAATACCTGAAGCAGCCAGTAGCCATTAACTTTACAACAGCAATTTTAGGGGAGAGAGAGTGAGAATGGATCTTGGTTTTGTTACAATTTGAGGCGAAGTCGATCTGAAAGCGGCGAAAATAAATATTCTTCATTTATTTATTTAGAAATTAAACATGAGGGAAACCATCTCTTTTAACCTTCAGCTGTATGTGATCTTTCCTTGCCTTGCATTTTGTTCCTGGAGCTGGAGAGCTGGGAGGGCTCCCTGCATCCCCCTTTCCTGCCCAGTCAGCTCCTGCCTCTGGTGGGAAGTGAAGCTGGGAATTGAGATAGGGGAGCTGGCAGAGCCAGCAAGGTGTCTCCAAAGCACCCTGATGCCCAGGAGGCAAAACTTAATCTTCTGCCCTGATACAAGCAACTTTCAGAAGGCACCCTGGATCCTGCAGCATTTTGGGCCTTGTGTGGCTCACAGGAGAGCGAGCAAACAGAAAATCTGAATTCTTCTGTTTCTTTTTCCTTCTCCCTGTTTCCTCCTTGCACAGTGGCTCCTGACATGAGACTGCCTGATTAACTCTGTGAAGATCCCAGCACTATTTTCGGTTATTTTGTAAAAGCAGGAAAATTTGGGAACATGGGTCATGGTTTCCCGCACTCTTCTTTAAACCTAGGTCTATTCTGTGTGCACCATTATTTAATGTATGTCCTTCAAGGGTCTTTTCACATTATTTCAGTATAAAGGGGAACAGAGATCAAGGAACTTTGACTTTCTTATTCAAACATAGTTTCCTCCTTTGTTAGAATATTGCAGAAAAGATACAAGGGTGGAAGGAATGGAGCACAAAGAACACCTTTCTGGTTTTACCTTTATAGGGATATAAGCAGTGCTAAACCTAGGCTTGGTCACCTCATACTGTGGACTCATCTTACTCCTCCCCCTCATGGATTTCACCTCCTAGCAAATGGAAGGTTTTTCACTATCTAGTTTTAAATGAGCACATTTAAATGAGCACATTCAACAGCAGCCCTCAAGAAGGCCTTTTTTCTCCTCAATATGACCAGGAATGGGATTCACACTTGTCTGTTTCTACGTAATGTCAGATTTAACTTACAGATCTTTTGTTAAATTCAGATGGAGCATTTCTTTCAGTGCAGTCTTTCTTCGCTCCAGCTCTCCACTATCAGGGCCTAATTCTGGGAAATGAAGAGCACAAGGCCAAACCTCACTGAAATGACCATTATTTGTGCTTGTCAAGCACATCTCAGTTTCTGTACTACTCTGTCATCTCCTGGATGCCAAGAGAAATGTTTAAAGCTTAACTCCTTGCTCAAAATTGAATCTGTGGTGTGGAATCTCCTCAGCTTTGCAGAAGTTAACTTCCAGAATCACAGCAGAAAAATAATAGAAACCAGGTATGGTTTGGGTTGGAAGGGACCTTAAAGCTCCTCCCATTCCACCCCCTGCCGTGGGCAGGGACACCTTCCACTACCCTGGGTTGCTCCAAGCCCCATCCAGCCTGGCCTTGAATGCTCCCAGGGATGGGGCAGCCCCAGCTTCTCTGGGCACCCTGTGCCAGGGCCTCCCCACCCTTACAGGGAACAATTCCTTCCCAATATCCAGCCTGAGCCTACTCTCTTTCACCTCACCTTTGAGCCCTATTCTAAGAGAGAATTCATCAGCTGGTAAACAGATTTATGCTGCCAAAGCCTGACCAATGCCAATGCCACTCTACCAACATTCATTTATTTAAATGACAACGTCAGGGATCTCGGAGATTTAGTTTCACAAAATCAAGGATAATCTTGTGATGTGTAGGTCTACTAAAGTGTTTGAAGTAGTTGACAATCTTACTTCTCTTGGACAGTCTTGGAAAAAGTACGATTGATAACAGCTGGTCTTAAAATAAAAATAAATATATGTAAATTAAAAAACAAACAAACAAACCAAAACACCGGTTTTCTAACTCCTGCATTATGTAAAAATAAGAATGTAGCCTCTTATGGCCAGAAGAGCCATGAAAGTGCTATACCTTCTCTGTGGACATAAATCTGGTAAGTGTAAAATATCCATGTGCTCTGGGAGGGCAGCATCACTGAGATAATAGCCTATGGCAAGTTAGAATGAAAATACTTGAAATAAAAAATATATCTTTTTTTTTTTTTTTTTTTTTTTAAGAAAAGAAAACGTGAAAGTCATTGACAAAATTATTACACCCAGCTAATTTACCTTTGAGTGTGCCTCAGCTTATCTCTCATCTCTTTCCCCACAGGGAACAGTCCTACAACAGCTAAAAGCAAGTGATGTGGTTTTGGGTTCTAGTACACAGCGTATAAAACCTGTCCGTGTTAATGTCTCTCGTACAATCACAGCTGTTAGTTTTTTTAGTAGCATCTTGAAGGCTCTCAGTCCCTCCCATCCCCAACACGAGCTCCCCCCACCCCGTCAGTGTCCTCTCCTTCTGCGCTGGTTCTTGCTCGGGGCCTTCAGGAGACTCTCCCGGTATTTCACGTTCGTGTGGAACAGCCGGACCATTTCATGGTCTTTGTTATCCAACACTCTGGGCAGAAAGAGAGAGGATTTCTGTGTCCTGCGGGTCTTAAAGCCCCTCCTGGGTCGTCCCTTGCCATTGATTGAGACGTACCAGAGTCTCTCAGCGCTGGCTTTGCGCTTGGTGCCGGCCCTGCTGGGGACAGTCCGGTACAGACGGGAGGCGTAGGTGTTGTAACCCAGCTCGTGGATCCTCTCCACGAACTCACACTCAGAGTTGTAGTTCTCCTGCAAAGGAAACGCAACAAAATCTGAAACAAGACGCAGTTTTAGGACAAGGACAGCAGCACACTTGGGAAGAAAACCTTGGGCTGGGGCTACAAAAGGCAGGAGGGAAGCGCTGAGCCTGAACAAGGTGCTCCCTGGCAGCAGTGTGAGCACACTCTGTGCATCAGAGACCCCAGGAAGAGGCCCCAAAACCAAACTGAAAAAAAAAAAATGACACGTAAATAGGAGTGAATAGCTCTGCTGATTGTTCAGCAGTAATTTTTTTTGGTGCTTATGAATTTAACACACCTGTGAACTGGACAGGTGATTTAATTGCTGCTTATCAACCTCTGCCATCTATAGAAAAGGCAGAATCCTACAGCGTAATGTAAAATGTGTCTCTTCAATTCTGTATTAGATACACTTGTAGTCTATTACATCCAGTCCATGATGGATATTTGAGCAGTAACCTGCACCTTTACGGAGCTTCTTCGTCAGCACAACAAAGCGAAAGCACGCTCTGCCTACCAGTGTGTTCCTCCAAAATGCCCGGCTGCTCCTTCATCACAAACCGTAAGGCAGAACGTGCACCCATCCCAGGTGCTCACATCTCACATGATCTGTCCAAATTTGCCCCTTTTCACCTGCTCCTTGACTGAGAGACAGCACTGCAAAAGCCTGGCACAAGGAACTGTCCCCCGCTCCCTGGGAGCAGGAGAACCAGCACAAAGGACCTCCCACACTGTCCACCTTTCCTCAGCCCCAAACCCATCCTTGCTCTGCCTGTGGGATTAAGATTTCAGGATCTAACACGTGTGAAGCCCAGAGGCAGAAGGGAACTACCAGCATGGTTTTATATTTTTCGTTGTCTGGAGGAGGTGGAAAGGGCACAGGTAGCCAGGCTGGGGCCAGAAAAGCCCTCAGACCCCACTAACAGCATATCTTTAATGCTGTTCACTCCCCAGAAAGGCTGATGGGCGTATAACAAGATTTTAAAAGACTCCACATGTCCCGGCTTCCCAGCTGTGAAACGGAAGTGCCCTTCCTTGCAAGGACAAGGTTTTCAGATGCTGCGGTGCTGGAGCCCACGCAGCCACCAGATGTAGGTGGATTTGTCCTGCTGCCTGCCTCCCTTCTGGCTGGGGGGGGAGGTTTATCACACGGGATAAATCTAGAGGATTATCACGATCTGCTAAGGGCACAAAGGAATCCTGCAGGCTCAACAAACCCATTTTGTTGACATGGGGAAATTGGTGAACCGAGGGATAACGGAGTTGTTCCGGTACGATTTCATAAAATGCTCCCTGAATTAGTCAGATTTTTGCAACAGGGGCTTTGCACAGGGTCTTGGGCCAGTGATATCAGTGAAGTTGTTGGACAGTTTTCTCCAGGCAAGCAAAGCCAGGAAGTTCCTCCTGAGCTGAGCCCTCACCCCTCTGCACTCCTGTGAAAAAAGCTGGAGTGGAATAGCTTTCCCTGGCTTGTCCCTCCAGCTCTGAAACACAGGTGTAAAACAGCCTCTCTCAAACTGCAGCTGGAGAGGACAAATTATCTTTTCAAGTTATACAGAAACCTTTCATGGCTGATATTCTTTGGCACGAGACAGATGAACAAACTTCAGGATGACCTGATGCTCCTCACACCAGAAAGGGAAGTCCGGGAGAAAAGGAGTCTCAGAGCTATCCTGCTCCTGGCTTTCCTCCACTTTAGGAGAGGAGCTTTTTGCTCCGAATTTGTTTAGTCTTATTTTATTTCACTTTAAGTAATCTGAAGGAATAAACTCCAAACCTATTTTGAAGAAGAAAGAGAGAAAAATAAGAAAGAAATTGAAAAAATCATCCTTCCAAATAATTTCTTTGGGTCAGATGCTGGCTCTGAGCTGATGGAGGAGATCCAGTGAGAAAGATACCCATTTCAATCAGAATATTAACCAGAAGCACAGAAGTGGACAGACAATTTTGGCAAGCAGAGCTACCATGCCCTCACTAGTCTTCATCTGTATTTCGCTTTGCCAAAATCGTTTTTGGTTTGGTTCTCTGCAGCAGCAAAGAACCCTCATCTTTACACACAAGCTCCTTAATCAGGGAGCATCACGTGAGAAATTGGGTCATAAACACTGCCAGAACACTCCTGAAAAGTGGAGTTAAATGTGTCAAGCTGGGGAGGCACGGAGCTGATTGTGTCACCTAGGCTGGGTTCTCATGGGAGAAGATCACATTGCTCAAGGCTATGCCCTGCTGCTCAAATCAGCAGAGGTACATCTAATGACTTCTAGGAGGGAGCAAATTTCACCTCAGCCAGATTTCTCCTCTCCAAACCTGCTTCCATGCCCCAGGATTCACGGGGGAACTGCCCACTTTGGCTGCCGTGCAGTAAGAGATCGCAAGATTGCCGGGATGTAATCAAGGACAATGGGAGAAATTCAAGTAGGGAGATAATGTGTATGGTACACGCTGACAAATGTGCCCTGGTGTGTCCCTGAGTGTGAAGAAGTCTAAGCTGAAGCATTTTATTCACTCAGGGGAAATACTGTCTGGGCTGAAAAGGCAAGGCTCCCACCTACATCAGTACACCCCAGATTTTATCTCGCAGATCAGGGCAAAAAATTAGGTCAAAGGAGTAAAATAAGGTGTTTATTTTCACCTTTGTCTTCCTGCACCTTCTCCTTCTTGCTCTCTTTGCTATAGCCCTGCCTTTTAGTACCTGTAAATTGTTTCACTGACCTCCCAAAAGCTCTGTGCAAAGGAACTCCCATCAGGAGGTTGCTTTCCCGTAGCATCAATGCTCACTTACTTCTGGACATTCTTTATCTGACATGTGCCTGCCAGCATCCAAGATCCACGTAAAATATGGGCGATTCTGCCATTCCATGTACCTGTGGCTGTCCAGGCAGTACGAAAGTAAGAACACGGCTTTTCCCCACTTTTAAGAACACACCGATTGGTTGCCTGTAAAAATTCCAGGCAAAAACCTCTTGTAACATCACTCTTCTCTGGAAATGTGGATTTGGAAGAAACCAGTGCTCCCCACTAGACCTGTTCACCCCACAGGAAATGACAGGCACATGCCAGACTTCAGCCAAACTTACTGATGCATAAAGCCTGCCCCTCTTGTTCATGGCCAGGTATCTGCCAGAGAACAGGCCCTTGATGGCAACGATTCCAACGTCCACAGCAGTTATTTCCAGAATGCCTAGAAACAGAATTAGGAGATGTGTTATTGCTCAGGTGTCATTTTTTGGAGATACATTTGCATGGCTGCTTACCTGAGGAGTGTGATCTCACAGTTACCACTAGCTCACAGAAAAATCAGAGCAATCATGTGAAATTATTATTATTATTATTATTATTATTATTATTAACAATACAAAGCAAGGATGATGCAGGAATTGTTCGAGACAAGGTGGACAATAAAGCCCAAGATGTCTGATTGAGATTGAACTCTTTCAAAAACGAAAAAGATCTGACACTGAACTAGAGGTTCACTTAATCCTATATGTGTATAAAAAAGTTTAAATCCTCTTTAATGCTTAGGAACACAAGAGCTCTTGACTTATTGAAGCCAGTCACAAAGCCGCCCATTTCAGGACAAAGCCCGTGCTGAGGTCTCCAGAGGGTGAAACAGAGCGAGGCCGCTGCATTTTAGAGCCATGTACATAATCATGAAAGGGGCTTGTCATCTAGGAGGTCAGTGCAGCCCTCCAGACAGGACTGTATGACTGTCTGAGACAAATTAAAAGGGAGGAGATTTTCAGGCCATCCAAGATGGGGTTCTGCAGCACGAGAAGTGTCCCAGGCAAGGCTGCTGCCCAAAAGTTTATGTCCAGCCAAAGGTGCCAGGACCTGATGGAGGCACCAATGGCTCGGAAGATGCTGCTGTACGTGCCTGGCTCTCCATCAGGCTCGCTCAAACCCCGCTCTCAGCTCTCCAGCCACGGCCTAATGGCTCTGTACTTTCTATGAGTGCTTGGAAGCAAGAGGAGACCCTGGCACCCGAACCCCCTGCTGCCTTTTGGAAAGCCTGAAGGCAGAGCCGGGGGGCTGTTCCCTGTGCAGAGCTGGATTGCTGGCCTGGGAGAGCTGGGCTGGTTTTGGCACAGCTGGTTTGAATCAGGCCCCGGTTCGCTGCTGAAGGATGCCTCCTCCGGGCTGGGACGGCGAGGGGGGGTTTCTCTAGGAAATAGTGGTTTTCCTTTATGGACTTCAGACAGATCCCTGAGGTCTCCCTATCTCTGTGTGCCATCACCAGGCGGGATTTACGCATCCTGGGGTGGCGGGGCCGGGGCGGAGGCCGGGCTGTGCCCGGGCTGGGTGCGGGGGCGCCGGGGGCTCCCCGGTGCTGAGCCCCGCTCTGCTGCCTCCTCCGCCCTCGCACAAACGCCCTCACTCCCGACATATCCGCTTTCATCTTAATTACCGCCGCTCCCCGGCACATGTCAAAGGGGACAGATGTGATTTAGCCGGTGGAAGCTCGACCGTCCCGCGGGAGCCAAGCTGGGACGGGACGGGGGAGATGCGGGCAGCCCCCAAGGGCTCCGGGATGGGCCCCGGGGAGGTGCTGGCCACCGGC
>NW_008237903.1:1187816-1188422 GCF_000691975.1 Corvus brachyrhynchos | reverse complement strand
CGCGGCCCGCCCTGGCGACCAGGGCTCCTGCAACAGAGTCAGGAACAAGATCCAAATTATAACCATTGTGGCATGATGGCCGCAGCGCTTAGTCTGCTGGGGAGAGCGAGGCTCGCAGCGAGTGGCACCAGGGGTCCCATTAAAGCCGTCTTGCTAGCAGCACTCCGGAGATGCCGAGCGCACACTGCTTCGAGCCGTGCAGCATTGGCAAGATTTTATCAGCCTCGATCTGGCCCTTTTATCTGTCTCAGATTTACTTAAATCAATAGACATCGGCAAAGGCCACCGAAGAGTCCCAGCTGTTTGTGTTACACGGAGCTGCCGTGATCAGCCTCCTCCTTGGGTTTCCAGATAGACAGACGGCATGCGTGAGAGACAGAGAGGCAAGGAAGGAGGGAGGGAGGGAAGGAGGGAGGGAGCCGCTGAATTTCGGAAGGAGACTGTGGGGAAAATAGTTGACCGACGGAGCATAGAAATAAAAGCAGCTTCCTGCAACAATAGCCTGATCTGCGACCAATTGATACAGAGCAGAGGAGGCAAAAGGTATCAGTCTCGTGTGAACTCCCAGAGTGCAGCGTGGATAAAATTACACAGCATCTCTCTCTC
>NW_008237903.1:1168040-1187756 GCF_000691975.1 Corvus brachyrhynchos | reverse complement strand
ATGCTGCCAGCGAACATCTTCGGGAGGTGGCTTTGGGAAGTGCGCGAGTTAAAGGCAGAGGAGCGAGGGAGGGGGTGAAGGTCCCGGCTACCCGGGAGGAGATGGGGGGGGAAGAAACACCCCCGTGGCTCGCACTGGGGATTTGCTCAGCGTGTGCGTAGCCCCCGCTCTGCCCCCGGCGAGGCGAGCAAACAGTTATTCCTAAATCAATCAGCTCGCGCTTAGAACTAATAGGCGTTATTTAGATAGAGCTTTCACGATTTAATCATTCCCAAATTGACTTAGACAAAGTAAGGCCCGGCAAGTGTTATGATATACATCCCTGAGTGCATTTGCAAGAAGTCGTAGCTAATCCTTTTCCTTAACTCCGGTGCCTGGAAAGTCTCATTAGCTGGCGCGGATCTGCCCTCGCTACCCTGTCGCTTCACACCACTGCCTACGCTTTCAAAAGGGGATGGAGCTACCTATAAATAAATATAAAAGAAGGCAAAAGGTTCAACAGCTCCGTGAATTACGCTGTCCCTGTGTGCTCCTCAAAGGCAGCTCGTTAATTAGATTTGCATCTGAAACAGGCAGTAGGAGTTTTGGGGAAGTGTTTGAGAGATAATTAGTATTAATGTGCTTGAAGGGCACACAAATACACCTTTGAAGTGAGTCACGTCACAATTCGAGCGTTTGACCTTGATCAATATAATTTTTTTTTTTCCGGAACTGGTGAACATGAAGAGGTCTATAAATTTTTTTAAAGACCTTCCTATGTAGAGCAGGAGGATTTTCTTACACGTTAAAGACTTCTTTAAAAAGGGAAGCTTTTACTAGCGGGAAAATAAGGGAAGGGGTACGACCTTTTCCTAAAAGGAATGGCAGGAGGACGAAACTGTCTCGAAAGCTACTCCCCGTTTTAAGCTGTGCTTAATATTTAGTAGTTCTTCAAGGCTAAAAGGCTTTTCGTTATACAGTCGTCTGGAATAAAAGGAAACACATAAAAAACCCCACAAGCACCCTCTCCGCCATTACCACCCTTCCTCCCCCTTTTCTTCTCCGCAAGTTAAGCCCCAGCCTCACATGGAGAGTTTGATCTGGGGATGATAAATGTTTGTACAATTAATTCTTTATTGCTGTTCTCCTACAATGCCACTGTCAGGCAGTCAAGTGGTTCCAGCGCACTGATTGGAAATTAAAACAGCTAAAGCACTCTATGCAAGTAAAAATATGAACATCTTAAACATGCCGGACCCCAATTTTGGAGTGTGTGGGGTGAGGGGAGGGAGGTGTTGCTTGCGGGACAAATCCTTCAGTTCCTCCTAAAAGAAGAACCTCTTTGGAAAACCTTACTCTCGGGGATGCTCCGTAAATCGTCTCCTGGGGACTCGTAACCTCTGACGAGCTACGAGACAACGGCGGCAGCAGAAAAATAACTCTTAACGTGCCACGAGTCTCCTGAAAGATGCTTTCACCGGCACCGCTTGAAGGGAGGATAAAACACAATTACCGACAGTAATTACAGCGATCTCTTTAGAGCAAGACCCGGCTCTGTCCGGAGCCTGGTACATCGCCCTGTGCATATGCAGCTGACATTTTCCGGTTCGGCATTCGCAGGGCATTTTCATTAGCGCTCTGAAAAAAACCCCACACCAATCCCGAAAGATCCTCCTCCCGAGCCTCCCCCCCCCCCTCAGTAATAAACCCCAAAGACCAGTGGGTGGAAGAGTAACACGCTAATGACTTTTGCTCAAATTGTTTCCATCTTGATCGCATTCTCATAATTAGCGCCATCAGCCACAAATCTTTCCGCCCTGGGCATCTGCCGCAGCCAGGCTTCCCAAGCGATGTGGATTCTACTTATTAGGGAGGGGAACACTTGCAGGTCTATCATTAATGGTGCCCCTTTCAAACGAAATGAATCCGACCTCCACGGAAATATCAAAGGGCCGTAACTACCTCGTCTCGCTCCGTGCGGCGCTGAATAGCGAGCAGCCCTGAAGTCGTTTCGCTCTGCTCAGACATCTCTACAATAAAACATAAGCCCACTCTTGTATATTTTAAGTTTGTCTGGTGACCATTTTTGAAAACAAAAAGGGTCCCTTTGATGTGGTCTGATTCTTACAGGGGCTGGGACGTCAGATGTGGTCTACCGAGGCTTTCTGGAAATATTTTTAATTATGCCCCAGAGCTCCTTGTAGCCCCAACCATCAGGGAGCGGTTCGAGTCTGTCACTTCACGTGGGGAGGGGAGGGGGGGAGAAGAGGCTCTAGACCGTACGTAACTAAATTAGAATTACGGCTGATAATGATCTACTAATTCGCTCGAAATGTGTGATTTTAAGTGGAACGCGGTAGGGATCTGTTATTCTTTTGCTAACGGAGTATATTTGTAAGGCTTCTCTCAGTTCAGCCATAAACCCAGCGTTTCTCCTGCGAAGTCACTGGGTAAAAGCGAGTGTTTGAGACAGAGGTTTTTATCCTTGTAAGCACGTGAAGCACTCGTACTCTGAGCTAATTACCCTCCGAGAAGATATATATATATATACATATATATCCACATATATATATTCGGATATGGTCGTCTAAGACCTTTATGGAGATACAATTTTTATTTAAATATTACCTAAGCATAAACATTAATTAAGAAAAAAAAAAAAGGCAAAACCTTGAAAGCGCCTCTCTAAGAAACACCCACCAGCTTTAACCTGTAATAAACTTTACAAAACACCCGTCTTGCAGCGATGGGGCTGTGAATCAGGATGTGCTGTTACTCCGCACCCGGCGCTGATTTACGACCGGCCCGTTACTCGAAGGAGAAGGAAGTTACAATTTGTAGAGCAATAAATACCGAGGAGGTGGGTGGAGCCCCCAGCAGGAGGAAAAAAAAAAAAAGAAAAAAAGAAAAAAAAAATCGCTCTCCTTCTCCAATTAAAAATCCATTCCATCTCGGCTGTGGAGCGTGGGAAGGTCCCAAAGCAAACAGGCGCGGTGCTGATGAGGTGTTTGTTTGCGATGTGCTAATGGCATCTCCCGAGCGGAGCTTTCCTCCCTGCTGCAGTGCCCTCACACCTGCTGATACCGGGAAGAGCCCCTAAAATCCAATCGGTTTTACTCGGCTATATTTTGTTTTCTTTGTGCTGTCCTGGCGGGGTTATTCTGCACCCCGCGAACGATATAATCTTGTTTAAATGACTTTCCAGACCACACAGCATCACGTTACCCTGTTCTATAGGGGCAGGCAATGCTGTTTATTGTATGGTACACTGGTAGCTCCCAGGGAGCAGGATGGAGGCAGTGGAGGAGGAAAGCTCCGGGGAGGAAATTCATAGCTTCTGAGGTCCAGGTTGCTTTTTCAGGTGGGGAAAATAAGATATAGATAATTTCCAAGGAAAGCACATAGAAAGAAAGCTCTAAAAGGAAGGGTAAACACATAAAAGGCGTGAAATAACTTTTCCCTTTATCCACTCACATGACGTGTTTGTCACTTTTTTAGCTACTTCTTGTGGCTTATGAACAAACAATCTGAGGTCTTTAGGATGATACAGCTGATTCTATCCATATTATGTGAGCTACTGCTGCACTGCCCTTCAGACAGTAGTTTAAAAGCCTTAATCTTCTGTATTTTGATTAAAGCGTGATATAATTGAGATCTATTGTTGTTGTTGTTGTTGTTGCCATTACTAATATTTCAAGATGCAAGTGCCTAAATTCCTTACTCCTACTAAATTCCTACTGAAGCTGGCGAGAGTTTCTCTGTCTGAGGACTGAGGGATTAATCCTTCAATCAAAGTCCACGGAATTTGCTAAGAGCCTTTTCTTTAATGCCAGTGAATTTGGATCAGGCCCAATCTTATTACTAAAAAAATCATTTTCTGTCCTGCTCTGATAATCTCTTAATGGTTTACTGAACGAAAATATTCAAAACAATGAACGCACCAACATTAAAGGAAAAAAAAAAACCAGCATTTTTTACTCTCTGTTGCTTATTCCTTTTCAACACAAGACACAAAGGAAACAGTAGAAGAAATGTAACAGAGAAAAATGTACAATGGTGAGGTTTAGATGACTGTCACGTGGCTTGGACAGATCTGAGGCAGGCTCAAAGCAGGCTACAATAGGGATATTCAGAACTGTAAACTGCAGCCATGAAAATAACCAAACACGAGAGACATGGAGGAGAAAGGGAGTGCAAAAACAGTAGAAGTGTAATTTGGGGATTTCTTGGGGACCGTGTTTGCATACCTGCTTCACACCTTTGATATCTCAGTCATCACTTAACAGCTGGAGCTCTGGGAAAAACTTTACTCCCTTTTTTTTGGGGGGTAACACAGCACATGTTTTTGAAATCACCTTCAAAGAGTTTCTTCCGATTCACAGAGGAGCCTGGTGTACCTGAGAGTAATATCTGGCCCATACCCATGGTGGAATTGCACTTTGTGCCTGGAGGACCTGCTGTTCAGATAAGTCTCCTACTACTTTTAGAATTTATCCCCCGGTTGCTTTCACAATCAGAGGCTTGTTACGACCTCGCTCAGCCCTGCAAATCTTTGGGAATTGGGTTACCCGAAGATAAAAGATCTCTCTCTTTCTCCAAGCTGTGGCTGGATCAACACTTTGCAAAATCAGATGACAGGCAGAGGGGTCAGGCCTAGGTCTGTGCATGGGGTGCCCAAGCACCAGGGATAAAACCTGGAAGTGGCTGCCTTAGGGAAACGCCGCGCGCATGGATATTTGTCCCCGGGGGAAAGAGCACCAGGGCCAGGTATGATCCACTCCTCGCTGAAGATCAGCAACTGTTGTGTTTAAACTGGGAGGACCACTTCAGATCAAGGTTTGCATCCTATGCCTGGGGTTTTCCCACAAATCCCACCCATGGCTATATGTTGTCCTAAGAAAGCCACGATGCAAAGTGTCTTGAAGCTCCTCCTAGCTCAAGGGATAAGGGAAGAGGGCTGAGGAAGCAGGAGAAACACAGGCAAGGAAAGGTTATGGGATTTTCAAAGCTGAAAAGGCTGATGTAGAGAACAACAGAAACACAGTATTAGTAGCTGGGATGAATTTCAGCAGAATTCCTCTTTTCCCTCAGGGGAAGAGGCGAGGCATTTGCCACAGGGGAATGATCCCAGGTGTGTTCCTTGTCCGCGTGCGTGCGCAGACACAAACTGAGATGCCACAGAGTAATGGTGAAAGGAAAAGGTGCAGTGCAAAGAGGGGACAAGCTAAAAGGATCTTTCCTTCCTGTACTCCCTGCATTTATCTATCAGAGCCTGGGTGGAAAATAAAAAGGAGTGCTGAATAACTCCTGAGGGTCCTTGGTACAAATATATGAGCTTATCTTTAGACTCCATGTCCCTACAGCCTCTCTGGTTACAGAGTTTCACAGAGTGGCCATGACCTCTCTGTTCCACCTGTGCTGGGCAGGTGGGAGGCTCTCAGGACTCATCACCTGCAGTGGTCCTGAGGAGTCCCAAGAGGCTTGGGATGAAATCAGTGTTATTTTGCTCGCCTCCAGAAGGTCTGCAGTTGAGGAGAATGTGGCACCAGGCTCTGGGGCTTACCCAAGCCAGCAGAAAAGTGGCCTCCACTTGATACAGACCCTTCCCGCAGTGGGAATTTAATCCCATGGAGGGATTAAAAATCTCTCTTGCTAGACCTGGAACTCCCTAGAGGAAATAAGCTGCTGAGAAAAAAACACATATCACCTTTCTTCATCTTTTTTTTCCCCCTATTTTGTGAAAGCAGAAGTCCTACTACTTAAATCCTGAGAACAAGCCAAGCCAACAAGGAGGAATTCATCTGTCCTGTCCTTTCACTGGTCACCCCATGCAGCAGATGTGGCCTCAGTTCCTCTGGCACTCTTCTGCAGCATTTAACAAATGGGTTTTTTTCATAGCAGTTCCATTAATTAGGGTACTAATCAACTGATTAATACCATGTTCTAGGCATCCTGTGTCTGAGACAGTGCATCTAAGAAGGTATGGGGTAGATAGGACAATTTTTCTCTCCTGTTTCAACCCAATTTGGCCGTCTGAGCTGCCAGAACTGAAGGTATATTTTTCACCTGTAACATAAAGAGGGGGTTTCAATAATTGAGTAGTGTGTTAGCTCAGTGCCCTTTCTAATCTGAGACAGTCTTCTACAATTTCTCCCATCCTCAGAAAAACACCATAGAAGTGGTGGCCCAAATTAGCAAAATTATCCAAAATGAATAAAATGTGCCTGAAGTATCTGAGAAGGAAGATGCAGACACAAGTTGTGAGAGAGGACAACACAGAAATGGACTGAGGGCTGCCCATGACAGAGCTGGTGTCGCAAAGTCACAGGGGAAGGGCTCTACCCCACCTCCTCTCTGCTTGCAGCCCCTGGTTTAAATCAGTGATTTTTAGCCCCAACAGGGTATTTCCCCACTGACCAGGGCTTTTTGGTGGCAAAGGGACGTGGTGTCACAGCCAGTGAACGAGGTCAGGGCGTTTTCTTTCCTGGAGGCTGCACTGCTGAGTGCTGCAGCTCTGCTGAGTGCTGTAGCTCAGACACCTGTGCTTGCATCCCATGTTCCAGGCGCTGCCCGAGTGTGCACAGAAGTGTCAGGGCTGGGGAATCTTTGTACTGCCAGCATCCCACGTGTGCTGGAAGCCACAGGAGAATTTGCAATGGGTATTTTGCCCAGTACTGCTTTGGCAGCTGTCTCCCTTTCCTTGGAATTTCCTTGAGTAGCATAAGTTCATAAACTCAGGTCAGCAAAACTGGGATCTGATGGCCAATGTTATTTTTTATGTCTCTAAATCTTATTGCCACATCTGATCCCCCTTCACCATTTTCTTTCAGGTATGTTTCTCACTGGGAAATAAAATCTGCTTTCTCTCCTCTAGCTGGGATGGCTGACTGGTAAGCAAAGTTGATTTTTTTTGTGGAAAAAAAATAAATCAGAGACTCCCAGGACAGATGAGTTGCATCCTACAGATGTGGCATCTCAGACAGCTTTACTGAGGCCCTTTTTAAGGTGGGTGTGTACAGAGCAGAGTTTTTCCTGTGGCTCGTTTAAAAAACATTGATCCATCTTGAAGGATTGGTTCTTTAATGGGTTACAGGAGGCAGAGTAAGCACTAATTTGTGTCTTTATGTCTGAGCACTGCTTTCTCCAAAGGATGTTTGTTGCCATGAATCTCTGCTTGGTAATCATTTGCCTTCATAGACCACCTCAAAAAAAAAAAAAAGGGGTCTATGGAAAAGTCCAGGTTTATTTTCTTTTCTGAAATCCCTTGTCCTCTGATTTTAGCACTTAACCACTAAACCCACTGACTGCCTGCACAGACCAGTTGGGGTTCCTGTCCCAGGAACATTTTTCCCTCCTGCCCCGTTCTGATACTTCATTGTATGAAAAAGGGTGAGTTGGAATGTGGAGAAGCCAGATCCCCCCCGTGAGGTCCAGGGCACCATCACCTGTTTGTCTCAGAAACACCTTGTTTATTCATTTATGAACGATGATCCTGGGGTTGTGCTCCAGCTGCATCCCAGTGCAATATTGTCCCTTAAAAGCTGGTACCTGTATCAGACCTCAAAAGGGGAATCTTGGGCTATTTTTCCAAGATATTTCTTTGGATAATTTTGGTTCACAGGGCTGCTCTGAAATAAATCAGTGACGTTGTTGTCAGACAAACATCTGGACTGGAAGAGAACAGCGGGGTTTTCTAATCACCTGAATTTTACAGAAGCAGAACGCAAAAAGCTATGGAGAATTATTTGCTTTTATCTTAAATTTCGAGGTTTCAAACGTATAATTACATTTTTTTTTCAGGTCACTCATTAAAATCTATTCTGTGCCCAGAAAGAAGGACACCCACCTCTGAGCAGACACACAAACACAGACACACACACAGGCACACCTGCAGCCCCTACCCCTATGTATGTAATGCCTGAACTTGCAAACTCTTTGTCATGGAAGTAATCTTTATTCACGTGAGCAGCCCCACAAGACTATTCATGCAATGGAGAATTACCCACATGAGTAAAACTTTTGCAGAATCAGGTCCTGGATCTAACAACAGCATTTTAATTACAGACAATCCCCAAGCAATGTGTACAAAAGAGTTTTTTTCCAGGACAATAACAAAGGTTATTAGCCTGTTCTTTTTTTCCCCTTCTTGCTCTTTGGTTTGAAAGGAGGCACCAATAATCCAAACCAAATAAAACTGACCTTTGAACCTTTTTTGCTGTACTTTTTCTCATGCCATGATTTCTTTAGTCTGTTAGTGATCTGAAGGCTCGTTCTGGGCTACAGCCACTTTCCCAGACAGGACTGCCTTTCGTCCCCTGACAAATCACTGCTGAGCCCCTTTTGTCCTACAGCACTTTGATCTCACCTGCCTGTCAGGCAAAAAAGAACTCCCGTACAGTCAGAATGCATTGCAAACAAATTGGCAACCATTTCATTCCCGTGCACCATTTTCAGCAGAGATCAGGATAGAGATAGGGAATTTTTAACCCTTCCCTCAACCTGCAGGACTGGGAAGGAATACTCGGTTGTGGTGGATTGATAAGATCGTTTATTAAGAAACTGAAGGATTTAAAAGAATACAGCAAAAAGAAGCCCACGAACCTCCATGGATCAGAATTGCATGGCATATTCTCTCTCAAGTACAAAGGAGTTATTGCACAGTGGGCAGTGCTATGCTCGGATACAAGCTTTGCAGAAGATCGATTCCCTTTAATTGGACAGCTGCTTAAGCATAAACTAAAGACACATAATAGGTATTCTCCAATGTGAATGAAATTAATCCCATTGTAAGTAACCACTGGAGTATTTAAAGGGATATCTGAATCCTTTCCAATACCCAAACTTAGCCATAGGCGAGTTTCTTTCCCAGTTTAATCTCAGTAACTTTTAATGTTTAAAAAAATTTTTATATATAATTTTTTCAGTTATTCATCACATAAAGTTTAGAAAAGACATGGTGTAGCAGCTGGCAATGACTCTGTATGTTTCACTCTGTGATATTAGAGGTATCTGGTCCTTGAGCTCGGATTAGCAGGAACCTAGGTGTGTTCCAGCTGTTTACCATCTATCTTCCCATGTGCCAGCCTCCTTCCACAGCAGCAGCCCTCTTTTCCCAAAAGGCAGCTTTTTGTCAAAATACCTCCCCACCTTTATTTTAGCCTGGTGGTACATGTAGTACTCAGAGAAAGGAAATTTAACACACCCCTCTCTTCTATTTAAAATGATTGAAGGAGGAAGTACAAGCTTTTGGAGGAAGCAAAGCTGCACCAGTGACGAACAGGAGAAAGAGCATTCAATAATATCTATGCTGTCAAACACAGATATTAATGAAACAGTGTCATGCTGCACAAAAAAGATTCAAATTACATTTAAAAGCCGTAAGGTCAACGATTCTATTTTCCTGCCACACTTTCCTGCCACCTCATACAAGCAGTAATGATTGTTTCATTGATATCAATATAGCCCCACATATTTGTTTGGTTTAGAGTGTATAAGTTTTTCTTTCAAGTGTTACTCTGCTGGTTCCTCCACAAGGAGAGAGTCCTTTATTCAGCAGTAAATATCCTCTGAAATTGAAAGGAAATAATCTTTTTAGGAACTGGTTACAAATGTTAAAAGGAAACTCTTACCAAATCTCAGTTTTGCTTCATTGTGCTGATGTCCTGATAATGTTTAAATTACACTAATGCATGAGGTACAAGTGCTGTTAAAATAAAAATGCTGTTAGAATATATGAGATAAGAATACTGTTGCGTCTTGACCATGAAGCATTGGATTTTTTTTTGAAAACTGGCCCAAGTACAGCTTCATGTTCAGAAATCCCAAGGCTTGAGAGCAGAATCTCTGTACCAGCTAAATTTTGCTGAGTGGGAAGAAGTTGTTGGCCTGTTTTCATTTATCGTGGAATGATGGAATCATGGGGTGGTTTGGGTTGGAAGGGACATTAAAGTTCATCCAGTTCCAATCTCTTTCCCATGGGCAGGGACACCTTCCACTAAACCAGAGCTTCATCCATCCTTGCCTTGAACAATTCCAGGGGCGGAACATTCCCAGGAGAATGTCCTTCAATTTCCTTCAGTACATAAAAAAGGCCAGTGGTGGTGGAGGGGTTGAACCACCTCCTGTGATCATACCTTGTTGTTTCTCTGATTTGGAAAATGGACAGGCTTCTGTAGTTTCACCTCATTCCCAAACAGGGTCAGGATCTTTTTCAAAAGGATCTCTTCCCATCTCACCTTGCAGGGCTTCCTCAAGGATGTTTCATGGCCACCCTTTTTTTGGTGATGCCCTGTGTCTGCTAACCTGCACTCACTCAACCTTCAAGAAAAATCTTAGAGAATCTTCTTCTGTTTGTGCGAAGTATAGTTTTGTCCCACCAGCTGTCCAGCAATTAATCCTAAATTGCATCGTTTTTAACAGGAAATTCACTGTAATGGAGATCAGTAAGTTTGGAGTAAGGTCATTCTTCATGGAATTTCATGGGAATCCTGATTATGGCTGGGCCAGATCGTCTAAGCCAGCTCTGAGAAGGATTAGACCTAATAAATACATGGTGCATGTGGTGACACTGCTGCTGCTGTTAACCCAAGCTGAACTGCACTGCCGCAGGTACATTTACAGGGAACATGGTAACCAAAATTCTGTAGAGACAACAATCTGTGCAACAACTGGGAATAAAAATTCCAAGAGAAGTTGCCAAAAGATGCCAGGGAGAAGCTCCTTTGCCATAATGTTCTCCAGATATCTTAATGGCCACCACTGACCTTTCTGTTTCAGCCAGTATAAATTAGAGTTATTCTTGGAGCATTTCTTTGTTCTTGTGAAAGGCAAATGCAGCTCGTGTTTGGCCCAAGGTGTGCAAAAGTCAGCTCCAAGTTACCTTTCCTATCAATTGTTTTGACTGGCATTCTTCCCCACGTAACTCTACACACGGTTTGAAAACTCTTCCCCTGCCTTTTTTTTTTTTTTAAACCTGTTCCCATCAGCTATTTAAGGTGCACTCACTTTTGCTTCTTTTTTCTGAGCCTGATTATTTATAATTAGCATTTTCTGCCCACATGCAATTGTGCTCTAAACTCTTTCATGTTGGGTTAATTCACTGACTTTAAAATCTATTAATTGACATCCAGAAGGAAAAAAAGCAAACATGTCTTTAAAGGATGGCATGAATGGTTGAATCAAGATTAGGTCCCCACTCTTGTTAGTCCCTGATTTCCAGGGAAGGCTGCAGTCTTCAAAAATCAATTGTCTTCAAAGCTCCAAAAAGCAAAGGAATGAGCAGGGGTCAGACTCAAGAGCATCCCTTGTGCGCTGGAGTTAACATTACCTAAGTACTTTAAACGATCACTAATTAGTGCTTTCAATGGCCACTCCGAAGACCACAGGGCTGAAATATCTTATTTGGGAATAAACAATTGTGTCAGGCAGACTAGATCAGCTCTCTAGCAGGGGCAGCAGAATCAGTCTTCTGTTACACCCTGTAACCAGAGAGAGCTCCTCGAGGAGCCGCTAAGCCATTCGCGGTCGCCCTCTGCCATTGTTCCCAGGGCAAGGTGGCCACAGGACTCCTGCCTGGACATGCAACTGTGCTTCCCTGGTGCATTCCATGTTTAATACAGCTCTGCTTGTCTTCCATCAGGAGCACGAATGTGCCTCTTTAGGTATTTAGGAATCCAGGCAGTGGAAAAAAAAGTGTCAGTGCTGAGCGTTTCAGATGCAACTTGGAAAAATCCTTACGGTGTTCATGAAAGTAACAGCAAAACAATCAGTAAGTTTTTATTTCCTAGCTGGGTTGAACTCAGCAGAGTTAGAGTTTACTATCCAGAACTGGATTTAAGTGGAGCATTAGTATCTAATGGAGCACAAAATGATTGTCAAACACTTCTGGATCCTTGAGTCTCAAATCAACAGCTAACGCTGTCCGTGTCATTAATTGTTGTCTCCCTTGATGGAGGAGACGTGTAGATTTTTGCCAGGAGAAAAAAGGAGGCAAATGGGACTTCATGCTCCTCAGTCTCCAGATAGGTGTTTATTAATTCTTATCTAAGGAGTACAAGGCACTGGCCTGACCGAGACACAGCACAGAGCAGAGAATGCAGCAAGAAGACAACTTATCAAGATCTCACAGCCTTTTTAAAGGTAAATTACCCAATGAAAGCTTAAAACGCAAGATATTTCCACTTTTTTACCAATGTCCACCAAGTTCCTAAATCACATAGACAGGAACTGCGGAATTCTTTATCCAATCATCCCAAACCACTATTGCTGCAAAATATGGAGTTAGTGAAGAAGGAGAAAGAAGCTTTTAACTACAATTTATCCTCCATTTTGAGGTTTTCTACTTCTATCTATTTACTATGCAAATAGACCTAAAAATTCTAAATTTTCCACCCTGTGATAATCTCACAGAGTATTCTATCACCTAATTCACACCATTGTAGATTCAAATTCTTCCCAGAGGCTAGGCAAATTTTCCCATGGACAAAGTTCAAAACCAGTACTGTCCAGGGGGGTAAAACCTTTCAAAACAGGCAGAGAAATATTCTCTGCATTCTAGGTTCCCACAAACAGCCATAAATATTTTCTACAGGCACACACATAAAATGATTCTCACATGGACAGGGAAGGATTTGACACGTATGTCTAATCATTTTTTAAGAGTTCACTTACAGATACAAAGCATTCTTGATGGAGGTTTCATAAATAACTTGCAAAATGAATGCAGTGAAATATGGGAATAATGGGTGTACACAAGGACAGGGATCCACCACAGCAAGTTGGCACTGGAGTACCATTTCTGAAAGTAGTGCTTCATAATGACTTTGCTTTCTGAAAAACAGCAACCATTTACAATTGATTGATTACTGTAGAGTAAGATGAGGATACTTAGCAGAAAGTCAGTAGGGACTCCAAAACAGAAGGACAAAGTTTTGACTTGGGTCTTTGTCTGGAGTTTGCTGTGCCGTACAAATTAAATTTTCTTTCCTGGCAGTTATCACAGGATCAAATAGGTTGGAAAAGACCTCTGAGATCGTTGAGTCCAAGCTTTGGCTGATCCTCACCTTGTCAAGCAGACCATGAGCCACATCCAGTCCTTCCTTGGACACCTCCCTCACATAAACTGCGTTGAAGCTTCTTAACATTAATAGAGAACTTCTGTGATCGTTAAAAAGCAATCATCAGGAAAATAGAGTGGGACTGTGACTGTTACGAAGAAGAGTAAAATCCTCTTTGTTCACCAGAAGACAGTTTTTGAATTTACAAATTAAAAAGAATTGGGAAGTTTTTAGTTTTTTGATTAAAAATAGATTTTGTGAAGACAAATTTGTTTTGAAGATGGAAACCCTGAATTCTCCATATCAACAGCAACAACAAAAATTCCTGGAAAAAATCTGCATAACACCAAAGAAAATCTTGTAAGTTCTGCTGTAGCTTCTTAGTCATTTCTTGACTGTGCCAGAATTTCACTTCTTGTGCTTTACAGCAGATTTTAGTGGAGAAGCTTCGTTGTTGTGCTTCAAAGACAAATGAAAAACTTCCTAACTGATCTTGTCTGTCAGGAGTTTGTTTGAGATTTTAATACTTAAACTGCAGCCAGCAGAACACTAATTTCTGGTGTGACCAGCACTGACTCTATTGAGAAAAATAGCTTCAAGGATGCTGCCTGTCCATCCTAGAGGTAGTAAATAAGTCCTGTCAGAATGACAATTTACAACAGAAAATGAATTCTATGGAAAGGTCAACTCTAAGGTTAATATAAATTTTGATAACCAACTTTGGATTTCTCAGATTTGATGATATTACCCAGCCTCGGTATTTTCAAATCAAGGAATCATTTAGAAAAAAATATAAAAATAATGCCAGTCATTGCCACTGCCACAAAACTTCTTTTCAAATGGAGAAAAGTGCCCTGTTCCTCCACGTGGCATCACCTGGGAAATCAGCGTTGGCTGACAGCATGGGGAAAAGAGGTGGCCTTCTTGGGGGGCTTGGCTGGGGTTATTTTTGGGGGGATTGTGTTTTAGCACAGCATTTTCACAGGTGAATGGTGGCAGGGCTGTTTGTCAGCCTGAGCAGGGCCAGGTGCTCCAGGGATGCAGCTCTCAGAGCAGGGAGCTGGGGCTCAGCTCTCCAGTTACCACTGCAAACCCTCTATTACTGCCCCTTTCTGCAGCCTGGCCACGAGAAACAGGCAGTGCCTGCAAAGTTAGAGCAGGGGTCACTCTCTAATTGAAGGATCTCAATGTGCAGGTCAGGTTTGAAGGGTTTTTAGCATGAGAGATCACAAAATAAGGAGATGCAAACAATTGTTGAAATGTGTAATTTCCAAAGCAAACCACACAAAGGGAGATGGGAGTTGGCCTCAGTGGGGAAAGTCAAGGCTCAGTTTGAGGATGATCAATACTTTCTGCAAATCTAGTATATGCAGGAACGTTCAATTTGCATTCTTGAATCAATAATCACTTAGTCTGGAAATGCAAAAAGTCCTCCGTGGTGCAATTCAATCAGCATTATTGTGTTGCTGAATAAGAGGGCCAGAAATTGAAAATAATTAATAAGAACTTGGGAATAATTGACTTTTTTCATTGCTTTTTCAAGAAAGAAGGGATGGTGCCACATAAAGTCTTTGTTATTTTACATGTGCAAACACCAGTACAGTTTGGATTGTAAGGCTTAAGGATTGTTCTGTTTCTTTCCTAAAACTTCCATTCCCACTGATTCCAGTGGGATCAAAATGTTTGAAGGTGCTCAGTGTCTCTGTTCATTGTGGTCAGTGCTGGCAGAGCCCACAGGTGGCACAAGTGAAAAATAAACCACAGGATTTCACATTTTTACTGCATCCCCATGGTTAATTAACTGCTTGTGGGTCAACCTGAAGTTTCTTTTTTTTTTTCCTGAAGAAATCCAACAGCCAGAGCTTTGAATTGACATCACAAGCTGTGGAGTGTTTGTTTAGAAAGTCTGATACTGGTTTTGGAGGGCTCATTGAAGAAGAAAAGCTCCGACTCCATTGCCTGCAGGCCCAGTGACTGGCGAAGCCTTAACAGGAGAGTCAAGAACTCTTCCTTGCTCTGTACAAGAGATCTCTGTGCCATGGCCAGAGGGAGCTGCTTTTGGAACTAAGTCAGCAGCTGACGCTTCCCTGGATGTGTTGAGAAAACACGGGAATGCCTCTCCTCTTGCCCACGTCCTATCCCATTTCCCACACGTGACCTGAAGGACTGGCCATCCTTCTGGAGGTTCTGCCTGCAGCGCTCTGTGTCTGCCAGCACACGTGGAGCCCACACCATTCCTCTGCCCTGCCATTCCCAGGGACCCCCCAAAGTCCCCTGCTCTGGTCGGATGTGCCACCCTTTCCTTTATAGCACCACGTCTCCACGGATTTGGGAACAGCTCTGGTCACACCACAGAGCTGGAAAACATCCTGTGTCACCCTCTTGCTGTGAAAGACTGATTTTGAAAGGCTATTTCTTGCTGATAGGGATGGCTGATCAGGCAGGAAACAGGAAAGAACAGATTGAAATTGAGATTGTGATTATGATTTAAGTTTACATTGCAATAAAGTCCAGGCTTGGGGTCTCTCATGACCCAAATGACAACGTAAATCCCAGCTCACTCCTTCTGCCTGTTAGACTCACGTATCTTGTGCTGTTAAAATTATTCTAGATAGATGTTGCATCTGCTTCATACTCACACATTTAACAATTTGAAGTGTTGGAGCAGGGTCATTGCTTACAACTCATAACAGGAATTATTTAGTAAAATATTCATGTTGCTTATTTGGTGTTGCTCTGCCCTTGTGGGAGGAAATTTTCTACTCCAATTTTCTACATATCTGAAGTATGTTAGCAGCAGAGCAAAAGCAGGATCAGATTCTCCAGGAATCTCTCTTTGTCACAAAAGGATTTGTGAAATGAAAGTGATTGTCACCGTGCACACAGCATAGGCTAAGATAGCAGTTGCCTTGCCTAAATGTGCTCTTTAGAGTTTTAATTCACCAGGAAAACCCTCTCAGAGAAATTAAATAGTACTCATGGGAAAGGATCCTTCTTTCAGCAGGTTTTTCTTGGGACTTTCAGGGCCATTAACAAGCCTAATACACTGCATTACCTTTCCAGTCACTTCTGTTTCCCTTTGTTGTGATACCTACTTAAAATATCAAAGCTGTGAGAAGTTCAATGAGATATTGAAAAGTGAGTAACACAGGTTTTATATGACAATCCCAAATCCCTCCCTCTGTCTTTTTTTTTTTTTTTTTAAAAAAAAAGTTCTTTGCCAGCATCACTGGATGAAAAAGAAATAAAAAGTCTGTGGGTGGGACACGAAGGACTGACACGGTAAAGCCAGATCAAAAAGAAGCCTCCATTAATAAATCAAAGAGGCTAAACAAAGGGCAGGACAGAAACAAAAAGAAAGAAGTATTTTGAATCCTGTAACCTAGATGTAAACTGTCCTAACTTGGCCTTATTTAGCAACCACAAGATTAATTCCTGGATGTTCTAACCTGGGGAAGGGGGAGCAGTGAAGCAACGTTCATGGAAAAATGGCAAGGGTACGAATCAGTGGGGAAAATCAACATGTTATTCCTGGAAACAAGGAAAGGAAAAGAGTGCCAGTCCTTGATCTTCTGATTAAATGTTAATATTTGGGCGGGGGGGGTTCAGTATACACAACTGTTGGTCTAATAAAGCTAAAGAAGGAAATTGGGAAAAAAGGAAAGGCAGATGCAGCTCTGCAAGTGCAGAGAGATAATTTGTTAACTATTGCTGGACAGAAATAAATCTGCAGAATATGAGCTGGGGGGGACATGTCTGTTGCATGTCATGGAACCAGAAGGCAGTTCTAGGTTTTCAGAACCAATTTGCAATCAGAACTTTCCCTTTATAACTGTTTGATCAGCACTGTGAGGAGGCGTGAGATGCAATCGATGAAGCTCTCGGAGCCTCCCAGGGCAGAGGTGGCTGAAAACCAGGAAGAGACTTTTGAAGAACACAGTTCTGTGATGCCATCCAGCCTCTAGTCCATGCTCTGCATAGCTCTGTGATCCAGCCAGTCCATTAGTGATTTGCAGTCCTGGTCTTAAAAAGTCTTTGTCAAGGTTTACAACGTCCTGAATTCAGAGCAAATCCTGACTTCAGTTGGTGGGTGTCATACAATGAACCAGGCTTCATCCTGAGGTCTTCAGTATCCAACCCAAACCTGATGGGCTGAGGATTTAAAACCCAGAAATCCCGTCCAAATTGCAGTATAATGATAGCAGTATAATTGCAGTATTTTATGCAAAAAGCTCCAGGGAGTCAAAATAGATTCACATAAACATACAGAAATTACCTAGGAGGCATGAATATGAATTACTGACTTTTTCAGAACATTCCAATGCAAAATAAATGTATTTCCACCTTGATGAAACTGTGGAAATGGATTTTCTTAAAATTATACTTTTTAGAAGAGAGTTAGCAAGTGTTCTCTTGCCATTGATACATTCTGACCAGGAAATCTTGCCAGGGAACGTGTGAGGCTTCTGCAAGGCACTGCTGTTTGCATTCAGACAATCAATCCTGTGAATCCTCAAAACTAAAGTTCAGTCCATATAATCCCATTGAGTGGAAATACAGAAGTGAAGATCCGGTAATCCAAATCCAGGCATCCCAGGTCTAACTTTAGAAACTCCCTAATTAAAGTGAATTAAAAGGCCTCGTTGCTGCAGAGGTCAGCACCTGCTGGGTTTACTTCTAAAGATACGGGTAGGAGCCTTTGCAAATGCCTTTTGCTTTACTCATACACTCTGTAATTTGACTAGTCTTAATTTGAAATTGAAGGCAAATCTTCTATGTTTCACCAGTAATCTGCCTACATCGTTTAAAATAAATATTCTTTCAACATACTTATCAAATCAGACATCCACTCTGGTGTTTTAACAACGAAACATTTTTTTACCTGACACTTTAAGGGGGACTTGATAACCCCTAATCCTCGACTGCTCCATAATCTTTTCTTGTTTCGTAAAGTGCCTTTAGGAAAGCAACCTAGACCTGTCTTTGATGTGGTTTTGTCCTTTATTTATTGCAGCTCCTGAACACCTTTGATAAATTAATCTCACCAACAGAACAGCACTGGGTAACTCACACTTTGATGCCTGCTGTTGAGGGAAGTGCTGCTCACCACTGCTGCTCACTGGGCTGGAGGAAACACACAGGAGGCATCCCCATTTACCTGGTTTTGTACATCCAGGTGAGAGGGACTCTGTGTGTGCTGGAGAACCAATTTCTTCCACAATAAATTCCATTTGCTTGCACAGTGCTGTTTCCTGCAGCTCTCCATCTGTGCATGTGTGATTCAGCCTTTAGAAACGGCGGGTTCTGGGAGATTATAAAATATATGTAAATATGCACGATTGCACATTAAAATAGGAATAAATAAATGAATATAAATCAGGGTCTGTGTCTGTATGCATGCCCCACCAGCCCTCGGGGGGGTTGTTGTTGCCCATCTCCCTGGAATATTTCAAGGGGACCTGTTGTACAGCTCCTTGCGCTCCAGGAACTGACACATTTCAGATCAATCCTGCATTTCACTCTGCAAAATTGAACTCAGATTCACATGGCATATGGCACCCAGGCAAACTTTGAGGTGTGAAACCAGAGGTAGTGGCCTGAATCAGAAGCTGAACCTCCAGTGTCCTCCAGGCTGTATTTATTTGAATTACATCAGCACTGCCATGGTAAATTGTCACTATGAGGAGACAGGGTGTGTATACCCACAGCAAGTGGCAAACCTGCTTTTATCAGCCCCACATCCATAATCAGCAGTGCTCAGACAGCACATTGAGGATTGCAGGCCATACCTTGGCCTGCAGTACTCGAGTCTGAAAAGGACACAAGAACCAGGGCTTTTAACAATTAAACCCTGGGGCACACAAGGAACTGAAAGTATCAGCTGGAAATACAAGCTTGACAAAGCATTGTTTTGTTGCCAGATTTTTAAAAGAAATATGGGCAAAAGCTTCTATGCAGTCACCCAGCATTTGAGTTTGGGCTGAATTTTAATACAACAGCTTAAAAATATGATTTAAGTACTTGGGTTTTTTTTTTTCCTTTTCAGAATGAGCAACATTCCAAAAATCTTTGACACAGAGAATGGACACAAACAACATTGCAATTAGGCAAAGCCTATTTTGGGAATGTCAGAAAGAATGTCAAGAGCCCGTTGGGTCTGGGCCCAAAGTCATCATTTGGTATAATGACTCTATTTGTCCCATTCCTATCCGTGAACACAACCTTTTTCTTAACTGTGGGGCAACAGACAGGAGGCACTTTCTCACTCTTTGCAATGATCTTCTCCTTTAAGACATACTCTGTCTCTGCCCTTCCTTGTGCTCTGCTCTCACCTCTTCGCTCATCCACAGAGAAAAGATGCAAATGCTTCAAAAAATTGCAAACACAAATGGGAGTGTGAAAAGCTTGGCCTAAAGATACCGAGATGTTTAGTTACTCTCAGAGAAGAAGGGAGCAGAAAAGAAAAAAGAAGAAAAAAGGCACTGCTTGTGCCTAGTTAGTAAAAATTCTGGTCTTATCAAACAGTGAATTGAGGGTGATTTATGTTTGCATTTGCTTTAATCTCTTTGCAGCTTTAGGTATATAGATTATTATTTAGATAGATTAGCCAAGAAAAGCGTATTCTGGTGTGATCACATGTTTAGAAGACTGATAAATGCCAGCAAAAGGTGGCATAAGCAGG